>NC_044323.1:128029059-128373821 GCF_007399415.2 Gopherus evgoodei
TGAATCTGCTTGTTTACATACAAATAACTTGTTCATAACTGAATATGGGTAACCATAAGAAGAATGGCCATTTTCCTCAAAATAGTTGTGAACATTAAAACCCATTCATATCAATGCTCATGAATAACAAGGGGGCACAAACATGGTAAATCAAACAGTTGTTTGCAAGTTGAACAAATATTCACACTCAATTGTAGTATTCACCTAGCTTTAGTTCTCAATGAAGGCAACATGTTCCTGTGGGTAAGAAATGGCAATGGTACTCTAGAGGCTATGCTTTTGTTCCCACTGCTGCATGACTTTAAATGATTGTTACTTTCTGTACTGCATTTGCTTTTAATGTAAAATTGAGATAATGATCCATCCTTAGTGAAATGCTTTCAAATCTACAGATAAGTGCTATGTATGTCGCAAGTATAATTATTATAGTTCTAGTGAATTAATACAGTGGTTGCTGCCAAGCTTTTCTAAGCACATCAGCAGTGTTCATGACTTCATGCTTTTTTAAGTCATCTATGATATTTCATCAAATAGACAATGCTTACTTCTTCCTAAGTATGCTGCTGCATGGAAAAAGTAGATAGGTTTGAAGCAATATAATTATTTTTTTCTTTAATATATTTTATTAGTCATCTGAATGAATTATGAAGATGTGCGTTTGACTTAATTTACTTTGCTGTAAAATATCAGATTTTTGTAATTGCTTGAATGCAACCTAACAATACATGAAAGCTTGCTTGTCGGTCTTTTGAGGTAACCTCTCTGTTTCTGAATAATGAAAATCTGGGTGTGATGACGATCAAAAATATATTAGGATTAATGGAAATTCATTATTACCTTAGAAAGCAAATGGGGCAGAGGGCTTGATCTGATAGGTTGCCTTCATTTTGCTATCTGTAGCAAGTTGACTTTATTGTAGCAAGTATCAGAGGGGTAGCCATGTTAGTCTGGATCTGTAAAAGCAGCAAAGAGTCCTGCACCTGACAAAGTGGGTATTCACCCACGAAAGCTCATGCTCCAATATGTCTGTTAGACTATAAGGTGCCACAGGACTCTTTGCTGCTTTTATTGTTGCATTTATACATTTCCTAACTGCATTGACACTTTTAAAGGTGAATTGCAAAATGAACATTAAAATTGAATTAAATCATGAAACATATTAAATGCACCCACCAACCAGATGACAGAGGCAAACAGCACAAAAGTAATTTATATTTTTTTTTGTGAAATCCTCTATCATTTTCTGGTCATTATCCTTATGCATCTATATAGCACCATACTCTCCATGTTAAAAACAGTATAAGACACATTTGCCTACCCCAAAGAACAGGGGCGACTCTGTTTTTTGCCGCCTCAAGCATGGCAGTCAGGTGGCCTTCGGCGACGTGCCTGCAGACGGTCCGCTGGTCACGTGGACTCAGCACCATTTCTGCGGGTGATCTGCCAGTCCTGCGCCTTTGGGAAGCCTGCCTGACTGCTGCCCTCATGGTGCCTGGAGCCGCCCCTGCCAAAGAATCTGTATTCAAATAACCTGATCCTGCTCTCATTGAAATAAACAGTTTTCCTACCAACTTAAGTATGTACAGGATCATTCTGTAAGGTATACAAGATAAATGAAAGCAAGTCAAATCATGTCACATTCATCCCAGTAAGAGAGAGTGTGGGGAGATTATTTTTAAGAGAAAAAATAGGAAGTATGAAACTTTGTTTCATAAAAGAGGAAAAGTATTTTTTTTAAAATCAGGCTGTTCTAGGTGTTACAAATTTCCCAGAATACATTATTCTGTGACATAAATGAAGTTGTTACAATTTGTTGTAACACTAAAATCCAATAATTATGAATTTGGTGATATTTTGGTAAACCAGAAAGTACCAAAGAATCTTATAGAGAGGAAAATATTTTTTAAATGATAAATTACAATTTTTTTTAGTTGAACTCTCCTTTCTTCCACATTCCAAGGATCCCAGGTTGAAAATGGTGGTCAGAGGCAAGGAGGACAGAGAGATGGTTGTTGCAGTAACCTTGGCTGAGGATTGCCAACATTTCTAACATTTAAGTTTTTTAACAGTGACCTTGTTTCCATTGTTCCAACAATTCACGTTCTTCTATCATTCCCAGGTAATAACCATAATACTGACAGGCAGTAAGGGACTGAACTTTACTTGCATAGAGGTTTACAACATATTGGTGCTTTGACAATAAGACAGGTCCACATTTTCAAAAGGATATGCTGCCCATTATGCTGTTAACTGTGAATGTTTAAAGCAATGATACTCAGAATCTCAATGGTTCAGGAGTCAAATTAGTGATTACCATTACCCAAAAGAGCCACAGTCATGCGAATTCATTGTTTCATTTACTATAGTACTATATATTCATATCAAAACAGTATGACATGGGAAATATTATATATATGCTCACAGCAAAATGACCACATTGCTACAATTGGTTAATAACATAGTAAAAGCATCCTGATTAAATTATTAACCAACCACTTTTTTAATACCAGTGCTGTGAAGAGCTGCAGGAGACACATTAAAGAGACACTTGCAGCTCATGAGCCTAAGTCCTGAGTATCACTGGTTTAGAGTGACCACTGAGGGCATAGAGCAAGGTCAATAGAGCCTGTGTAAACAGGAAATAAAGTATGTCTTGCACTCACCCCAACCACTGTGTAGCGTCTCTTTAATTTCTATATAGTATCAGAGCAGGATTGATAAAGACCAACCGATCCCAGAAACCCCTAGCAAAAAGGGAAAAGGTGGGAAAGGAATATCTCCAGCCTGCCTGAACAGCCAAGAAGCTAGCAGTGGAACAGGCAGAGAAGAGGTCTGAAAAAGAGTCCAGAGAGAACTCCTATGGTGAGGTTGCAATAGGAAGTGAGGGTAGGAAAATAAGGTCCATAGCAACACTGGTTTGCTTCCTTAAAAGGCTGCACCACCTTACTCCATACAGAGGAAACAAAATAAAAAAGCTGATGAGGAGAATCTATGGTTTGGTAAAATAGCAGAGATGGCTACATCTGACCTAGCCTTTTTCCAAATGCCCCCCCTTAGCAGAATTTGATTTCCAGCACCTTAAGGGATGGCCAGTCTGGGTAAGCAGATTCCAGAGGTTTTGTCAGGCTTCCAGTTTAGACCAGGAATCAGAGGAGAGATAATGCCCATCTCTACACTCAAGATAATTCCCATCTCTACACAATGGGACCTGTAGCAGATGACCTTGTCCTTTCCAGAAGCCTCACAGCTGCTCAGATGACAACTTTAATACAGTTAAAGAAGAACTGGGTAAGGTGGATGAAGCATTTCTAGAAAAATAACAGAAATGTCAAATAGTAAAGACCTGGAAGCAATGGGGAATTTTAACAACCAAGACACTTACTGGAAAAGTAATATGGAAAACACAATGTCCAATAAATTCTGGGAATATGTTGGGGACAATTGTTTCTGAAGTTGGAGGAAGCAATCAAAAAGCCATTTTAAATTTGATTCTGACTGATGGGGCAATTGGTTGTGAATCGGATGATGGAAGCCAACTAGGGTAAAAATTATCATGTATGATAAATTATTTTTTTTTATCTGATTCAAAGGAAAGAGGTAGAGCAGTAGAATAATGATAATGAACTTCACCCCAGTCTTCCCTCCCAGAGACCCACACTTGGGCTGCGGGCTGAGAATCGGATTCCAGCCTTATAGAATACAGGATTATAGCAATAAAAGATCATATTTAGTCATATTTCCTGACTTATCTTGAATAAAATATGTTGAATGTGGTCTGATTTTTATCAGTCAGGGCAATCTATGAACCAATTTAATGACTAGTAATTCTCAAGAAAATGTTCCTCCATTAACAGATTTGCAGTTGACAGGAAATGAAATGAAAAAGAATTTAACAGAAAAGTCCATGTCACACACAACAAAAAAATTCCTTCTGTGTTCCTGGCTTTAATAGGCAACAACTATCTGAATAATTTTTAAAGGCCAATCATGGCAGGCTTATTTGAAATCTACTGCATCATGCTTAGGTTTTTTGATATTGTGTGTGTGAGATTAGGATAATCACAAATTTGAACAAAATTACATATTATACTGTATGCAGGTGAAAATTACTCATGTAGAGATAAACTGAAGGACCAAACACCAGTGTATATTCTGTAGGTGACCTACTAGGTCTGTCAGTTTCTAGATTCTGAGATTATTTAATAAATTTCAATTCCTTTCACATTTATACCATGTGGTTAAAAGGAGCATTTGGATTCTGCTGGCTCTGTGGTAAAGGAGAGAGAAAAATGATTCTATCTAGTTCAGTTTTCTGAAAGCTATTTTAGGAACAGCCAGTTGAGAATATATCAGAAATACAAACACATACATAATATTCTATATCAGGGAGAGTAATGCTGCCTCTATTTTTGGAATGATGCAAATTTTTTTTGATCTGTGTTTTTCTGTCCCTCCATGATTAAAGAGTTTTCTAAGTCCAGTTTTTAAAAGCAGAAATGGAATCATTTGGAAATATTATGTCTGAACAGTTCCATCCCCAAACGTGTTAGTGGTGGATACACTAATCGTGGAGATCTGCCCTTCGTCTCTCTTTTTAAGGAGTGGCATCTCTTTCATTTTGCCTAAAGTAGAAGATGATGATATTTATTCCTAAATATATGAAGCTCTTTGGTGATGCTTAAAAGGACATTTGGGAACTGGCAGTTGAATTCTTCCAATAGGCATAAAAATGAATTTGATAATTTTATAGCCTATAAAAGAAGTGAATTGAGTTATTTCTTCTTTTTCCCCAAGAGTGATTGCTGAGTGTGTAACAAAAAGCAATGGTTCATTGCATATATGTTTATATTTATCTTACTCAACAGTGATGGTTTTAACAATAGGGCTTGAATGCAGCTTGTTTGCCAGTGGTTCAAGTGTCAAGGTAAAGATTGAGGGAGCAGTGCTCTGTATACGACCTTGTGAGGAATCTGGGTAAACAGTATGCATTTAAACGACAAGGGAGGGAGCCTGGCATCCTGGAAAACAGCTCAATTCTGGCACCAGTTCAGGAAAGTATTCCTATTCCAATGTATTTAAGTACATGCTTATCTTTA
Source organism: Gopherus evgoodei (assembly GCF_007399415.2). Classification (NCBI taxonomy): domain Eukaryota; kingdom Metazoa; phylum Chordata; order Testudines; family Testudinidae; genus Gopherus; species Gopherus evgoodei. The sequence continues at coordinate 128,034,156 of NC_044323.1, forward strand.
AGTATGTGCTTAAGTTCCATTGAAGTCAATAGGACACAAATATTTGCTCACATTTAGTCACATTACGTGTCTTCCTGAAGTAGAGTCATGAGAGAAGTTTGAAATAAGGCCTGAAAATAGACTGGGAGAAAAATGAAGGGACAAGCAAGACTGGCAACACTTGGTCGAAAAGGGATCCTGGTGGCTCCAGGCAGCACACTGACCAGGCCATTAAAAGTCCAGTTGGTGGTAAAGCAGAACTCCTGGGAAGTGGCCAGAATGACTCTCCAGCTCGGGGGCAACCACGGGGACTCCGCATGCTGCCCCTGCCCACAGGCACCACTTGTGCAGCTCCCATTGGCCGTGGTTTCCAGTCAATGGGAGCTGTAGAGCCAGCGCTCGGGGCAGGGGCAGTATGCTGAGCCCCCTGGCCGCACCTGAGCCGGAGGGACATTGCAGCCCCTTCCTGGGAGGTGCCTGAGTTAAGCACTGCCCAGAACCCATACCCCTTATCCCCTCTTGCATCGCAAACCCCTCATCTCTGGTCCCACCCCAGAGCCTGCACCCCCAGCTGGAGCCCAGCCCCACACTGTGAACCCCTCATTTCTAGCCCCACCTCAGAGCCCACACCCCTAGCCCAAAGCCCTTAACCCCTGCTTCAGCCCAGAGCCCCCTCCCCATCCTGGAGCCCCTCCTGCACTCCAAACCACTCATCCCTGACCCCACTCCAGAGGCCCCGCCCACTAATATTTATTTAGCTTCTTCAGGTTTTGGTCTAACGCAAGCTGCTCATTGCTAGTAAGTGAAATGATTCCTCTGAGTATTATGGTTACTACCTCCAACAGCATCATTGTAGAAATGTCAGAAGCAGCATCATTTTCTAAAATTTGATTCCAATAACATGTTAAACTTTTCACAAATACTGAGAGATCCAGTACAAAGTCAGTGTGACTGGAGCAGCGTGGAACAGAGAGAAAGGAGTATCCAGAACATGGAAAAGAGTGCTGTGCTTTTGGATCAGAGCAGTGCAGGAAAAGGGAGGAGGTAGCATTTGAGAGACTACAATAATAAAATATTATATATATCCTTAATATGAATATTTTTACATATTTACTGTATTTTTTTAGAATTATTTCATTACCGTTTTATGTTATGGGATAATTTTGGAGTCAGCCAACACTGTAGCAACATTGCTTCAGGAATCAAGAGATCTTGCAGTAGAAATAAGTCTAGTGTGCCAAAGAACACACAGGTTTCCTGGCTAATATGGTATAAAGCATTGAGTTGCATGATTACATGAGCTTATTTATACTTTTATTTATGCTTTTGCTCAGGAGTAAATTTTGAGCCTCTTGAGTCATAGATCTTGAGCCAACAAAAGATGGTCCATGGAATTTTCTGCTGACTATGTAGTATCTCCCCTGAGACCTGCAAGTTTGGAATAAAATTTAAATAGCAACACCAACAAATCAGGATAAATATACCTCTTTTTCATCTGCTGTTCCATAAAGGCACTTAGTTCTTATGCAATTTTAGAAAGTTATTTTTATAAGGTTGATGTCCTAAAAGAGAGCAAACAATACACTTTTATTATTTAAAGCATGTAAGATTTTCCATTGCATTTAATTTTAGTTTAAACTTCCAGAGTTCCACTACATAACACTGCCTTAGCAATGGAGGTTATTATGACAAGTAACAACATAACAATGGCCATACTGGATCAGACTAGTGATCCATCTAGCCCTGTATCCTGTTTTCTGACAGTGCTTACTGCCGGATACTTCAGAGGGAATAAACAAATAAGGCCGTGATGGGTTTGGTCACAGACACCCCCTTGGGACTATCAAGTGACATGCTGAAGTTACCTCTGAGCCCATTTTCCCTGCCAGCTTGGGATTTCAGAACCCTGCCTTGTACAGCCAGACATGCTAGCTTGCTGCAACACAGACTCAGGGTCTGGGCCATGTCCCCAAAGCCACAGACTCTAACCAAAAATTGCTCAACAGTCACCTATCTCCAGCACCCAGATACCCAACTCCCAATGGGATCCAAAACCCAAATAAATCTGTTTTACTCTTCATAAAGCTTATACAGGGTAAGCTCATAAATTGTCCACCCTCTATAACACTGATAGAGAGATATGCACAGCTGTTTGCTCCCCCAGGTATTAATCACTTACTCTGGGTTAATTAAACAAAAGTGATTTTATTAAGTATAAAAAGTAGGATTTAAGTGGTTTCAAGTAACAACAGACAGAACAAAGGAAGTTACCAAGCAAAATAAAACAAAACATGCAAGTCTAAGCCTAATACATTAAGAAACTGTATACAGGTAAAATCTCATCCTCAGAGGTGTTCCAATAAGCTTCTTTCACAGACTGGACTCCTTCCTAGTCTGAGCCCAATCCTTTTCCCTGGTACAGTCCTTGTTAGTTTCAGTTCAGGTGGTAACTAGGGGATTTCTCATGACTGGCAGCTCCCTTTGCTCTGTTCCACCTCCTTTTGTCTCTCTGGGTTCCCACTCCTCCTTCTAAATGGAAAAATGGATTTCAGTATCATGTGACATGGTCACATGTCCTGTGAGACCCCCCACCTCCATTCTTCCTGGGCTGGCTTACACGAACACAGGAAGACTTGCAAATAAACAGCCATTTACAACCAATTGTCCTAGTTAATGGGAGCCATCAAGATTCTAAACCACCATCAATGGCCCACACTTTCCATACATAGTTATTCTCTATATTTCTAGCTTCAGATAGAAGAATGATACATACATACACCTAGGAGGACTATATTCAGTAGGTTGTAACTTTTGTTATGATACCTTAGAGACCTTTTGCATAGAGCATATTCCAGTTACATCATATTTAATTCCATAAGAATATGGAGTGCAATGTCACAAAGGCACTTTACCGAGTGATCAATCCTCTGTTGATCAGGCCCAGCTTTTGGCAGTCAGAGTTTTAGTGACAGCCAGAATGTGGAATTGTGTCCCTGACCTTCTTGGCCAATAATCACTGAGTGACTAAACCTCTTTGAACTTATCTATTTTGAAGCCTGTTATATAGTCTTGGCCTTCACAACATCCCCTGGCAGCGAGTTCCAGAGTTGACTGTTTGTGAAGTGAAGTGCTCCTTTATGTTTCTTTTAAACCTGCTGCCAATTAATTTCATTGAGTGACCCTGCTTCTTATATATGTGAAGAGGTAAATAACATTTCCCTGTTCACTTTCTCCACACTATTCATGATTTTATAGTCCTCTATCATATTCCCCCATTAGTTGTCTCTTTTCCAAGCTGAACATTCTCAGTCTTTTTAATCTCTCCTCTTATGGAAGCTCTTCCAAATCCCTATTTTTTGCTGCCCTTCTCTGTATTTTTCCCCAATTCTAATATCTTTATGAGATGGGGCAACCAGAACTGCATGCAGTATTCAAGATATGGGCATACCATGGATTTATATAATGGCATTATATTTTCTTTTTTAGTATCTAACCCTTTCCTGATTGTTCCTAATAAAATTCTGTTAGCTTTTTTGACTGCCACTGGATATTGAGCAGATGTTTTCAGAGAACTTGTCACAGTGACATCAAGATCTTTCTTGAGTGGTAACAGCTAATTTGGAACCCATCATTTTGTATGTATAGTTGAGATTATATTTTCCAGTGTACATTACTTTGCATTTATCAACATTGAATTTCATCTGCCATTTTCTTGCCCAGTCATCCAGTTTTGTGAGATCCCTTTGTAACTCTGTCCCTTTGTACGCTTTGAACTTAACTGTCTTGAGTAATTTAGTATCATCTGCAAACTTTGTCACCTCACTGTGTACCCCATTTTCCAGCTCATTTATGAATATGTTGAACAGCACTCGTCCCAGCACAGATCCTTGTGGGACCCTGCTATTTGCCTCTCTCCACTGTGAAATCTGTTTATTCCTATCCTTTCTTTCCTGTCTATTAACCAATTGCTGGTCCATGATAGGACATTCCCTAACTGCTTACTTTGCTTAAGAGCCTTTGGTGAGGGAGCCTTAAGAGCCTTTGTCAAAGGCTCTCTGGAAGTCCAAGCACACTATATCCACTGGATCACCCTTTTCCACGTTTCTTGATCCCCTCAAAAGATTTCTAATACCTTGGTGAGGCATAATTTCCCTTCAAGCTGTGTTGACTCTTCCCCCAACATATCATGCTCATCTATGTGTCTAATTCTGTTCTTTACTATAGTTTCAACCAATTTGCCTGGTACTGAAGCTAGGTTTAGTGACCTGTAGTTACCAGGGTGACTTCATAAACTTTTTAAATAATTGGTGTTACATTAGCTACCAATATTTTGGTTTCCAGTAGGGCTCAAGAAGGCTGTAGTTAATTCTTAGAGTCCTAGATCCCAGGACTGAAGGGACCATTGTGATCATCTAGTCTGATCTCTTGGATAATACAGGCCATAACACTAACTCCTTTTTGAAATAGTGCATACCTTTTAGAAAACATACAATCATTATTTAAACATTTCCAGTGATAAAGAATCGACCACAACCCTGGGTAAATTGTTCTAATGGTTAATTATCCTCAATGTTAGAAAAATTACACTTTATTTCCAGTCTAATTTGTCTAGTTTCAACTTCCAGCCATCGTATCTTTTTATATCTTTGCTGCTAAATTAAAAACATAAGAACGGCCCTACTGGGTCAGACCAAAGGTCCATCTACCCTAGTGTCCTGTCTTCCAACAGTGGCCAGTGCCAGGTGCCCCAGAGGGAATGAACAGAACAAGTAATCATCAAGTGATCCATCCCCTGTTGCCCATTTCCTAGCTTCTGGAAACAGAGGCTAGGGAGACCATTCCTGCCCATCCTGGCTAATAGCCAGTGATGGACCTATCCTCCATGAATTTATCTAGTTATTTTTTGAACCCTGTTCTGGTCTTGGCCTTCACAAGATCCTCTGGCAGAGTTCCACAGGTTGACTGTGCACTGTGTGAAGAAATACTTCCTTTTATTTTTTTTAAACCTGCTGCCTATAAATTTCATTTGGTGACCCCTAGTTTCTGTGTTATGAGAAGTAGTAAACAACACTTCTTTGTCTACTTTCTACCAATCCATGAGAGCACCTCTCTCTTATCCTGTGGCAGCTTACTTTGCGTAAGAGCCTTTGGTGAGGGACCTTATCAAAGGCTTTCTGAAAATCTAAGTATACTATATCCACAGGATCCCTTTGGTCCACATGCTTGTTGACCCCCCTCAAAGAGTTCTAGTAGATTGAAGAACTTTTTATTATTTGTTACTCATGTAGGTACTTATTGACTATGATCAAGCCACACTTAACCTTCTCTTTTAAGTTATATAGACTGATCTCTTTTAGTTTCTCATGATAGGATTTTTTTCCCAATCCTTTAATTGCTCTTGTGAATCTTTCCTGATCTTTCTCTAGTTTTTCAACATCCTTTTTGAACTGTAGAGACCAGAATTGGATACAGTATTCCAGCAGCAGTCACACCATTGCCAAATATGGAGGTTATATTACCTCCCTACTCCTATTAAATATTCCACTGTTTATACAGCTGAGGATCACATTAGCCTTTTTGGCCATTTTTTGTCACTGAGAGTTTATGTTCAGCTGATTATCCACCTTAACTCCCCCAAGTCTTTTTCAGAGAGACTTCTTTCCAGGACAGAGCACCCATCCTGTAAGTATAACCTGCATTCTTTGTTCCTAGATGTACAACTTTCTGTTGTATTAAAATATGCAATGTTTTCTTGTGCCCAGTTTACCAAGATATCCAGATCACTCCGTAGCAGTGATCTCTTCTCTTCTTTTCTATTACTTCCTCCAATCTTTGACTCACCTGTAAAATTTATCAGTAATGAATTTATGATGTTTTCTAGGTCATTGATAAAAATGATATATAGGGTAGGACCAAGAAACAGTCCCTGCTGGATCCCACTAGAAACACAACATTTACAGCTAGCCAGTTTTTAATCCATTTAATGTGCATCATATTGATTTTGTCATTCTAATTTTTTAATTAAAATGTCATGCAGTACCAAGTTGAATGCCTAACAGAAATCTAAGTATATTACATCAAACACATCACTAAATTTGTAATTTTATTTAAAAAGATATCAAATTATTTTGACAAGATCTATTTTTCATATTCAAATGTTGATTGGCATTAATTATATTATCCTCCTTTAATTGTTGACTACTCAAGTTTTGTAATACCCATTCCATTATTTTGCCTGAAATTAACGTCATGCTGACAGGCTGTGGCAGGGCGAGGACTCACCGGCACAGTCCCTCCTGCTGGTAGCCCTGGAGTGCCCTCTGTAGGTCAGTGTCTCGCCTGCCGCTGGCCCCTGCATCCCTGCCAGACCCCAGTGCCCTTTTATATTGGGGTTCAGCCCCCTGCAGTAACCCACAATCTGGGTCTCCCCTCCCTGGGGAACCCTCAACCCTCTATCTCCACCTTGCCTCAGTGGCTACTGTCAGTCATCATCTAGCCCGCACTCACTGGGACAGACTGCAGTTTGTAAACCACTCATCATCAGCCAGGGTGAACCTGCTGCCTTTGCCTATCTCAGGGCTGCCCCTCTGACAAGGCCTGCAGCCTGGGGCTTTGCCAGACCAGAGCTCCCCAGGTCCCTCTGCCCTTCCCCAGTACTGTTCCACCCTAGGTACCCTTCTCAGCTCCCCAGGCAGTTAGGTCCTTCTCTCTCTAGAGCCAGAGAGAGACTGTGTGAGCACCTGGCTCACAGCCCTTTTATAGGGCCAGCTGTGGCCTGATTGGGGCGTGGCCACAGCTGTGGCTGTTTCCCCAGTCAGTCTAGCCTTTCTCCCCTGCCCCAGCCCTCTCCAAGGGCTGGCTTTTAATCCCTTCTTAGCTAGAGCTGGGTGACTGGCCCCCTACACAGGCCTATAATTATTTGGGTCATTCAATTTTCTATTTTTAAATATTGACACAACTTTAGCTTTCTTCCAGTCCTCTGGAACTTGCCCAGTGTTCCAAGACTTATTGAAAATCAACATTAATGACTGTAGTAGAGCGGTGCTGGGGCTCAACCCTCCTTGAGGGCAGAAGGGAGCCACACCGGCCCACCGCGCGTCGTCGACTCGGGGCCCGTCCCTTGCTGCGGGATGGAGTGTACCCACAACAGTTAGCAAGTGGTCCAGGCCCTTAGGCTGGTCGAGGCAAAACACACAGCCTACGCTCAGGCCTTTCAGCAGGGGCTGAGCGACAAGGTGGCAGTATATAAGTACGCCCAGGCCCTTGGGCAGGGCAGGGCAACACACACAGTCTAGGCTCAGGCCTCGTCAGCGGGGCTGAGCACCGGGGACTAGCATATAGCCTCCATAGGTCAGGGGAGGGGGAGTCTGCCACCCTTGACGGGATGGCAGGGGGAACGCAGGCCCTCCCACTCCACTGCGTTCCAGCCTGGGGCCCTAGCAGCGGTTAACGCTGCTGACGGTCAGTGGGGAATCCTGACCGAAACACACTGCCGTTGGCTCAGGTGAGCCTGCAGCCTGACTGGGGTCAGCTGCCCCCGGGCCACTTCCAAACTCCCCCTCACCAGGTACCTGCCCTCTGCCAGCGTCATCCGGCGGGTCCCAGACCATGGGTTCCTCCAGGTGTCCGGCGTCAGGAGGTCCAGTCCACTCCTCGGGGTATTGGGGGTCGGGAGGTCCGGTCCACTCCTCAGGGTATCGGGCAGCAGGAGGTCCAGTCCACTCCTCGGGGTATCGGGCATCGTGCAGTCCGATCCACTCCTCGGGGTACCGGGCGTTGGAAGGTCCAGGCAGCTCCTCCACAGGCTGAGCGTCGGACCTCTCAGTCGGCTCCTCTGAGTACTGGCCCTAGGGGAGGTCAGGCCAGTACCCCTCCGGGTACCGGGCACGGGGTAGGCCGGGCCCAGCAGGAGCTCGGGCCCTAGCATCTGCCTTCTCTGGCAGCCTCCTCCTAACTGAGCACTGGAGCCGGGCTTTTGTACTTCCTGTCCCACCCCTTGACTTCCGGGGGGCGGGGACAGGCGGCGGGGGCTCTGCCCATGGCCACGCCCTTTCTGGCCTGTTCTCCTCAGGAGTGCGGGGGAGTGGGGCCCCCTTGCTACAATGACCAATACAGCTTCTCAGTCAGCTCTTTTCAAGTGGCAGCCGGTTTCAAGTGGAGTGCCCCAAGAGTCGGTCCTGGGGCTGGTTTTGTTCAATATCTTCATTAATGATCTGGAGGATGGCGTGGACTGCACTCTCAGCAAGTTTGCAGATGACACTAAACTGGGAGGAGTGGTAGATACGCTGGAGGGTAGGGATAGGATAAAGAGAGACTTAGACAAATTAGAGGACTGGGCCAAAAGAAACTTGATGAGGTTCAACAAGGACAAGTGCAGAGTCCTGCACTTAGGACGGAAGAATCCAATTCACTATTACAGACTAGGGACCAAATGGCTAGGCAGCAGTTCTGCAGAGAAGGACCTAGGGGTTACAGTGGATGAGAAGCTGGATACGAGTCAACAGTGTGCCCTTGTTGACAAGAAGGCTAACGGCATTTTGGGCTGTATAAGTAGGGGATTGCCAGCTGATCGAGGGATGTGATCATTCCCCTCTATTCAACATTGGTGAGGCCTCATCTGGAGTAGTATGTCCAGTTTTGTGCCCCACACTGCAAGAAGGATGTGGAAAAATTGGAAAGAGTGCAACAGAGGGCAACAGAAATGATTAAGGGGCTGGAACACATGATTTATGAGGTGAGGATGAGGGAACTGGGATTATTCAGTCTGCAGAAGAGAAGAATGAGGGGGGATTTGATAGCTGCTTTCAACTACCTGAAAGGGGGTTCCAAAGAGGATGGATCTAGACTGGTCTCAGTGGTACCCGATGACAGAACAAAAAGTAATGGTCTCAAGTTGCAGTGGGAAAGGTTTAGGTTGGATATTAGGAAAAACTTCTTCACTCAGAGTGGTGAAGCAGTGGAATGGGTTACCTAGGGAGGTGGTGGAATATCCTTCCTTATTGGTTTTTAAGGTCAGGCTTCACGACGCCCTGGCTGGGATGATTTAGTTGGGAATTGGTCCTGCTTTGAGCAAGGGGCTGGACTAGATGACCTCCTGAGGTCCCTTCCAACCCTGATATTCTATGATTCTTTTGAAACACTTAAACACAAGTTATCCAGAGCAAATTGCTGATTTATAAATCTCTGATTTAGCTGCTGTTTAACAACCTTCTGAACAACTGTTGAAATGAAAAATATTTCATCATATTATATGAATACATCTGGATTTTTCCCAATTACAGAACAGAAATATTTATTGAACGCTTCTGCCTTTTTTGAAATTTTATAATACTGCACTATTATAATAAAGCATGAAGACTTTATGTTCAGATGGATTAGTAAAAGCAAGGCTTTTAGAAATATATGTTCATAAAGTTAATGTTCAAGGGAAAAAAATATACCAGTACAGAAAAAAATACTATAACACCAACAAACCATTTTCAAAGGAATATGAACAGGTACTGCTGGTTGTACCATTCATTACAGATAACAATTGTTATGTATGCAGCCCCTCTTTTAGTTAGCAAATCACTTATTGGCTAATCTGTGAATGAATTCATTTATTCATAAGTATTTAGTGAATACTTTAAATTAAAATTTCAGACTGTTTGTTTGTAAATTGTTTAGTTCATCTATTTGTTCATTTTTTGTTGTGTGCTTGGTCCCTGAGGTCATGTGGTTTTATTTCTGCTCCCTGATTGGATGATTGAACTATGTTAGTATCTATTTTGTATGCCAAGCACATGATTACTTCAAGAAGTCTCTTCACTTTTTGGGATCTGCACACTTCAGCCTTTGCCTCTCAGACCTTCTTTGTTATTTCCTTGTTTCTGCTCCCTGCCTGTTCGTTATACACAGTTCGCTTAATCAGAGGCCTTTATACGTGTTTCAGCTTCACCTCATTGTTATTGACAATGGCTTACAATCTCTGCTTTTCTTTTAGCTCTTACCCAGCTTTCAGCAAGGATTCTACACTGATCAACCCATTCTGACCATCAGTCACTTACCCCTCTCTGTGCTTGTTCCCATAATCCCTCTGGAATTTATAAGGTATCAGCTTGCATTTAGGCTCATTCATGCTTGGAGTTAGACTCTAAATCACTGAATTTGTGGATAAACATTATTCAGAAATGATTACTTAGAGTCAGATTTTTTCCAGCAAAATCTTTGCTGCAAAGGGGTTAAACACAGCTATAGCAGGCTGTTACTTGAGACATCATATAAACATGCTGGATCACCTTTCGGATGTACAGAAATTAATATCTGGAAATAAAATTTGTTTTTATGTAGTGCATTTCATCCACAGCCTCCAGGTGTTTTTTTCACTATAACAATTTTACATATGGAGAAACTGAAGCATAGGGAACAGAACCAGGAATTTTGGGCTACAATCACAAAGGGATTTAGGCATTTAAAGCCCAGATTTAGGCACCACTGGTATTCATAAAACCCCTGGTCATCTGCCACCAAATTTTTCAGGTGCCTAAGTTTTTTGCAGTAAACATTGCCTAGGTACCTATGGGCTAGATTCATAAAAATACATAGGCATCTAAACACCAGATTTTGGTGCCTAAATCCCACTGGGATTCACAAAACTCCTGCCTAAATTCACTCAGCACCTAAGTTTTGCACTAAAAAATTTCCCAGGCATCTATGTGTTTGCTTCTGGGTATGCACACAGCAGCACACTTGGGCACCTATCTCCCACCTCAGCCCCAGAGCAATTTATAAACCAGGAGAAGATAGGCACTTGGTGTCAAATTCTCCTGAAAGGCCCAATGCAGTAAGGCCCAGATTCCTCCTCTGCTTCAGATGGAGAGTGGACTTCCCTGGGTGTCTCCTACATCCCAGGTGACTACCCTAACCACTGGGCTAAAAGTTAAGAGGGAGCTCCCCTTTTTTGCTTTTGTTTTTGCAAGAAACACTGCAGATGTTGAACTCCCAAGCACAGACAAGTGCCTCCTTCCAGCCTGAATTTAGGCACTGATCTTTTTGAGAAGTTGGGGGCTCAGGACATTCCTCTCTCCTTGGTTTCTCCCATTGGCTAGTTTAAGCAGGGAGCCACCTAGTGTGCTGGTTTTTGTGAATCACATTCTTAATCACTGATCTTTGTAATGGAAGCCTGGTTACCTGACTCAGACTTTGTGAATCCCAGTGATTTTCTAGGTTCCTAAATGTTAGATGTGGCAATGCTGCATATCAGAATGTCCAAGTCCCTTTATGAATCTAGCTCCTTGACTCACAGGCCAGTACTCTGCCCATTTGACCATGCTGCAGCCCATAATATGTTAATATCTGCATGTACTCAAGATTCTGAATCTAGAGTGATATAAAAAGGGAGTAGCTCTACTATGTTAATTGTAACTGAAGGGTGGGGTTTTTTTTGTAAAGGAAAAAATCCATATGACTTTTGTAGAAACTTTTCTTCCATTTTTTTCCATTTGGGAAGAGAGAGTGGTAAAAATGTCACGCTGTCTATCTCTACTGAGAGATCCCTACATGCAGTGTTCTAGGTAAACATTTTATATTAATTTTGTGTCTTTAAGAATAAATGAACTGTCAATCAAATGTGAAGCATCCTTTCACTATGCTGATGATTTCTAACTGCTGCACAGAACCCAGGGCCTTTCTACATTGTAACAGGAAATAGTAATAGATTTCTTTGTTACAATATAAGTTGTATAGACTCATAGTATGTTTAAACACAATTTTATACTTGGTTGGAAAATTTGGAGAGACTGTACTATGAGGGTTTTCTGTGGTGCTTGCATGGCTCCACGAGATCAGCTTATTGTGTAACATACATGAAAGGAGTGATACGAGTAGATACAGAACTTTTGAATTTGTTTTGGATGCATATCTTACTATGAGGGTCCACGAGTTTGAAATTTACTGAGATGTGTTTTATCACCCATAGTTAGTTACCTGTGAGATAATAGCACAGTGTTGGCTCCAAATTTAGATACTACTGCTTTTGTTTGTTATATAAAAATAGCTGTATTGCATCCTTCAGGCCAGGGGTGGACAAATTATGGCCCGGGAACTGGATCCAGCCCACCAGCCATTTTAATCCAGCCCTTGAACTCCCACTGGGAAGCAGGATCTGGGACTTGCCCTACTTTGGTGTTCTGGTGCTCCAGACGGGGATCAGGGTCGGAGGCCACTCCAGGTGGCTCCTGGAAGCAGCAGCATGTCCCCCCCTCTGGCTACTATGCATAGGGGCAGCCAGGGGGTTCCGCTCTGCATGCTGCCTCCACCCCAAGTGCCACCCCTGCAGCTGATATTGGCCAGAAACCACGGCCAATGAGAGCTATGGGGGAAGTGCCTGTGGACAGGGCAGTGCGCAGAACTGACTGGCTGCACTGCCACATAGGAGCCATAGGGGGAACATGCTGCTCTTTCCAGGATCCACTTGAGGTAAGCGCCACCTGGAGCCTGCAACCCTGAGCCTCTCCCCACACCCCAACCCCCTACCCCACTCCTAATCCACCTCCAGCCTCTGAATACCTTGATCCCAGCCCAGAGCACCTTCCTGCACCCCAAATTCCTCATCCCCAGCCCCACCCCAGAGCCCGCACCCCTAGCCAGAGCCCTTACCCCTCCACCCCCTGCTCCAGCCCTGATCCTCCTCCTGCCCTCTGAACCCCTCAGTCCCAGCCTGGACCACCCTCCTATACCCCAAACTCCTCATCCCCAGCCCCACCCCAGAGCCCACACCCCCTTCCCTCCCCCTACACACCACTGCCCTGCCCCATCCTGGAGTCCCCTCCTGTCATAAACAGATAGCTAAGGGTTAACGTCTCTTTCACCTGGAAAGAAGTAATCTGAAACACCTGACCAGAGGACCAATCAGGAAACAAGACTTTTTCAAATCTGGGTGGAGGGAAGTTTGTGTGTGAGTCCTTTGTTCTTGGTCTTGTGCCTATCTCCCTCTCGGCTATGGGAAGGATTTCTCTATTTCCTGCTTTCTAATCTTCTGTTTCCCAGTTGTAAGTACAAAAAGATAGGGTTTTTTTTTTGTAGTTACATGTGTATAGTTGCTGGAGTGTTTTGAATTGTATTCTTTTTGAATAAGGCTGTTTATTCATATTCCTTTTAAGCAATTGACCCTGTATTTGTCGCCTTAATACAGAGAGACCATTTTTATGTATTTTTCTTTCTTTTTACATAAAGCTTTCTTTTTAAGACCTGTTGGAGTTTTTCTTTAGTGGGGAACTCCAGGGAATTGAGTCTGTGCTCACCAGGGAATTGGTGGGAGGAAGAAGTCAGGGGGAAATCTGTGTGTGTTAGATTTACTAGCCTGACTTTGCATTCCCTCTGGGTGAGGGGGGAAGAGAGATTAGCTCTCGGTACTTCTGTTTTCCAAGGCTGGAAACGGGGAGGGTGGAATCCCTCTGTTTAGATTCACGGAGTTTGCTTCTGTTTATCTCTCCAGGAACCCAGGGAGGGAATACCTGGAAGGGAGAAGGGAAGGGAAATGGTTTATTCCCCTTTGTTGTGAGACTCAAGGAATTTGGGTCTTGGGGTCCCCAGGGAAGGTTTTTGGGGGGACCAGAGTGCCCCGAAACACTCTAATTTTTTGGGTGGTGGCAGCTTTACCAGGTCCAAGCTGGTAACTAAGCTTGGAGGTTTTCATGCTAACCTCCATATTTTGGACGCTAAGGTCCAAATCTGGGACTAGGTTATGACATGAGTGGCAGCGTTTGTGGGAAAGATAGAATCCAGAAGCCAGTAGAATATTATATTTTTCTTTTCTCTGCTAGGGGCTTTTAAGCAGAGAGGAACGGTTTGGTTTTAAAAGGAACCAGAGAGAATTTTTTTTTCTGCTCTCTCTGGCAGTTTTTGGCTTGCCTATTAAGCAAGGAACCATTAAGGGACTATTACGGGTCTTTTGTCACACAATAGCACTCCCATTAGGAGTCAAATACCAGCACTATACACATGCAAATAAAGTGGTTTTTCTGTTTTACTTTACATTGAAAAGATTAGCTAGAGGAAGAAAGGGAAAAAGGCACTGTTGCTAGGCAGACCCCAGGAGGCAACAGAGCCTGCAGTTCATACAATAAACACCGGAGGGCACCCCAACACAAGAAAACAGGAACCATGCCTACCAAGACAAAAATGGGGGTCGAAGGACAACTCAAAGAAGCTGAACACAAGCGAGAACTGGAAAAAAGACTACAAGAGATGGAGCTGAGAGAAAGAGAAAGAGAGGCAGCCTACAAAAGAGAGCAAGCAGCCAAAGATGCAGATCACCAAAAACAGCTGGAACTCCAGAGGGAAGCCCACCGACAGGCCATGGAATTAGAAAAGGCTAAGCAAAACACAGCCAACCCTAACAACCCTGTGCCAATGATTGTTCCACAGCACAGGAAATTTCCCACCTACAAGGCAGGTGATGACACCGAGGCCTTCTAGGAAAATTTTGAAAGAGCTTGCCTTGGGTACCTCATCTCTGAAGACCAGTACATGGTAGAATTGAGGCCACAGCTCAGTGGATCTTTAGCAGAGGTGGCAGCTGAAATGCCTAAGGAGAACATGAACGACTATAAACTTTTTCAAACCAAGGCCAGATACAGAATGGGGATAACCCCAGATCATGCCCGTCGGCGTTTCAGAACCCAAAAGTGGAAACCAGATGTGTCATTTCCCAAACACGCCTACTACGTTGGGAAAAATTATAAGGCCTGGATATCAGGACACAATGTTAAATCCTTGGAAGAACTGCACCTCGTCATACAAATGGAGCAGTTCTTGGATGGTGTTCCTGAGGACATAACACGGTACATACAAGATGGAAAACCCAAAAATCTTGCTGAGGCGGGGGAGATTGGAGCCAGATGGATGGAAGTGGCAGAAAGCAAGAAAGCTACTGTCAAGGGGAATGAATACCCCAGCGGGCACACCGACCATAAACCCTACAACCGAGGACAGCCAAAGACCCCACATACAACCCAAGTAAAGCCACAGATGCCCTATTCTTCCACCTCACCAGTCTCCAGTAACTCACCTCGACCCAGTGACCCATCAGATGGAAGATGCTTTAAGTGTAATGAACTGGGACATATCAAGGCCAACTGCCCAAAGACCACCAACCGAGTGCAGTTCATTACACCTCCATCACACCAAAGATCCCCAGGCCCAGATGCCTCTCAAATACCCTTGGAGCGAAGGAAAAATTTGAGAGTGGGCGGAAAGTAGGTTACTGCATGGAGAGACACGGGGGCACAAGTGTCAGCTATCCACCAATCCTTCGTAGACCCCAAATTCATCAACCCAAATCCCAAGTGACAATTTACCCCTTCATGTCACAAGCTGTAGACTTGCCTACAGCTGAACTGCCTGTCCAGTACAAAGGCTGGTCAGGAATGTGGACTTTTGCAGTCTATGACAATTATCCTATCACCATGCTACTGGGGGAAGACTTGACCAACCAGGTGAAGCGGGCCAAGCGAGTGGGAATGGTTACACGTAGCCAAACCAGGCAAGCTTCCAGACCCATTCCTGTTCCTGAGCCGTCCACAGACGCCCCGTCGGTGTTACCAGAGACCCAGACAGAGGTAGTGGACCCGGATACCATGCCAACCACTGAAACAGCCACAGAACCTCCAGTCCCAGGCCCGGAACTGGAACAGCAACCAGCACCAGCAATTGCAACCACATCTTCAAACTCAATGCCAGAGGGCACAGCGAGCCAGAACTGGCAGAAGCAACAGACAGCCATACCCAAAAGGCTCAGCCAGAGCCTGAAATACCCTCAGGTGCACCAGCGGAGAGTGGTTCACCAGCAACGGAAACAACCCCATCACCTACATCGCTTCCAGAGGGACCAAGCCCAAGTCCACAGTCTGAAGAAGAACTGGTGACTCCAGCCTCAAGGGAACAGTTCCAGACTGAGCAGGAAGCAGATGCCAGCCTTCAGAAAGCTTGGGCAGCGGCACGGAGCACCCCACCGCCTTTCAGCTCTTCTAATCGATCCCGGTTTGTTATAGACCAAGGACTTTTATACAAGGAGATTCTTTCTGGGGGACACCGGGAAGAATGGCAGCCGCAAAAACAGTTGGTGGTTCCAACTAAGTACCGGGGGAAGCTCTTAAGCTTAGCCCATGATCATCCCAGTGGCCATGCTGGGGTGAACAGAACCAAGGACCGGTTAGGGAAGTCCTTCCACTGGGAGGGGATGGGCAAGGACGTTGCCAAGTATGTCCGGTCTTGTGAGGTATGCCAAAGAGTGGGAAAGCCTCAAGACCAGATCAAGGCCCCTCTCCAGCCACTCCCCATAATTGAGGTCCCATTTCAGCGAGTAGCTGTGGATATTCTGGGTCCTTTCCCAAAAAAGATGCCCAGAGGAAAGCAGTACGTACAGACTTTCGTGGACTTTGCTACCCGATGGCCGGAAGCAGTAGCTCTAGGCAACACCAGGGCTAACACTGTGTGCCTGGCCCTAACAGACATTTTTTCCAGGGTAGGTTGGCCCTCCAACATCCTTACTGATTCAGGATCTAATTTCCTGGCAGGGACCATGCAAAAACTGTGGGAAACGCACGGGGTGAACCACTTGGTTGCCACCCCGTACCACCATCAAACCAATGGCCTGGTGGAAAGGTTTAATGGAACTTTGGGGGCCATGATACGTAAATTTGTCAACGAACACTCCAATAATTGGGACCTAGTGTTGCAGCAGTTGCTGTTTGCCTACAGGGCTGTACCACATCCCAGCTTAGGGTTTTCACTGTTTGAACTTGTGTATGGTCACAAGGTTAAGGGGCCATTACAGTTAGTGAAGCAGCAATGGGAGGGGTTTATGCCTTCTCCAGGAACTAACATTCTGGACTTTGTAAGCAACATACAAAGCACCCTCCGACACTCTTTAGCCCTTGCTAGAGAAAACCTAAAGGATGCTCAGAAAGAGCAAAAGGTCTGGTATGACAAACATACCAGAGAACGTTCCTTCAAGGTAGGAGACCAGGTTATGGTCTTGAAGGCGCAATAGGCCCATAAGATGGAAGCATCATGGGAAGGGCCATTCACGGTCCAAGAGCGCCTGGGAACTGTGAACTACCTCATAGCATTTCCCAATTCCTCACTAAAGCCTAAAGTGTACCATGTTAATTCTCTCAAGCCTTTCTATTCCAGAGACTTACAGGTTTGTCAGTTTACAGTCCAGGGAGATGATGCTGAGTGGCCTGACGGTGTCTACTATGAAGGGAAAAAAGACGGTGGCGTGGAAGAGGTGAACCTCTCAACCACCCTGGTACGTCTGCAGCGGTGACAAATCAAGGAGCTGTGCATTAGCTTCGCCTCATTGTTCTCAGCCACCCCAGGACGGACTGAACGGACATACCACTCCATTGACACAGGTAATGCTCACCCCATTAGAACCCCACCCTACCGGGTGTCTCCTCATGGCCAAGCTGCTATAGAACGGGAGATCCAGAACATGCTACAGATGGGTATAATCCGCTCATCTACCAGTGCATGGGCATCTCCAGTGGTTCTGGTACCCAAACCAGATGGGGAAATACGCTTTTGTGTGGACTACTGTAAGCTGAATGTGGTAACTCGTCCGGACAACTATCCAATGCCAGACACCGATGAGCTATTGGAGAAGTTGGGACGTGCCCAGTTCATCTCTACAATAGATTTAACCAAGGGGTACTGGCAAGTACCGCTAGATGAACCTGCCAAGGAGAGGTCAGCATTCGTCACCCATGCGGGGGTGTATGAATTTAATGTCCTCCCTTTCGGCCTTCGAAATGCACCCGCCACCTTCCAGAGGCTGGTAGATGGTCTACTAGCAGGACTGGGAGATTATGCAGTTGCCTACCTCGGTGATGTGGCCATTTTTTCAGACTCCTGGCCCAAACACCTACTACACCTGGAAAAGGTCTTTGAGCACATCAGGCAGGCCGGACTAACTGTTAAGGCCAAAAAGTGTCAAATAGGCCAAAACAGAGTGACTTACCTGGGGCACCAGGTGGGTCGAGGAACCATAAACCCCCTACAGGCCAAGGTGGATGCTATCCAAAAGTGGCCTGTCCCAAAGTCAAAGAAAGAGGTCCAATCCTTCTTAGGTGATACAGGGTACTACAGGTGATTTGTACCACACTACAGCCAAATCGCTGCCCCATTGACCGACCTGACCAAAAAGACCCAGCCAAATGCAGTTAACTGGACTGATAAGTGTCAAAAGGCCTTTACCCAGCTTAAGGCGACGCTCATGTCTGACCCTGTGCTCAGGGCCCCGGACTTTGACAAGCCATTCCTAGTAACCACGGATGCATCTGAGCGTGGTATAGGAGCAGTACTCATGCAGGAAGCAACGGATCACAACTTCCATCCTGTCGTGTTTCTCAGCAAGAAACTGTCTGAGAGGGAAAGTCACTGGTCAGTCAGTGAAAAGGAATGCTACGCCATTGTGTACGCCCTGGAAAAGCTACGCCCATATGTTTGGGGACGGCAGTTCCAGCTACAAACTGACCATGCTGCACTAAAGTGGCTTCATACTGCAAAGGGGAACAACAAGAAACTTCTTCGTTGGAGTTTAGCTCTCCAAGATTTTGATTTTGAAATTCAGCACATCTCAGGAGCTTCTAACAAAGTAGCGGATGCACTCTCTCGTGAGAGTTTCCTAGAATCCAGTAGTTAAAAAGTGTTCTTAAAATGTAGAAGTCTGTTAGTTATATACTTAGTGGTATATGTAAAGGTGCATGTGTTGTATTAATCTGTTTATTTTAAAGTTCTAGGAGGAAATCGCCACCAGTGAGCTTCCGCACTGTCTGCAATTTGGGGGGCGTGTCATAAACAGATAGCTAAGGGTTAATGTCTCTTTCACCTGGAAAGAAGTAATCTGAAACACCTGACCAGAGGACCAATCAGGAAACAAGATTTTTTCAAATCTGGGTGGAGGGAAGTTTGTGTGTGAGTACTTTGTTCTTGGTCTTGTGCCTATCTCCCTCTCGGCTATGGGAAGGATTTCTCTATTTCCTGCTTTCTAATCTTCTGTTTCCCAGTTGTAAGTACAAAAAGATAGGTTTTTTTTTGTAGTTACATGTGTATAGTTGCTGGAGTGTTTTGAACTGTATTCTTTTTGAATAAGGCTGTTTATTCATATTCCTTTTAAGCAATTGACACTGTATTTGTCACCTTAATACAGAGAGACCATTTTAATGTATTTTTCTTTCTTTTTACATAAAGCTTTCTTTTTAAGACCTGTTGGAGTTTTTCTTTAGTGGTGAACTCCAGGGAATTGAGTCTGTGCTCACCAGGGAATTGGTGGGAGGAAGAAGTCAGGGGGAAATCTGTGTGTGTTAGATTTACTAGCCTGACTTTGCATTCCCTCTGGGTGAGGGGGGAAGAGAGATTAGCTCTCGGTACTTCTGTTTTCCAAGGCTGGAAACGGGGAGGGTGGAATCCCTCTATTTAGATTCACGGAGTTTGCTTCTGTTTATCTCTCCAGGAACCCAGGGAGGGAATACCTGGAAGGGAGAAGGGAAGGGAAATGGTTTATTCCCCTTTGTTGTGAGACTCAAGGAATTTGGGTCTTGGGGTCCCCAGGGAAGGTTTTTGGGGGGACCAGAGTGCCCCGAAACACTCTAATTTTTTGGGTGGTGGCAGCTTTACCAGGTCCAAGCTGGTAACTAAGCTTGGAGGTTTTCATGCTAACCTCCATATTTTGGACGCTAAGGTCCAAATCTGGGACTAGGTTATGATACCTCCCAAACCCTAATCGCCTCATTTCTGGCCCCACCCCAGAGTCCTCACCCACTCCTGCACCCAAACCCCAATTTTGTGAGCATTCATGGCTCACCATACAATTTCTATTCACAGATGTGGCCTCGGGCTAAAACGTTTGCCCATCCATGCTTTAGGCTAATGCCGGGGGGCTGTCTCAGTATTTGCTAATGGTGGTAAAGACTTTAAGGCCTTCAGTGCTTGTTACAAAGCATAATAGCTGTGGAGCTTTAGTTACTGCTTTAAGTAGTTAGATGACAGAAAATTAAAGCAGTAATTTACTTGTATTTTCATCAGATTTTCAGGGTCATGTGGTTAAAACAATTTGTAGTTATAATGGTTAGGGAAGAAATATAATATATCATTTTGTAATGGAACAAATTTTGTATTCAGTTGAAGTTGAAGGACAGAATCTTCGAAGGGTTAGTTGTGTGCTCTCAAGTACATCTGCTGTATTAAGCCCCTCAATTCTGAACAGACAATGATGTCTATTTTCAGAAAGGGAGTGTGCGGCCAGGCTCAGAACTAGGCCTGACAAAAGTATGTGCAAGTTGTGGGTGCATGTGGACTTTAGGTGTATGCACTACCTAACAAACAACAAAGGGATTTTAAAATAGGGTTTCAAAGTGCCAAAGCTGCTCTCCACCTAATAAAGCACTTCCACCCCAGGAATGTCCCTAATAAGAGTTTTAACCACCAAGGTTGTAAAGTAGAGACACACACGTGCTGAGAAATTAGAGAGACTCAACAAATGGTAATTAACCTCCCTCATTTTCCTCCCTGGGTTACGTGGGAGCCTGCAATGCTCACCTGTGTGCCTGGGTGCCTAATGTTGTTGACATTAAAGGAGGTCCTGGGTATCCCAGTGTTGATGCTGAATAGGTGGGAATCCTCCATTAACCCCTCTGCTGGAGTCCCTTTGCCCCTAAAGGAATTTAAAATTGGCAGTGCCTCCCCCTGGCAGGTCTCTATACACACTCAATGGCGTGCCTTGCGAACCTCCAGGAATAAACGTATTCTAATAATAATACTGTTAATAATCTGTGGAATTAGTGTAACTCTAAAATAACAATTATAAATAATATACATCCTATATACTTAAAGTTAACACACCTTTACTTAAAGAACTTAAAGAATTTAAAGAAACAGGGTATAACAGACTAAGATTAAATGTCACTACTGATTTAAATCCACAGGGGAGGAGTTGAAAAAATCAATTAACAAATATAGTATATAGTAATAAATGAAACTTATCTAACTGGCACGTACACTGCCACCATTTATCCCACCCCAGAGTGTACACTCTGGATTTCAGAGTCCTAGACGCTTGCATGGACACGCTTGAAGATCTGAAGTTGGAGACAGCATTCCATGGGTTCTGTGTATCAGTCCAGCCAAGACAACAAGTTGCACAACCCTGCTGAAGGTTGGAGCTGGCTCCACCAAATGTCAGCAGCTCTGGGTCCTGGCCTGATGGGAAGATCACTTTACCTCTCCTCAGACTCAGTCTCTCCCTGCAGTGCCCCTTCCAAGTATTTTCTCAAATAACAGTGGGGGTTACTCACAGTTCCTTCACTGTAGGCCCAGCTCAGTCAGCTCTAGGCACAGCAATAGTGTCTGTCCTGGCTCTAGTGAAGCCACCAACAGCCTCTGATCAAAGCCCTTGCAGACTCTTGGCATGAAAAGCACTTGAGCTCATCCTTAGAGGATACATATTCTGGTTTGGACTGCACAGGCGTTTTAAAATCTTTCAGCACAACCACCCCACAATGTTATGTGGAGATGGACACCTTACTGCTGACTCCAACCACATCATATCTTATCTGCTGAGGGGGGCTGACTTCTCGCTGAGACTTCCTTAAGGGCTGTGCCATCCTTTCTTCCTCCTCTACAGGAGGTGTTAATAAAGTTCCATCAGATTTGACATTGATCACAGAATTACCCATTCCAGAAGGAGCAAGATCTGTAGCAACCTCTTTCCCTACACTTGAAGACCTAGGGGGATTGTTGCATACATTTATGCCCTCCCTAAGGATTTCTCCCACAGGAAAGAATGGAAGAGCTTCAGGGTTTAAAGGGGGTGTACTAGTTGCACTTTCAGGTTGATCTGGCTCCAGTGACAGTACAACAGGCTCCAGAGTCATATTTGAGGGCTCATGATACATATATATTCAGGGTAAACCTTCTCAGAATCAGTCTCTGATGGGGGACCAACTATGTCCATCATGGTAGCAGGGCCTGGCACAGGATTAGCACTGCCTATGGAGTTGGGAAAGGAACTCTTGGATGTCAGAGCTCTCCTCTGGTTAGATGATCTGAATAGAGAGGTGGGCTTGATATCTGATTCTTCACAAAGTAGGGCTGTGAATTCCAATAGCTTACAAGTTTATGTTTTCTGGGGAACCCAAGATTTTTTATAAGAACATGATCACTGGGTTGCAGATCACAGTATCACACCTTCTGGCCATAATGGCCTTTATTGCCCTGATTCATCTTATTAGATGCTGCTCGAGCAAGTTGATAAGCAGCACCTAAATCTTTTTTTTTTAAATTAGCCACATAGTGGAGGTAAGATTGGTGGGAAGACCCATCCACTGAGACCCCAAAATGGAAGTCTACTGGTAATAGTGCTTCGTGTCCAAACATTAGGAAATACAAAGACTACCCAGTGGCCTCATTTTGGGTACAGTTGTAAGCATGCACAAGATGGCTAATGTGCTGGCTCCATCTAGATTTCTGTTTGGTATTCAAGGTTCCCAACATATTAAGCAGGGTCTGATTAAATTGTTCAAGCTGTGAGTATCCCTGTGGGTGATAGGGTGTTCTGACTATGCTAGGTATAAACAAATCTAGAAGTTCCTGAATTAATTGACTCTCAAAATCCCATCCTTTATTGGCGTGCATCCGCTTGGGCAGCCCATAACGCACAAAGTACTTTTCCCAAAGAGTTTTAGCAACAGTAGAAGCTTTTCGATCTTTAGTGGGAAAGGCCTGTGCATACCTTGTGAAATGATCAGTTATGACTAGCATATTACAAGTATTTTTGCTATTGGGCTCAAATGTGAGAATCCACACAGAGCAAATTCATGGGGCCTTCATTGTGAAGATGAAACAGTAGATCAGCTCTCTTGGGTAGACTCTTCTGTTTGTATACAGGTACAGGTCTTACAATACTGCTCAACATCAGTCTTCATCTGTGGCCAGTGGAATCGGTTTCGTAGAAGCCCATAGGTCTTATCAAAACCAAAATGCCCATGGTCATCATATAAAGATTGTAGTAGACCTTTGTGACACTGAGGTAAAATCAGTTGTTTTTTTGTGTTGCCGGGGATGGTTAGTGATTCTACACAAAAGTCCATTCTCCAGGGAAAGTCAATCCCATTCTTTCATTAGGATATGAATATCAAGTGCCTGCTCTTATCCACAGCAGCAGGATTCCCTTGATCAACTGCCAGCCAAACCTCTCCAACACATGCATCATCCTGTTGTGTGACCTGAAGCTCAGAATGATTCAAATGGGGAAGGTGAGAGCTGCCTAAAGAAGCAAGGTTGCAGTAAGCTTAAGGAACAGTGTGGGCTGTTACGCCTAACAGATCAGTAAGATGGGCAGGTAGCATTTTAGTCAGTTTCCCACAAACAGTAGAAACCTGACACAAAGCTCGAACCCCAGGGACAGATATCTCTTCCCACGCATCCTCAGGTGCTGAGACACTATGAGGTCCTCTAGATAATGCATCAGCATCTAAGTTCTTGCTACCCAGACGGTACTTTAGGCTGAAATTGTAGGTAGTCAATGCCACTAACCCCCGGTGACCAGTGGCATCCAATTTGACTGATTTTAAAATATGTCAAAGGATTATTATCTGTGTGAACCTCAAATCTTGCCCTATACAGATAATCATGCGGCTTGTCTACTATAGCCCATTTTAAAGCCAGAAATTCAAGTTTGTGCACAAGGTAGTTTTTCTCAGTGGGTGACAAGCTTCAGTTGATGAAGGCAACCAGCCTCAAACCCTCAGGGTGTTCTTGATTATAATACGCCTCCTAAGCCATCCATGCTGGCATCCACATGCAAAACATAAGGCTTTGGAGGATCAGCAAATGCTAAGATGGGAGCTTTGGCAAGGCACTCCTTAATTTTCTGCAATGGTTTCCCAAATGGCTCATAGGGATGGAAATAAGTTTTATCAGTTGGTACAGGCATAGGCCTTGATCCATTCCTGCTTGAAGGTGGTGGGTAGCGTTGCAGCAGCTTGTTTAGTGATCTTATCAAATTGGGGTATCCCCTCACAAAGTGCCCATAGTAACTGCAGAACCCCAAAAATGAACACAAAGCAGATAAGTTCTGAGGCCTGGTCCAAGTGGAGACAGCCTCAGTTTTTGATGGATCTGTGGCAATACCTTGTTCTGACACTGTGTCCCACATAAGAGACTGAGGACAGCAAAACTTCCACTTTTTCAAGGATAGTTTCAAGCCTTCCTCTCTCAAGCAATCAAGAACTTTAAGCAACCACTCTTCATGCTCTTCAAGAGTCTGCCCAAAAATAATTAAGTCAGCCAAGTAGGCAAGAACCTACAGGAAATTCATGTCTCCAACTGTTCACTCCATTAATCTTTGAAAGGTAGTAGGAGCCCCACAAATGCCTTGGGGCATCCTCTCAAATTGGTAAAATTGAAGTGAACAGATAAAAGCAGTTTTCTTTTTATCCACCTTATTCATAGGTATTTGGTAATATTCACTGCAAAGATCTAATACAGTAAACCATTTACTTCCATGTAAGCAGTTAAAGACATCCTTAATCCTCTGCATTATATATTGATCTTGTAAAGTGCACTTATTTAGAGTTCTATAATCTACCCACATTCTGACACACCCATTCTTCTTCCTCACCACAATAATTGGAAAGGCATATGGACCTTGTGACTCAGAAATTATTCCAGTGGCCATCAAGTCATATAGATGTCTTTTGAACATCTTCCACATCAGCTGAGGCCAGATGATGGGATCATTCTCAAAAAGGTCAAGAGTCAGTCAGATGGATCTCATGCTGAGTACTTTTCACATAGCCCACATCCCATTCATGTCTAACATTTTCCTACAGAAGCACTGTTTCCGTTCCTCAGGGATAGGGGAATCGCCAAAAGCAAAACAATCAGGTGTCAAGGCATTAGTGTTGCTCTTGAAAGCTGCAGCATGCATTTGAGGTACTACATCAACTGGGAACAACTGGGCAATCAATGTCCCACACTGAATGATCACTTTATGAGCAGATACATTTCTAACAGTAACTGTGATCCTCTTAGCAGACCCTACCGTAGCCACTTGCACCTTAGGTCTGACCACAAATCCTCCAGCTAGGGACATTTCCTCTGGTGTATCCACTAACAAGAACTGATCAGTAGGCTGAACAGGAAATTTAGGGATTCCAGTCACTTGACAGGTGACACCGGCTGGTATGCAGACAGTTTTTTTCTATGCATATTACACATTGTCATACCTATTAGCATCCTTATCAGAAACTGACAGAGATTCTCCTTGGAAGCATTTATGGGCTTCACAGATGTTAAGGTGGATAGGCAAGGTATTGATGCATAATTCCCCTGCGGGTTCTTTGCATACTTTGAAAAAGTGGTGTTGGTTCCAATCAAGATTGTGACATTACTCTTAACACAGGGGTCTGGGCACACTAGGACTAAAGTGTCCAGCTTCTAGGGAACTCTCATGATGGACTGCAGGAACTCAATCTGAATGGACAATTACCCCTCATATGGGTATTTTTGATTACTCAGCCCCAGATTTCCAAATTATCTAAGGGTTGGATGGGCAAGTGACGAAGGTAGGTGCTGTAAAAGATCTTATATAGAATGGTGACCTACAAACTGCTGTCCAGAAGGGCATGAGCATAAATGCCTTCTACTTCAACAGGGGAAATGAGAGCTGGACTGACCAGTCCTTGTGGCAAATCCCTCCAGAGACTAGCAACCTGTTAGTAGTACTTAGTGGAGTGTATATTCCTTGAAGCATTAGTTTGCTCCTTCATTGGGCTTCTCTGAAGTTTCCTAAATTCTTTCTGGCTTGGATGAGCTTGCATGTGACTTTCCACAAATCCTCTTCTGCATCACAGTCTCATTTCATGTACCTGTTCTTCCCACACTTGTAGCAGATGATGTTACTTCTACAAGTACTTTCAACTTGAACAATGGGTAGTAATCAGCCACTGCATCGTTGGTTCTCACAGGGGCACCCATCCTTTGTAACTGAAGGAATCTGTCAGGTTTTCCCACTAGAGTATTCAGCTGGAGCAGCTGATTAACTTCCTCAGTTAGACACAGCAGATGCTTCTTTAGGTCAGCTATCGCATCACGAGGAACCGCAGAGATAAGCATGCATACAGAAGCTAAGGTATGTGACCAGCTTCCCAAGTAGCCAGCTGATCCTTCTCTTCCCTAATATCTCATACCAGTTTGGAGAAGAAGGGAGGCTTCCAAAGTGAATCAGAAAGTTGCAGCTTCAGGGCTCTTAGATTGCCAGGACCAGCACCCTTCCATACTTGCTCTAGCCTCACCTGATCCAAGCGGGTAGCAAGTATCCCCTTCTTTACCAGTACCTTATGTAGTAGCTTATCCAAATGGCATATGTACTGTGAAAGTTTTTCACCTTCTTCTTGATATGTGGATCGGAAGCGCAGGTACAACTCTTCCCACTCTCAGTAGTCTCATATGTCATCCAAAGCACGTAGATACTCCATAGCACCAGCAGAGGGATTGCTTGTCCGTAATGATCTGATGACATCAGAGGCTGGTCCCCTCAGACTTTCAGCTAGTCATATACTTTTCATATTATCCAGGCATTGCCATTCCTCCATCATCTGGGTAGCTTGGTTCATGCAAGATCCAAAGTCATCCTCTTCAATAGGGGTAGGTTTTTTCCCAGAGAAGAATCTTAGCTTATGCTACCCAACTCCTTCATAGGATGGACAAGTACGCTGTTTCACCAATTGTCCTACTGTTATCAGACCCTTATTTGTAGCAGCTCAGGGAGTAGATTTTGGGGTAATAATGGCCCTCATGTCTTCCAGTGTCTCCCTCTTGTTGTAACAAAGCATTCAATTTAGCCACAAAATCAGGGGTCCCAGATTGTGTAGTGCCTCCTTTTGAGGCACTCCCAGGCAGAAACACAGGCCAGGGGCCAATTTCACCCACACTACCAACTTCCTGGGCTACACACTGTGGGTCCAACTCTGCAGCCACTCTTACAAGTACAGACACAGTCTGGGGGTTAGGGTCAGCTCGGTGACTGCAAAGATTTTCACAGTTCCCAATGGTAGGTAGATAGTACCATCCTCAGTGTCCATGGATACTTTACCCAGTATAAGTGCTCGGCTGAGTGGCACTCCTATCTCTTTACACCAGGACATTAATTTATGATGATCCATGATGTAGCAGATAACAAGTTTACTGAAACAAACAAAGTTCTTTAAAATCCAGCAGGGCTCAAGAAAATAATCAGAATTTCAAACACATTAAAGAAATAGATTGAATGGTTTTGTGCAGCAGAATTTGAGGTGGTAGAGGGATCCCTGCAGTGCCTCAAAAATGTAACCCTGTTTCCTTCCTGGGTTACTTGGGAGCAGGCAACAATCACCTGTGTGCCTGGGCACCTATGTTGTTGACATTAAAGGAGATCCTGAGTATCCCAGTGGGAGTTACTCACAGTTCTTTCACTGCAGGCCCACTGTGATGGGTTGGATCACAGAAACCCCCTTGGGAGGTGTCACCTGATATGCCAAGACTACTTCTACCCCGACTTCCCTGCCAGCTCAGGACTCCAGCACTCTGTCCTGCTGAGCCAGACACTCCCGTCTGCTCCGACAAAGACCCAGAGTCTGAATTACTTGGCCCAAAGCTGCATGTTTACCTGAAAGCAGCTAACAAAAGTGTTCCTGTCTTTAACATTCAGATGCCCAACTTCCAAAGGGGTCTAACCACACATAGATCCGTTTTACCCTGTATAAAGCTCATACAGAGTAAACTCATAAATTGTTCACCCTCTATAACACTGATAGAGAGATATGCACAGTTGTTTGCTCCCCCAGGTATTAATACATACTCTGAGTTAATTAATAAGTAAAAAGTGATTTTATTAAATACAGAAAGTAGGATTTATGTGGTTTCAAATAGTAGCAGACAGAACAAAGTCACCCAGCAAAATAAAATATAAAATGCACAAATCTATGTCTAATCAAACTGAATACAGATAAGATCCTCACCAGTTCCAGAATGCTCCCTTTTACAGATTAATCTCCTTTTAGCCTGGGTCCAGCAATCACTCACACCCCTTGCAGTCACTGCCCTTTGTTCCAGTTTCTTTCAAGTATTTTTCGGGGTGGGGGCGGGGAGAGGCTTTCTCTTTAGACAGCTGAAGGCAAAACCAAGGGGTCTCCCAGGGGTTTAAATAGACTTTCTCTTGTGGGTGGAGACCCCCTCCTCACTCCTATGCAAAGTCTAGCTCCAAGATAGAGTTTAGGAGTCACCTGGGCAAGTCACATGTCCATGCATGACTCACAGTTTTTACAGGTAGCATCCATTGTTTACATGCTACCTTGAACGTCCTCAAGTAGACTTCTTATGTGGATTGGAGCATTCCAAGATCCATTGTCCTTTAAGTGTTTCTTGATTAGGTACTTAATTTCAACATTCCTTTCTCCAGGAACTGACCAAATGCTCTACTAAGGTTATTTAGAGATCAAGCCAGTACGCAGCCAACATTCATAATGTCGAATACAAAAATGATACATGCATGCAAATAGGATTAATACATTCAGTAGATCATAACCTTTACGGAGACATATTACATGGCATATGTAGCATAAAACACATTCTAAACATATTTCCATAGAGCCCACCACAGCAATAGTCTCTTCCCTAGCTCCAATGAAGCCACCAACAGCCTCTGAGGGTCTTCGCTTGCTCAAAGCCCCTGTAGGCTCTCAGCAGCAGCTTCTGGCTTCCTAGCAGCAGCTCCTGGTATGGACAAAGCTTCACACCACCAATCTTGCTCCAGTCCTCCAAAATGGAGTCCACCACCTGCTCTCCCTGCAAGAGTAAGTCTCTCACCCTTTCCCCAAGGTATCATGGGAGTTGTAGTCTCTAAGGCTAGATTGCAGCACACAAGATCTTCTCAACTGAAACACTCCCAATAAAGATCCAAAGCCCCTCTAGTAAAGGGTGCCTACAGTAAAATAAGCTCTATCCAGGTTTCTTCCTGAGCCCTGTGGGTAAAAATAGATGCCTTACACCCTGAGCCCTCCAAAGGGAAAAGGTGGGAGTGCCTCAATTAATTTGCTCACTCCTTGAGCCCTTGGCAGGTTACAGGTGGAGTGCCCTAAATTAACAAGGTCATGCCTTGAGTCTCGGTAGGGCATAGGCAGGGTGTCCTAAATTTTCATACTGGTGGAGAATGCAGGCAACCTAGATTATTTGGACCAAACTGATTGAGCCTTATACAGCAGTTGGACAGAATATTTGTGCCCTTCTGTCAACAAGACCACCTGCTTGAAAGAATGAACACTCCAAGGAATAGGAAAAGTGGGAAACTTATGTTGAAAAGCCAGGAGGGGTAGAAACTGGCAGAAGAATCAATCCTCCTTGCAAAGTGAGTATTGAACCAAGGTCTGTGCCCATGGAAAGATGACTCTTTTCAAGGGAAAAATGCATTGGAACATGCATGTGAAGGGTTTGAAGCATACTGTATAAAGTGCAGCTGGGTGGGCACTATGGGAAGTATTTTATAATCGTTCAAGGTTAGGAATATCTCAGGAGAACCAGTTAGATGACTGTGAATTGGAATTGGGTATGGTAAAGGATACCTTGAATCAGTATAAAGCCTTTATAAGTGAGGAAATAGAGCTATTATACTTGAAATTGAGGGATGCTCAGGCAGCTGTCAGAACAATCCTGCAGGAAAAACAGGATTGGGCCCAGGCAAGCGGCAATCATTTTGGTTGCATGCAACAGATTAAAAGTTGAAATAGAAACCGGGAACCCAGAGGGGCATTGTGACAGCAGTAAGGAGGAGGAGGTGCAGATACCAGGAGTACTTCAGACCCCTGGGATGATACTTACTTAGGGTGGGATATTTAAACTGATCCTGATGGGACAGATCCCGGATGGTCATGCCCCCCATCCTTCCACAAAGGCCATATTCCCCTGGAGAAGGGAATGACAGGAATCGTGGATGATGGCAGAATTTAAAGACCACCTAAAGAGACAGGAGCTGCGACTGGATCCCAGGGGAGTGAATTAGAAATTCTTTTTTTTTCAAGGTGAAAAACGGAGAGTGAATGGATTAATATCTAGAGTTCATGCACTAACCCCCATGGAGTTCCCCAGGAACAATTAATTGCAGCAGAGAAGAGCAATCCTGCCATCCATTTGACATGCAAACAAATACAACTAACACTGGGGAAACAAATGTGGGGTTTGCAAGAGCAAACTAAGGCAGTTGTGTTGCACGGATGGTACTTGGTGGTTAAGTCATTACAAGCAAAATGCACCACCTTAAGACATAAATGCAAAATGCACAAGACTCAGCAAACTGAAACACAGAACTCTGAGTGAAAGCATGGAGGGTTTAAGATTACAAAACTATGTTGCCAGTAAAATTTTAAAAGCTATGGCAGCAGAGAGTAATATAATAAAGCTAAGATATAATAAACTGGATGTAGAAGTGATTTAAAGAGAGCAAAGAGTTAACAGTAACTTTTGCAGAAATTAATACTACAGAGTTTGGAGGAAAGTAAATAGTTGGGAGTTGGGAAAATGTTGAAGAGTAACAGCTGTGGTGTCATAAGAAGAGAATTCTGGGTTTAATAATAAAACCCAGTCGTGTAAATGTAAATTTATGTGCAATTTGGTACAGTGATATCGGGTAAAACCCTGATCTTAAAACAAATTATACAAGGGGGCTCAGGCAGATATTTTTGTCTCCAGGAGTTTTTACAGATATTCTAAAGGCAAATGGGCCCTTTCCCCCAAAGGAATGGTCTGAAAATAATAAATTGTAAAGTACTGCAGCAGGCAAACAATCTGCTTTAAATCATTTGACTATGGATGATTTAGTCGAAAACACTAAAAAAATCCCATAAGGTAGGAGAGGGCAAACTATGGCCCGTTGGCTGGATCTGGCCCATCAGGGCTTTCAATCTGGCCTGTGGGATTGCCAGCCCTGTGGCAGTGAGGGGCTAAAGCAGGCTCCCTGCCTGCCCTTGCCCTGCACCGTTCCTGGAAGCGGCTGGCACCATGTCTCTGCGGCTCCTAGGAGAGAGTGGGGCAGAGGGCTCCATGCACTGCCCTCACCTGCAGGCACTGCCCCCCGCAGCTCCCATTGGTCGGGAATGGGGGACTGTGGTCAATGGGAGCTTCGGGGGTGGTACCTGCAAGGGAGGACAGCACGCAGTGGAGCCACCTGCCTCACGCCCCCCGGGAGCTGCTCAAGGTAAGCAGCACTGGGCCAGAGTCCGCATCCTGAACCCCGTTTCCCTGAGCACCCTAACCCCTGCCTTGAGCCCCCACTGCACCCCAACTCCTTGCCCTGAGCCCCTTCCTGCACACCACACTCCCTCCCACACATTGCACTCCCTTCTGCACCCCACCCCCCTGTCCCAGCCCTACATTCTTGGCTCTGCATACAATTTCCCCACTCAGATGTGGCCCTGTCAGGGTTTCTTCTCCACTCTGAACTCTGGTGTACAGATGTGGGGACCTGCATGAAAGACCCCCTAAGCTTATTTTTACTAGCTTAGGTTAAAAACTTTCCCAAGGCACAAATTCCACCTTGCCTTGAACAGTATGCTGCCACCACCAAGTGATTTAGACAAAGAATCAAGGAAAGGACCACTTGGAGTCTTATTCCTCCCAAAATATTCCCCCAGGCCCTGCACCCCCGCTTTCCCAGGCGAAGGCTTGAGAATAATATCCTCACCAATTAGTACAGGTGAACACAGATCCAAATCCTTGGATCAGGTTCTTAAAAGAAGAATTTTAATTAAAGAAAAGTTAAAAGAATCACCTCTGTAAAATCAGAATGGTAAGTACTTTACAGAGTAACAAAAGACTCAAAAACACAGAGGTTTTCCCCTCTAAGGGAAAGTTACAAAAACAGGGATAAACCTTCCTCGTAGCACAGGGAAAATTCACAAGCTAAAACAAAAGGTAATCTAATGCATTTCTTTGCTACTATTAACTATTTTTGCAAGACTAGATGCTTAATTCAGATATGGCTTAGGGAGATGTATTTTCCCTGCCCTGGTTCCTTGTTCACTCTGGGAGACTCAGACAAAAAAACCTTCCCCCACAGATTTGAAAATATCTTCTCCCCTTATTGGTCCTTTTGGTCAGGTGCCACCCAGGTGATCTGAGCTTCTTAACCCTTTACAGGTAAAAGAAGAATTAACCCTTTACAGAATAAAGAGGGATTTTATGCTACCCTTAGCTGTATGTTTATGACAGGCCCTCGGGCCAAAAAGTTTGCCCACCCCTGCCATAAGGGGTTTCCATTGGAACTTAACTGCCTCTGAGTGTATAAAAGGGAATGTATTCTGTGTACAGCTGTGTAAAAATAATTAAAGCACTGCAAAGGATGTTAAGCAAAAAAAAATTTGTGTATGTAAATATATTGTGTAATTATGTAAGGTTTTTAAGAATCTAAACCAACACTTCTGGTTTGTAAAAGCCTTTTTTGTAGGTTTAAAATGAATTATTTTTTTAATAATGCCACTAAAAATCCATTTGAGTCTTTTATTCAAAATTGCTACACTGACAGGCCCTTTTGAGGGACACAGGCTAGTGTGGTTTGGCTTTGGTATTTAACATTTAACCCTTTGAGTATGTGTTTTTTTAAAGTTTAATATTTTTATTTAAAATAAGGACTAAAGGATGTGGCCTGGAGAATGGGGGAGATTCTGAATCCTTTGTTTTAGTAATAAATAGCAGCTAAGAACTGCAGGAGAAGAATAAAAAGTTAAAAGACAGTGCATCTCTGATTCAAGGGCATGGCTGGAATGTACAAAGGAAGTAATGTTAAAAACACTAAGCCCTAATGTGGCTTTGAGTAATCAGACTGTCACTTAAATAAGGATACATAAAAACTCTGTAAGCACAAAATAAACAATTACACTTTATGTAAAAAGTAATATGGCTAATATAATGTTATAGAAGTTAAACTATGGAAGGAAGGAATGTTTATTTTTCCAAAAAATATGTAGTGTATATTGTAGAAGGAGTAAAAGAAATGTAAATAAAATATGTTACTTAATTAAAATCCTATTAGGGCTCCAAAAAGAGCCACAATAGATTGTGTTTTCTTTTTCAGATTGCTGGGTGAAGTTAAAAGTGAAAAATAATCAGAACTCTGGTTCTGACTTGCTGGTGAAAATTAACCCTTTTAAAACAGAGTCCAGTCTCTGAGAATGTAATTGCTTTGAATCCAAAAAGCAAGCATCTGTGTTAAATTACCTAGCTGACAGGGGAGGAATAAATTTGCCCATATATGGTAGCACAAAGGAGCTGCAGATAATGGACATACCTATTCAGCAAAGGAACTACTTGAAACCAAAAGGTTCAAATTTCAACTCTCCAGAAAAAGGAATGTGGAAAAAGCAGTTAAGCCTCAAAATAAGAGGAAGACATTAACCCTAAGTAGGAAAAAAGGGGGTTTTGTGTGTACATGCATAGTGCTAAAATCTAAAAACAAATACAAAAGGAGTCTGCTCATATGCATAACACTCCTACCTCTTTAAGTTACCAACCCCGCCCCCCAGTATATAATTAAATTAAAAGTCTATGCAAAAATTTCAAAAGGGCATTAAACACAGTGTTCTCAGACAAATTGTCAAAATAAAAAATGTGGTATAATAAAATACTATAAACACTATAAAATGCAATGCTAATGTTGTTAATACTACACCTTGGAATAAATTTAATACTAGTAAGTAACCCTGTAACAATGTGTAATGTGTATGATTTCTGGGGGAAAGTTTTAACCATGCTAGAAATGGTAATTAAAAGCACATTTCATGTTAAGAAGGCTTATGGTGATGCTGCTTCTCAGCTATTACCTGTGAATACATACATATAAAGCTTGGCACAAGCATAAAGTACAAGCACAAGTTAAAAAAAAATGAAGAAACATTACAAACCTAATATATTATATAAAAAAATCGGAGGTACACCACGTCATGAATTTCATAAATAAACAGTAAAATAATTCACCCTTTCCCTTAAGGGTAAACGCCATTAAAACCTGGCCTGCCTATGGAATAAAAACACAGAAAAGTACGAATGTAATTCCCCTCTTTTGCCTGCAATCAGAAAGGAGATTTGTAAAAGGAAGAGGTATGTTAAGCAATAATTTGCTGTCCCCCTCCCCCAAGGGGGTAGGAAAATGTTGTTTTTGTCTTTCAGAATTTTAGGAAAAGCTGGTGCCAGCAGGGTGACCAGACAGCAAGTGCAAAAATTGGGATGAGGGTGAGAGGTAATAGGTGCCTATATAAGAAAAAGCCCCCCAGATCGGGACGGTCCCTATTAAATCAGGACATCTGATCACTCTAGGTGCCAGCTGAAGAGCAACACAGAATACCATGGATCTACTATTGCGACAAAGATTATGTTTTTGTGTTGTTTGTTTTGTTGCTGGCAATGCTGTAATGGGTATTCAAAAAGTTCACTTATAATATCAGTGTCTGACCACTTTTTCATACTGTCCCTACCCAGTTAGGTAAATATACATGGCTAGGCATTTGGGTACAATTAAACTTTAAGGTACTTGCAACTGAATCTGATATAAAAAAACCAAGAAGACACCCATTAAATGAACCATATGTATATAAATTAAAGTATAGGGGAAAAGTTATTGTAACACCAATACAATCTCTAAAACAAACTAACTTGGACCTCGCCAGATTGAATGTATCCAAGATCATGTCTCATTCAAATTCTCTATAAGGGGTGGGCAGCATGATTAAAATTATGGTAAGTAGAAAAATCCATAAGGATGGACCACAATGAGCATATTGGAAACTGCTGTGGGTGGAAGTGAATTAAAAAATAAAATACTAAGTGCAACTGACACAGAGATATTGGCAAACAAACTAAGTTATGTTACAGCTGAAATACAAAAATTGGAAAAGCCCATCAGTGCATCCTTGTTATTGTTAAAAATGGGGCAACAATTATTTTCTGAACTACAGCTAGTATGGCAGAACAAGGTAAAAAAAATTACTTTTAGCAGGGGCTATAAAAACACTACAAGAAAATGTTTCCTTAGCATTAGCCTGCACACAGGCATAGAAAATAAATCAGCAATTAGTCATCCTAATAATCCAAGGCATGCAAAACAAAATAATGTTTGCCTCTGAAAATATAAAAAAAAATGTAAAAAAAAGTCACTTAAAATAGAGACAATATCTTGGTGAAAATTGGTAAACTTTACCATTTATAAAAATCAAATAACCATTCAAGTGTATGTAATAACTGTTTACCTTTGTCGCACCATTGATATATACCCAATATTACCTAAAAATATTCAGATAACTAACATTTTGGACATGTATTTGGTGGACCACCATGCGTGGCATTATCAAAAACATAAACAATGGAAAACCCTAAATGTACCCCAATGTGTAGTTTATAAAAACTTAAAATATGTATATAAGGATCAAAATTTGCAAATAAGGGACACAGGTTTTTAGCTTCTTAATCATTTTTGTTGCCCTCTGCTGGACTCTCCAATTTTTCCACATCCTTCTTGTAGTGTGGGGCCCAAAACTGGACACAGTACTCCAGATGAGGCCTCACCAATATCGAATAGACGGGAATGATCACATCCCTTGATCTGCTGGTAATGCTCCTACTTATACAGCCAAAAATGCCGTTAACCTTCTTGGCAACAAGGGCACACTGTTGACTCATATCCAGCTTCTTGTCCACTGTAATCCCTAGGTCCTTTTCTGCAGAATGCTGTCTAGCCACTCGTTTCCTAGTCTGGAGCAGTGCATGGGATTCTTCTGTCCCAAGTGCAGAGTCCTGCACTTGTCCTTGCTGAACCTCATCAGATTTCTTTTGTCCCAATTCTCTAATTTGTCTAGGTCCCTCTGTATTCTATCCTTACCCTCCAGTATATCTACCACTTCTCCTAGTTTAGTGTCATCTGCAAACTTGCTGAGGGTGCAGTCCATGCCATCCTCCAGATCATTAATGAATATATTTGAACGAAACCGGCCCAAACACCGATCCATGGGGCACTCGGCTTGATACTGGCTGCCAACTAGACATGGAGCCATTGATCACTACCTGTTGAGTCCAATGATCTAGCCAGCTTTCTATCCACCTTATAGTTCATTCATCCAGCCCATACTCCTTTAACTTGCTGGCAAGAATACTGTGGGAGACCATATCAAAAGGTTTGCTAGAGTCAAGGAATAACACGTCTGCTGCTTTTCCCTCATCCACAGAGCCAGTTATCTCATTATAGAAGGCAATTAGGTTAGTCAGGTATGACTTGCCCTTGGTGAATCCATGTTGAATGTTCCTGATCACATCCTCTCCTCTAAGTGCTTCAAAAAGGATCCTGAACTCAACCATCTCATGGTCACTGCCTCCCAGGTTCCCATCCACTTTTGCTTCCCCTACTAATTCTTTTCTGTTTGTGAGCTGCAGGACAAGAAGAGCTCTGCCCCAATTGATTCCTCCAGCAGTTGCACCAGGAAATTGTCCCCTACACTTTCCAAAAACTTCCTGTATTGTCTGTGCACTGCTGTATTGCTGTCCCAGCAGATATCAGGGAGATTGAAGTCCCACATGAGAACCAGGGCCTGTGATTTAGTAACTTCTGTTAGTTGCCTGAAGAAAGCCTCATCTACTTCATCCCCCTGGTCTGGTGGTCTATAGCAGACTCCCACCACGAAGTCACCCTTGTTGCTCACACTTCTAAACTTAATCCAGAGACTCTCAGGTTTTTCTGCAGTTACATATTGGAGCTCTGAGCAGTCATACTGCTCTCTTACATACAGTGCAACTCCCCCACCTTTTCTGCCCTTCCTGAACAGTTTATATCCATCCATGACAGTGCTCCAGTCATGTGAGTTATCCCACCAAGTCTCTGTTATTCCAATCACATCATAATTCCTTGATTGTGCCAGAACTTCTAGTTCTCCCTGCTTGTTTCCCAGGCTTCTTTAATTTGTGTATAGGAACTTAAGATAACTTGCTGATTGTCCTGCTTTCTCAATATGAGGCAGGAGTCCTCCCCTCTTGTGCTCTCCTGCTTGTGCTTCCTCTCTGTATCCCACTTCCCCACTTACCTCAGGGCTTTGGTCTCCTTTCCCCAGTGAACCTAGTTTAAAGCACTCCTCACTAGATGCTCTTCTCTCTCTTCATTAGCTGGTGCCTGTCTCTGCCTAGCAAGCCTTCTTGGAACACCATCCCATGGTCAAAGAATCCAAAGCCTTCTCTCTGACACTACCTGCATAGCCATTCATTGACTTCCATGATTTGATGGTCTCTACCTGGGCCTTTTCCTTCCACAGGGAGGATGGATGAGAACACCACTCGCATCTCAAACTCCTTTATCCTTCTTCCCAGAGCCACGGAGCCTACAGTCATCTGCTCAAGGTCATTCTTGGCAGTATCATTGGTGCCCACACGGAGAAGCAGGAAGGGGTAGCAATCCAAGGGCTTGATGAATCTTGGCAGTGTCTCCATCACATCATGAATCCTAGTTCCTGGCAAGCAGCACACTTCTTGGTTTTCCTGGTCGAGATGGCAGATAGATGGCTCAGTCTCCCTTAGGAGGGAGTCCCTGACCACCACCACCTACCTCCTTCCATTCTCCTTTCATACATTGATAAAAATAAGTTATATATTACATTTCTTATGTTGTTACCACCCTTGTACCTCCTAGTTCAAACAAAACATCCTCATCCATTAGCTTGTCATCCCATCCTTATCAATACAAGGGGTCTGCGTGTTCTATCCTCTCCAGTCAGAAATGTACTTACATGGCTAGCTTATACCTAGATGTTGCTATTCTGACAATGCCTAAGTTGGTTCACAGCCTTTGGTTCATACTATTAGCCATGCCTAGGGCTCCAGCAAGGCCTACATTCACTACCTGAACACTTCTTTCCCCTTCATTACATATATCCCCCATCCCAGCCAAGACCAACCCCAAATGGCTCCCTTATCTCCTGTGAATTCCCAGTTGCCAACATAAGTGGCAGAGCCAGGACAAGTCTGAAAAAAAATGGGAATGGTGATGAATAATCAGCTGAACATGAACTCCCTGTGTAATGCTGTGACCAAAATGACCGATGGGCTCCTGGGATGCATAAACAGGGGAAACTTGCATAGGAGTAGACAGGTTATTTTACCTCTCTATTTGGTACTGGGCAACCATTGTTGTAATGTTGTGTCCAGTTCTGGAGTCCACAGTTCAAGAAGGAGGTTGATAAATTGGAGAGAGTTCAGAGAAGACCTGCAGAAATGATTAAAAGATTAGAAACCATGCTTTACAGTGATAGACTCAAAGAGCTCAAGTTATTTAGCTTGACAAAGAGAAGCTTAAGATGTGACTTGATTATAGTCTATAAGTAGTCACATGTGTAACAAATATTTAATAATGAGCTCTTCAGTCTAGCAGAGAATGCTATAACACAATCCAATGGCTGGAAGTTGAAACTAGAAAAAGTCAGACTGGAACTAAAGGCATACATTTTTAATGGTGAGAGTAACTTATCATTGAAACAATTTACAAAAAGTTGTAGTGGAGTCTCCATGACTGATAATTTTTAAATGTAGATTGGATTTTTTCTAAAAGATATGTTCTAGGAATTATTTTGGGGGAGTTCTATGGCCTGTATTATGCAGGAGATCAGACTAGATTATCATAATGGTCCCTTGTGGCTTCAGAATCTATCAATCTATGAAACTGATTGGGCTGAAGGAAGGTGCTGGATGGGATCTGCTCCCTGCATTTCTGGACTGCCAAACCACTGCGTTCTGGATCATAAACAGGAGAAAAAAAAGAAAACCATTTGTGCATGTTCTGAACAGGACCTCAGCCCTGGCCTGCTTTTACTCTACAGACTTGGTCCAAAAACCATTGAAACAAGTTAGACATGAAAAACATTTGTAAAGTTTTAAAATAGACATTTACCATATGGAACATTGCTACTCAGACGCGCTGGTGCAAGTCATGCAACATGTTCCACAGAGTCAGACATATTCTGTTCAGTGGTAGGGAACAAGACCTCCGCCATATTGTTTTCTGGCATTGTGTGAGTGCTGCCCCTCGGACTTGGGAATGGATCACAAGTCTGTATAGAACTGATCACTGGAAGAAAACATTGGGACTAGCATGAAACAGCTTGTGTTGTTGTGCTATACAAATGCTCCACTAATATTTTCTTTGGACTTTGGCCCCTACATTGCTTAATTAGAGGCCAATTATCAGAAACTGTGTGTCACTAATTCATTACATGAAAGGTTGCATGCCCATGCTCCAGTCTGTCATATTAAGATATAATGATCAGTTATATTGTGCTGATTGTTTCTGTGTTCCACAAAAGCATGAGCTGAGAGAGATAAATTTGCTGCTGTCTGTATGCCAAGAAAGTTTGGTCTGAAGGGAAAAATGGGTACACAATATGGCTAATGTGTATGCACAGTGTAAACAAGGCATGCACCAGTAGCCTACTAATGTACACTATGCTATGCTATATTATGCACAAGTCTAACATCTTTAGTTTTCTTTCAGTAGCTGAAGAAAGCTATCACAGCCACACTCATTGGCATGTCACAGATTTAGGGACAAACCTACCCAACTCAATTAAATTCTCTGGGTGCTCAGTAACCATGCAAGGGAAGTGTAAAGGAAAATTGAGTAGGCATAAAACTTTGGTCAAGATAACTGTGTATGTGGTCATAGAGCAGAAGGACGGATGAGGAAAATTAATAACAAGATACAATTGCAACAGCAAATCTTGAGAAATATAAGCTTCTATGTTAACTGCAAAAGAACACCCTGCAAATAACAGGAAAAGTTTGTTTTTGCTGTATTCCTAATAAGGGAAAATATTAATAAGGAAGTATGTGTAACTAAATGTAGTTTTGATCTGTATAAGCTTCTGTGTTCCCTTTTGGGGGCAGAGCAACTAGATAGTCTGTATCTCCCTGCATGCTTGTAATTAAAGGAGCCTCAGGCTGTTCTGATCTAAACACAATGTGTGGTAATTTTCCACAACAGTAGCTGCACTGCTCCTACACCAGACTAATAGTTGGAATACCCTCTGTATAATTAGCACACCCCTTCTATGGGGGAAAGACTACTAGATCCGTCCAGTCTATTGCTCCTTTGTCCTGCTTCCAAGCCCTGTTCCCGATGAGTGTCCCTGTACAGTCTCCCCATATCACTGCCCTATTTAGAAAGAAAGATTAATCAGATAAAAGGAGAAATATTTGAATTTGTTATGGAAATTATTATTTTTTAGAGTTTCTAAAAGAAAGAACAACTAGAATGGAAGTAAGATTAGGTTCTAGACGGTGGTACATAAAGACTGTGAACTTTAGTGTCATATAAAATCCAGCATGGATTTACGGATAAAAGTCTAGCTGGTAAATTCAGTGAATGGCCCCCGGTCATACTGCCCGGCACAGGATTTTGATGAGGTGGTTGAGGTAGGCTGTTGAAATAAGCAGTATCGTGCCTGAATAAAGGCAGAATGAAAAACCATGTGAGGGTTTTAGTATTTGGACCATTATCCATTTTACATGGGACTGAAAAACAGCCAAAGAAAAACCAGAGGATTTGACTGCAGCACAATTAGATTTGGAGGCAAATCCAAGAAAAGAGCCACCTTTTTCTTCAGAAATCAGCCATATAAACCTGGAAACAAACAAATCTCCTTTTTTTATTCCAAGGCTCTTCAAACTTTAAAGAGTTCAAATAAAAATAGCCTTTGACAACATACTTTCTGAAATTCTTAAATAATTCATGCATTATTCTATGGCATTGCTTGACTTTTTTCTTTTTGTTTTGTTCACAAACAGTCATGAATGGAAAGGAAATAGAGAATGTTCCACAGCAAAATGAACTAATAAGCCTTACATTATGTATCAACAATGAGAAAATATTTTTCATCGTGTTTCAAGAGTGAATGGTTTAACTACATTAATATCTAAATTGCTGATAAAGTGTGTTTAAAAGATTTCTTTGGTGATAGATGAAAAAAGCCACAAAACCACATAAACTTCCTCCACTTCCTATTTGAATTATGATTAAGAAGACTGATGATATTTTTTTTTAGGGAAAGATAAAAAACTAAATGTATATAAGCTAAGAGAAAATATAAGAGAAAAGACTAAGGTGGGACATGATAACCATCTACAAGTATCTAAAAGGTGTAAACATCATGGAAGGAATTATTTAGATGTGTGGTTCTGAGAACTGTAGACTGGGAATCAGCAGTGGTCCATGGAGCATTTGCTGGCAATCCACGGAGAGGAGCTGGTCATGTGGTGTTCTCTCCTTGTTTCCAACTCTTAAATCACATTTCAGAGTGATGTTATTTTACTGTTAGGGATGACAAGTCCTGGGACATTTTATTACTATGAGGTCCACACTATGTAAGTTTAAGGACCTTTGATTTAGGGTAACAGACAGTGGCATAATTAGGTATAAGAGGATGAAGTTGAAACAACAACTTTTGGCTGGATGGCCAGAAAAATTCAAGGGTGAGAACTCAGTGATATATAGAACAGGCTCCTAAGGGTACTGTGGAAACTGCATTTCTTTTTTTAAATTTGAAACTAGAATAGACAATACACTATAAAAATTATACAAAGAACAATCCTGCCCTGTTATATATATAGGGCAGGATTGTTCTTTGTATAATTTTTATAGTGTA
Organism: Gopherus evgoodei; assembly: GCF_007399415.2. Lineage (NCBI taxonomy): Eukaryota > Metazoa > Chordata > Testudines > Testudinidae > Gopherus > Gopherus evgoodei. The sequence goes on from NC_044323.1 coordinate 128,075,870, forward strand.
TTGTCTATTCTAGTTTCAAATTTAAAAAAAGAAATGCAGTTTCCACAGTACCCTTAGGAGCCTGTTCTATATATCACTGAGTTCTCACCCTTGAATTTTTCTGGCCATCCAGCCAAAAGTTGTTGTTTCAACTTCATCCTCTTATTCCTAATTATGCCACTGTCTGTTACCCTAAATATATATATATATAAATATATAAATATATAAATATATATAAACCTCTCCTTTCTCATTTATCCAATTAGAGGAAGACTATAAATTTCAATTTATAAAGAAAGCAACTTTCAAATTTATTCTATAATGTTCAGAAAGAAGAGTTTTTCTGAGTAGTGATGGTGTTCGAGGCATTCTGAAATCCAAAATGTAATTCTTCTTTCTTGCAACTGAATTACACATTACTTTAAAATGTATAATTACTTAACTCTTCATAGTACTTTGATCACCTGCATCATTGCACAAAACAACATCCCAAGTCTGTCTGCGTCCAACAGACCTAAAATTAGACAATTTAGAAGGGTGCCTGTGCAACCTTCAGTCACCCCCCTTGTACCTACGCATCGTGCTGAATCTTCAATTACATGTTCACACACTGTTTTTTCCACAGGACCCCTATCTCAGTTGGTGCACAAGATGGACAGTCAAGTGTCAGTGGGGTAGCTGTGTTAGTCTGAATCTGTAAAACACAACAAAGAATCCCTGTGGCACCTGATAGACTAACAGATGTATTGGAGCATAAGTTTTCATGGGTGAATACCCACTTCATCAGATGCATGTAATGGAGATGGACAGTGTTCACTGAATGGGTAACTATTTAATATTTCTTTTGTCCTTGTTTTATCACGTGGAGCCCAAGCCTTATTTCCTCCACACTATTCATACCCTGCTCTGAATACACAATTTCTTCATGGGCTTTTGAAGTGTGTTCTTTTAGTTCTTTACAAACATTAATGATTTTAACTTCACAATACCCCTGTGAGATAAGGAGGTATTATTGCTATATTACACAACAGGAATTGAGGCACACGGATTAAAAATAAAATTATCAATATTGTAACTAATTTTGGGTCCTTGATTTAAGAAGTCTAGGGCCTAATTTCTGAGATTTTTTAAAATCATTTTCTAGCAGGGACAAAGCACTTTCTATGTTCAGAGGAGAGTTCCCACTGACCTTTGCTGCCCTAGTTCTCAGCACTTCTGCAAATCAGACCCTGGGCCTCAAACCCAGAAAAATAAGAAACAAAATTAGAGAGCACTTGTGAAAAAATTGGTTTAAGTGATTTGCTCAGCATCATACAGGAGCTCTATGGCAGAGGCAACAATCCAGTTCTCCCAGGCAGCATTCAACTATCTTCACCATAAGAATATCCTTTCTTTTCCTACAATCCCCTGTTTGATTCATCACACACCTTTCAATTTCTGGAACAAATGAGGCAGGAATCTTACAGACAACAATTTTCTTCTCTACACAACCCTGATTCAGTCCCAAAGCACTGTTTGGACTGTAGATCAGGTTTTATGGTATTTGGCTCTATATTTAGGCATGGGGAGGTTCCAGTGCACTGTGCTATTGCTGCAGGTGTAAGCGTGACTAAAATCTGGACAGAGAGATTACAATGAAACCATATTCTGTTGGGAAACATAGTTTCAGCAAATTGAAAGCCATCACAAAATTGGGCTGATTTCAGCAGAATTTTGTTCCAGAAAACAAAAAACTTTTGACAATACTGAAACATCCGATTTTGACATTTTCAGAACAAAATGTTTCATTTTTTTGTTTTGAAATGACTTTTTTGTTTCAATACTTAATTTTGTTTTACAGCATTATATATCTCTAATATAATAAAAAAGTCAAAATTGAAACATAACAGGGAAAAAACCAAAAAAATCTAAAGTTTGCCTTTTAGAGACTTTTGAAAATGTCAGGTTTTGTTCCAATTAAGAGCAAAGCCAACTTTCAAAATTGTTCAGCCTCTATACATCTCTAGTGTCACTGCAATAAGGGCCTCTGAATGGCCCTTCTACTAGCTGAGACTTAGTCTCTGCCCAAATAAAATTGTTCCTGTAGATCTGAGTGCAGAAGTTATGTCTGGGGCAATTCATGCCTCCCCAAAGCTTGCGGAAGGAGCGCAAGGGGTGTAGGTCTAGTGGGAGGTAAGTGCAGGGTCCCTACACCCAGGCATGTGGCTTGGAATTTGGGGACCATGGAACCAACCAGGATGATTCCACCACGGACCTGAATGGTAAAGGGTGAAGGAAAGGTAGTAGTAGTAGCAGAAGGGCAAAGATACAGCACTAGCAGGAAAAGTCGCATCACTTCTAATGTAGGTGCAAGGAACTATTGGGGGGCAGGGAAGAGCTGCAGCAGTGAGAGGAAAGGGAGAACCTGGAAGGCAAAGTTGTGTAGGAGGCCTCAGAGGAGAAACTGGAGATATAGCAAGAGAGGACTGGGTACCTCAGAGGAAGAGTGGAGTGGTTCAGCCGCCAACAGAAGAAAGCAGATGCCCCCAAAGATGCCAGAATTGTTATTTGTTAAAGACTATCAACAATAAAATGAACAAGTCCACAAAAGTTAGGACCGTATACAGAGCATTGTTAAATACTGTCTGTGAGCAAGGAATCATGGCTGCTGTGGGAAAAATCATTTTTAATTTCTTGATGTTTATGTTTATTAAATTCAGTGAAGTCTCCAGGAAGTCTTTTCGTCCCCATTTTAAATCAGGTAAAGTCTGATCTTTACCAGCTGTTGTAAATTGGCTCTGATCAGCACTTTTGTGTATCACTTTTAGTGCACATATCTATTTTTAGGTAACATTACACTAGTCTCCACTTGTAATATCTCAGCCACACCATTCCATTAGTGGAGTTTTGAGTATTTAGTATCTTTATAGCCTGTAAAAGGTACAAGAGTATATTTCATAATTTTAGATCAGTGATTCCCAACTGAATGCTCTAGAATTCCATGCAGCATTTCATAGCCTGGCATGCAGCTTTCTACTCAGATTTGGCTGAAGTATTGCAATATATCTCCATGACAGTGCATTAGGTGACTTAGAGAAAAAACCCAGAAATAATGCACACATACACCCATTAACACACTGGAAAGATGGTTTAAAACTATGTTTGAGTTGGCAACTAAATAAGGTAAGTAAAATATTTTGCTTTGATGTTAAAGTTTTCTAATAGAGAGGAAATAATCATGATTATTTAATGGAACTCTAATAAACTTGTTACAGATCTTTGTATTCTAAATATATTTAATACTTTTGTGGCTCTCTGACTCTGAGGACAAGGTGGCTCTCAAGCTGTATAAGGTTGAGCACTACTGTTCACTGATATATTTGAAATAATCTTTGAGTTTGTATGACTCAAAATGTGCTTTTCTGATTTGCTGAAAAATTCCAAACATTTTCAGACACTAATCACATATTTTTCCTGATTTTTCAGGTTTCTGGCAAGACTGAAAAATCAATTATTTGCCCAGCTCCACTGGTGGCTGCCCCTTTTGCAAGCACATGAGTAGGGGGCCAGGGAAAAGTCTCCTTTCCTTTGCACATCCAAAAACAGCTCCTGAATTGCTCCTAACCACTATCCAGACCGTGGAGTAGCAGACAAGTTGTTAAAGAATGAAAACAAGAAAGAAAGGAAAAACATTTTAATGTTAATAAATTCTTAAAACCAATGGAAATGAGACCAAAGTATTACAGCCTGCAGGAGACTAAACTATTGTGTACCATTGGTAGAGAACAGGAGGGATTGATGTGCACCAGTGCGCAAGACCTCCATAGTGGCATGGAAACTATTTAGTGAGATATACCCAGATAATCCTGGAAACTGACCCACACCTATAGGCTGCAGAGAAAGGCAAACCCCTTCAAGGCACTGTCAATCTGACCTGCGGAAAAATTCCTTCCCAGCCCCGCCTATAGGAATCATGGGCCCAAGAAACAGCCACCTAAGCGTGTGTGAAAGAGAATACTCTGTACTACAAAAGATCCCAGCCACCCCATGCAGTATTCCATCTCCAGCTATGGCCATCTCAGATACATCAAAGAAAAGCTGGAGAAAAATCCAACTAGAGTACTTAGGTGGGAAGATTAAAATTGGTTGAAATTATAGTAAAGAACAGAATTATCAGACACATGTTATATTGGGGAAGAGACAACATGGCTTTTGTAAAGGAAAATCATGCCTCACCAATCTATTAGAATTCTCAGAGGGTGGCCACAAACATGTGAAAAGGGTAATCCAGTGGATATATTGTAATTGGATTTTAAGAAAGTCTCTGACAAAGTCTAACATCAAAGGCTCTTAAGCAAAGTAAGCAGTCATGGGGTAAGAAGGAAGGCCCTTTCATGGACCAGTAACTGGTTAAAAAACAGGAAATAAATTATCAATTTTCAGAATGGAGAGATGTAAATAGTGGTGTCCAAAGGTATCTATAAGGGACCTGTGCTGTTCAACATATTCATTAATGATCTAAAAGAGGGGTAAACAGTTTGCAGATAATACTAAATTACTCAAGATAATTAAGTCTAAAGCTGACTGCAGAGAGTTCTCACAAAACTGAGTGACTGAAGAAAATAGCAAATGAAATGCAATGTTGATAAATGCAAAGTAATACACACTAGAAAACACAATTCTAACTCTACATAAATAAGAGGGTCTAAATTAGCTGGTACCTCTAAAGAACGAGACCTTGGAATCATCATGGACAGTTCTCTGAAAATATCTGCTCAAAGTGCAGCTGTTGTCAAAAAAGGCTAACAGAATGTTGAGGAACCTGTAGGAAAGTGATAGATAATAAGACAAAAAATATCATAATGCCACTATATAAATCCATGAATACTGTATACAGTTCTAGTTACCCCATCTCAAAAAGGTATATTGGGATTGGAAGTAGTACAGAGAGGGCAAGGAAAATGACTGTGGGTATGGAACCACTTCCATATGAGGAGAGATTAAAGATACTGAGACTATTCATCTTAGAAAAGAGATGACTAATGGGGGATATGATAGAGGTTTATGAAATTATGAATGGTGTGGAGAAAGTATATAAGTAAGGGTTATTTACCCCTTCACATAACGCAAAAGCCAGGGATCACCCAATGAAATGAATAGGCAGCAGGTTTAAAACAAACATAAGGAAGTATTTCTTCACACAATACACAGTCAACCTGTGTAACTTGTGGCCAGGGATGTTGTGGAGGCCAAAAGGATAACTAGGTTCAAAAAAAGAATTAGATAAGTTAATGGAGGATTGGTCCATCAAGGTTATTAGCCAAGATGGTCAGGGACACAACCCCATGCTTCAAGTGTCCCTAATCCTCTGACTGCCAAAAGGTGGGACTGGACACCAGGGGACGGCTCAGTCAATAATTGTCCTATTCTGTTCATTCCCTCTGAGGCATCTGGCAGCAGCCACTGTCAGAAAACAGGATACTGGGCTAAATGTACATTGGTCTGACTGAGTATGACAACTTTTATGTTTTTAAAATAATCCATTCCCAAACCTTGCAGCTGACTGGCTGAAGCCCTGAAGCATGATATTTAGTAATAGTTTAGCACACATAGTAGTTATGCAAGATTAAATTCATACTGCTTGGTCTGTATGGAAATAGATCTTTTCCCTTTAAACATTGCTTTCAGTATGAGATCATTTTGGACAGTTTTCTACATTACTAAACACTTAGGTATTTACCATTGCATGTGTAAAGTAATTTCAATTACCTTTTACTTTTCTAATGGAAGATTTTTTTGTTTTTTTTTGCTACTGCAAGGTCAAGAGAGAATATAACTACATTAGAAAACAAATTTCAGAAACCCTAGAAATATATTTGCCAGGTCAGAAAAGAGAAAAATAAAGGGGAATGCATTATTTAAAAGCAATATTAAAGTCCCATTAAGAGTTGGTTTATTTGTTCAACTATGTATGACTTAAAGGTATCTGTTCCTTACGCAATCATTAGCCTTTTCCATAATAAAATGTATTCAGCAAAATATGTACTGGGGCACATTCTCTGCTGTTATGCTCTTCATTTGTTTGAGTAAGTGAGCTCTTAGTTCCCTGGGTCTCTGACCTAATTGTGGTTCTGCTGCAGGTTAGAGCAGCTTAGGGACTGCTGTGGTGTGTGTCACCTAGTTACATAAGAACATAAGAATGGCTGTACTAGGTCAGACCAAAGGTCCATCTAGCCCTGTATCTGTCTACTGACAGTGGCCAATGCCAGGTGCCCCAGAGGGAGAGAACCTAACAGGCAATGATCAAATGATCTCTCTCCTGCCATCCATCTCCATCTTCTGATGAACAGAGGCTAGGGACACCGTTCTTTACCCTTCCTGGCTAATAGCCATTTATGGGCTTAGCCACCATGAATTTATCCAGTTCCCTTTTAAACATTGTTATAGTCCCAGCCTTCACAACCTCCTCAGGTAAGGAGTTCCACAAGTTGACTGTGCACTGTGTGGAGAAAAACTTCCTTTTATTTATTTTAAACCTGCTACCTATTAATTTCATTTGGTGACCCCTAGTTCTTGTATTATAGGAATAAGTAAATAACTTTTCCTTATCCACTTTCTCGACATCACTCATGATTTTATATACCTTTATCATATCCCCCCTTATTCTTCTCTTTTCCAAGCTGAAGAGGTCTAGCCTCTTTAATCTTTCCTCATATGGGACCCTCTCCAAACCCCTAAACATTTTAGTTGCCTTTTCTGAACCTTTTCTAGTGCTAGAATATCTTTTTTGAGGTGAGGAGACCACATCTGTACACAGTATTCGAGATGTGGGCGTACCATGGATTTAGATAAGGGCAATAATATATTCTCAGTCTTATTCTCTATCCCCTTTTTAATGATGCTTTTTTGACCGCCTCTGTGCACTGTGTGGACATCTTCAGAGAACTATCCACGATGACGCCAAGATCTTTTTCCTGACTTCTTGTAGCTAAATTAGCCCCCATCATATTGTATGTATAGTTGGGGTTATTTTTTCCAATGTGCATTACTTTATATTTATCCACATTAAATTTCATTTGCCATTTTGTTGCCCAATCACTTAGTTTTGTGAGATCTTTTTGAAGTTCTTCACAATCTCCTTTGGTCTTAACTATCTCGAGTAGTTTAGTATCATCTGCAAACTTTGCCACCTCACTGTTTACCCCTTTCTCCAGATCATTTATGAATAAATTGAATAGGATTGGTCCTAGGACTGACCCTTGGAGAACACCACTAGTTACCCCTCTCCATTCTGAGAATTTACCATTAATTCCTACCCTTTGTTCCCTGTCTTTTAACCAGTTCTCAGTCCATGAAAGGACCTTCCATTTTATCCCATGACAGCTTAATTTACATAAGAGCCTTTGGTGAGGGACCTTGTCAAAGGCTCTCTGGAAATCTAATTACACTATGTCCACTGGATCCCCCTTGTCCACATGTTTGTTGACCCCTTCAAAGAACTCTAATAGATTAATAAGACAAGATTTCCCTTTACAGAAAACATGCTGACTATTGCTCAATAGTTTATGTTTTTCTATGTGTCTGACAATTTTATTCTTAACTGTTGTTTCGACTAATTTGCACGGTACTGACGTTAGACTTACCGGTCTGTAATTGCCAGGATCACCTCTAGAGCCCTTTTTAAATATTGGCATTACATTAGCTAACTTCCAGTCATTGGGTACCCAAGCTGATTTAAAGGACAGGTTGCAAACCTTAGTTAATAGTTCCGCAACTTCACATTTGAGTTCTTTCAGAACTCTTGGGTGAATGCCATCTGGTCCCGGTGACTTGTTAATGTTGAGTTTATCAATTAATTCCAAAACCTCCTCTAGTGACACTTCAATCTGTGACAATTCCTCAGATTTGTCACCTTCAAAAGCCAGCTCAGGTTTGGGAATCTCCCTAACATCCTCATTTGTGAAGACTGAAGCAAAGAATCCATTTAATTTCTCCGCAATGACTTCATCGTCTTTAAGCGCTCCTTTTGTATTTCGATTGTCAAGGGGCCCCACTGGTTGTTTAGCAGGCTTCCTGCTTCTGATGTACTTAAAAAACATTTTGTTATTACCTTTGGAGTTTTTGGTTAGCCGTTTTTCAAACTCCTCTTCGGCTTTTCTTATTACACTCTTGCACTTAAGCTGATAGTGTTTGTGCTCCTTTCTATTTGCCTCACTAGGATTTGACTTCCACTTTTTAAAGGAAGTCTTTTTATCTCTCACTGCTTCTTTTACATGGTTGTTAAGCCATGGTGGCTCTTTTTTAGTTCTTTTACTGTGTTTCTTAATTTGGGGTATACATTGAAGTTGGGCCTCTATTATGGCATCTTTAAAAAGGGCCCATGCAACTTGCAGGTATTTCACTTTAGTCACAGTACCTTTTAACTTTTGTTTAACTAACTCCCTCACTTTTGTATAGTTCCCTCTTTTGAAATTAAATGCCACAGGGTTGGGCTGTTGAGGTGTTCTTCCCCCACAGGGATGTTGAATGCTATTGTATTATGGTCACTATTTCCAAGCAGTCCTGCTATAGTTACCTCTTGGACCAGCTCCTGCGCTCCACTCAGGATTAAATCTAGAGTTGCCTCTCCCCTTGTGGGTTCCTGTACCAGCTGCTCCATGAAGCAGTCATTTAAAGTATCGAGAAATTTTATCTCTGCATTTCGTCCTGAAGTGAAGTGTTTCCAGTCAATATGGGGATAATTGAAATCCCCCACTATTATTGGGTTCTTAATTTTGATAGCATCTCTAATTCCCCTTAGCATTTCATCATCACTACTACTGTCCTGGTCAGGTGGTCGATAATAGATCCCTAATGTTATATTTTTATTAGAGCATGAAATTTCTATCCATAGCGATTCTATGGAATATGTGGATTCTCTTAAGATTTTTACTTCATTTGAATCTACATTTTCTTTCACATATAGTACCACTTCTCCCCCTTCATGACCTGTTCTGTCCTTCCGATATATTTTGTACCCCAGAATGATTATGTCCCATTGATTGCTCTCAGTCCACCAGGTTTCTGTGATGCCTACTATATCAATATCCTCCTTTATCACAAGGCACTCTAGTTCACCCATTTTATTATTTAGACTTCTAGCATTTGTGTACAAGCACTTAAAAAACTTGTCCCTGTTTATTTGTCTGCCCTTTTCTGAAGTGCCAGATTCTTTTTTATGTGACTGTTTATCATCTGATCCTGCCCTTACATTATCCTCTTCCGTCCTCTGTTCCTGACTATAACCTGGAAATTCCCTATCATCAGACTCTCCCCAAAGAGAAGTCTGTGTCCGACCCACATGCACCTCTGCAGCAGTCGGCTTTCCCCCTTCTCCTAGTTTAAAAACTGCTCTACAACCTTTTTAATGTTTAGTGCCAGCAGTCTGGTTCCACTTTGGTTTAGGTGGAGCCCATCTCTCCTGTATATGCTCCCCCCATCCCAAAAGTTTCCCCAGTTCCTAATGAACGTAAACCCCTCCTCTCTATGCCATCGTCTCATCCACGCATTGAGTCTCTGAAGCTCTGCCTGCCTACCTGGCCCTGTTCATGGAACTGGGAGCATTTCTGAGAATGCCACCATAGAGGTCCTGGATTTCAGTCTCTTTCCTAGCAGCCTAAATTTGGCTTCCAGGACATCTTTCCTACCCTTCCCTATGTTATTGGTACCTACATGTACCACTACCACTGGCTCCTCCCCAGCACTACACATAAATCTGTCTACATGCCTCAAGAGATCCGCAACCTTCGCACCAGGCAGGCAAGTCACTATATGGTTCTCCCGGTCATCACAAACCCAGCTATCTATGTTTCTAATGATCGAATCTCCCATTACTAACACCTGCCTTTTCCTAGCAACTGGAGTTCCCTCCCCCGGAGAGGTAATCTCAGTGCGAGAGGAGACCCCAGCACCATCTGGAAGGAGGGTCCCAACTATGGGAAGGTTTCCCTCTGCTCCCATTGACTTCTCTGCTTCCCTGGGCCTTTCTTCCTCCTCAACAGCACAGGTGTCTGAGCAGAGGTGGGACAATTCTACAGTGTCCCGGAAAGCCTCGTCAACATACCTCTCTGCCTCTCTTAGCTCCTCCATGGTCCTCAGAGGTCACATGATCTAAAGATTGCCAAAACACTGTGCACTGTGACCGCTATGGATATGTCTGCACTGAAAAACAAGCAAATAATAATTAAAAAAACCAACCAAACAAACAAAAATCCTGCGACAGCAAGTCCCAGAGCCCAGGTATGTAGATTTGAACTTGCGGAACTTGCACTATGGAACTAAAAATAGCAATATAGACATTCCACTTGCCCTAGAGGTTGGGCTCTGAGATCCATCACACTCACTGGGTTTCAAAGCTTGAGCAGGAATGTCTACATTGCTACATTGGTCATAAGACCCATGAGACCGAGTCTGTAGACCTGGGCTCTGAGACTTGTTGCTGTGGGTGGTTTTTTTGCAGTGTACACAAACTCTATCCTGGTCTGCTCCTTGCACCAGGAGCTACATCAAAGGAGCTAGCTCTGCCAGCTCAATGCCCATGGGTGCTTCTCCATGCCAGGGGAATGCCCAGGAGGGAACTTGCAATAGGTTTCCAATACCTTTGCACAGTCTGAGCAGCTCTAAGGAAACAGACTAAGGTAGAGAATCTGCCTCACTATTCTTATACATGGTGCCTTGATTATGAGTTGTCTATGGATGAACTAACCCATCCCTACAAGTGATACAATACCAGTAACCAGTGATTGCTGTACTGATTATTTACAGTTGCTATTACCATTTTCCTTTCTAATGTAGGGTTTTCTTCAAGATCAGTGTAATTTCTTTAGCACTTTGTGGAGGGTGGTTGGTTGCCAGCTCTACCCCCTCTTCACCTGAGTGTCCGGAACATATGGCCTAAGGTCCGACGAGACAGCTATGAAGTTGATCATTGAGCTTTGGCCCATAGTGCTCTGGTACCAAGTACATTTATGAGCAACCTTGTGTTTGAACATAGTATTTGTTATAGACAATCCATGATTAGCTCAGAAGTCCAATAACAACTCACAGACAAGGGAGGCCATTCCTTCCAATCACTTCTTTCCAGGTATCTCCATTGGTCCCCATGTGAGCATTGAAGTTCCCCAGTAGAACTACAGGGTCAGTCGGTGGCACTCTATTGAGCACGAATCCCACCTTCTCCAGAAAGGCTGAGTACTCTGAGCTGCTCTTAGGTGCATAGGCACAAACAACAGTCAGGGTTTTCCTATCTGAAACCTGGAGTCTCATAGAGGCAACCCTCTCGTCTACTGGGACAAACTTCAACTGCTCAATCCCCAGTCAGGGGCTTGTGAGTATCCCACACCTGCCTAGGCCCCTCACGCAGGGCCACTCCTGAGTAGGAAAGAGACCACCCTCAATCGAGAAGTTTGTTTCCAAAGCTAATGCTATGTGTGGAGAGGAGGTTGACTATATCTAGTTGGTACCTTTCCACCTCTTCCACCAACTCTAGCTCGTTTCCCATTGGTGAAGTGACATTCCATGTCTCTAGAGCCAGTTTCCATTGCAGAGGGCCATTCCTTCATGGTCCATCCCTCCTGCTGTCATTCTGGCATTGCACCTGACCCTCACACTTCGCCTCATGGGTAGTGATCCCATGAGATGGGTCCATGTTGGCTTGTCAGGCTGGCCCAGCTGGGTTACATGGGTGGCCTGACCACCAAGAGCTTGCCTGCCACCTCCCACAGGCCTAGTTCCAGGGGTAGGTCTAGATATCCCTAGTCCAGTCAAGGTTTGCATGGTCATTTAATGAGGGTCTTGAGGTGGATCGTTTTTAGTCTGGAACCTCCCCAGATATGTTCACCTAGGGTGGTCCTAATAGGAGCATGAGGCTCTAGATGACATAGCCATGGGGTTCATCAGAACACTCAAGCCCCTCCACCACAACAAGGTAACAATCCTTGGAGGGGGATCACATTCCTCAGTCTCTCCAGCAAAGCCTATGCCAGGGTGCTGGAGAGGACATTATGCCCATTAGTTGAACCTCAGATTCAGGAGGAACAATGAGGATTTCGTCCTGGCTGTGGAAAATGGACCAACTCTTTGCTCTCTCACAGATACTCGAGTGATCATGGGAGTTTGCTAATTCAGACTACCTTTGTTTTGTAGATCTGGAGAAGGCATATTATCGCACTCCCCAAGAGTGGGAAGTGCTGTGCTAGTAGGAGGTCCCAGTGCTGCTTTTGCATGCTATCCAGTCCCTCAATTCTTGGAGTAAGAGTTACATTTGTATTCTTGGCATTAAGTTGAGTTTGCTCAAGGTGGACATTGGACCCCATCAAGGGTGTGTCTTGTCCCCACTGCTGTTTGTGATTTTCATGGACAGAATATCAAGGCACAGCCAAGCTGTGAAGTGCATACAGTATGGGGACTCAGAGGTGACATCTCTGCTGTCTGCAGATGATGTTCTTCTTGCTTCTACAGATGGCTGTTGAATGTGCAGCAGCGGGGATGAGAATCAGCACCTCCAATTCAGAGGTCATGGTGCTCTCCCAGAAGAAAGAAAGCAGACTGCTCTCTCCAGGTGATGGGGTAGCAGTTGCCCTTAGTGGAAGTGTTCAAGTATCTAGGGGTCTTGATCACAAAGGATGGTAAGCAGGAGCGTGACATCACGGATTGGCGCAAAAGTGATGTGGGCACTATACTGATCCATGGTGGTGAAGCAGGAGCTGAGTTCTTGGATGAAGCTCTCTGTTTACTGGTCGCTGTACATCTCCATCCTCACCTATGGTCATGAACTTTGGGTAATGACCAAAAGGAGATGATGGGTACAAGCAGCGGAAATGAGGTTTCTCCTCAGGGTGGCTGGGGTTTTTCTCCAAGACAGGGTCAGATGCTCAGATATTTAGGAGAGAGTCAAAGTACAGCCACTACTCCTCCAGATAGAGAAGAGCCAGCTGAGGTAGTTCAGGCACCTGATAAGGCTCCTGCTGGGAGGCTTCTGCTGGAATTATACTGAGCATGTCCCTCTGGGCAGAGGCCCCGAGGCTGTCCCAGGACACATTGGAAGGATTGTATCTCCCAGCTGACCTGGGAATGCTGGAGAATCCCCCAGGAAGAGCTGGAACCTGCTGTGGAGGAAAGGGAGGTCTGGTCCTCCCTGCTTTCCATGCTGCCACCATGACTGTCACCAGAAAAAGTGGCATAAAGGCAAAGAAAAAGGAAGAAGAACAAAGAAGACTTTGTGCTTCTTACATTTTTCCCAACACCAAAAACTCTATTGCTTCAACCTAATTTTTCTTTAAAAATATTTTTAGTGTTAAGTGAGCATTGACAAAAGAGGAAACAAAATTTACATATAGCCTTGTAAATCTATTGAAAACAAATAATATATGAAGTTGGGCAAGGAGAAGTGAATGAGAAACAAAGCTCTGAACCATTACTCAAACCTTCAGTGACAATGGAGTATAAAGCTGTCACTGGATTCAGTCATGAAAGAAACACACAGAGAAGGGACTGATTTTCATGGACGTGAACAATGAACAAGTGCAGTTATTGTGAACAAGAGATTTGTATGCAGCTCCAGCACAACACAGTGAAAATTCCATTCTTCAGCCTAAAAATAGACTCAGCCTCCATCTAATTTTTATTCTTTTTGCGTCATTCTTGACATTCTAGCCAAAAATGAATACATAAATCTCTAGGGCCTCCTTGGTAAACATTTGTATCTATACAAATGGTGGCTTCCTTTATATCTATCCTTATTTCCATCCTGCTTTTCCAAATGGTTTGTAAAAGAAAGAGACACACATGAATGTTAAACTCACCTCTCATCCCTAAACATATAAACTGAGCAATTTTAACGGGAATGAATTAATGAATTAATGAATGAAATCACTATGGATTTTTTATATAAACACCTGCCACATTCATATTGTTATTCCTAACTAAGACTGTGTGCGATTAAAACTATGGCAGAGAAATCATGATGACTGGCCATTCGACTTAAATGATCCCGGAAAATATTGCTTTGATACAAGAATATAATTGAGTTCCCTGTCAGGCTTCACTAGTTTTGCCATGTAATCTAAATATAGCACTTCATATTCATTACAGCCTGCTGCATTTTTGGATTGGAGAGGGGGAGTGGAAGATAATTTAAGATTTTCTCATAATTTTATACACAGAACCAGCATCACGAGGCTCTTATGTTTCCCTTCCTGTGGAAAAAGGTGTGGGAGGAGAAATCATCCAAAATCTACATGGATTTTAGAGAGCTACACTGATTCCAGCTTCTCCCTTTATCCATGTGGGGTCAGTGGAGATGTGGAAACACCAGAAAAATGACCTGAATTGGCTGTATAGACTATCTGCAGGAAATCTTGGCTCAGACTCTCAGATCCCTGACCAGAGTTTGGAGGAGTTCATCCTGCAGGACACAATCCCCTGTTCCCACTGCTTCTCTATAACAATGACAACATATTCACCCCAGTTATTGGCCCAGGTGTCTAATGGTTCCCATTACTCAGAGATACGGAGAGCCAGATTTTGGCAGCCTTAGTCATCTTGAGTAATGCTTCACAACTTGGGGAGTCCATTTCCTTCAGCGGGACTGTTTGCGGAATAAGATACTGTTGTGATAATTGGGGAGTACAGATCTATCTAATTGTGAGCCAAGCTGTGGGAAGTGGATGAAAGTTCATAAATGTTACAATAATCTATAATAATCAGTGTTGATAGAAGGGGTGCACAATGGAGACTGAAAGACTGGATTAATCCAACCAAAAAGGGCTACTAAATGCAACCCAAGGACAGGGTTAGGGCTGATAAACCAGGAAGAATAGGACTAGAAATCAATGGACCAAAATTGGCCTAATTGGTGAATGAAATAATGAGGAGATGGTTTATTCCACCTATTGCCCTCCCTCTTTGGAGCTTTAAAAAGAGAGACTTTGGGGACCAAAATGGAAGAACAGACTCCTGAGATTCTCTGGGGAAAGGCCAACAGACCTCTGTTTCACTCTAGAGACACTGTCCCTCCTTTGGTTTGGTGTCTCCTAAGCCTCTAACTGCCTCTCACTGGCAGTGGATTACAGGGGATGGATTACATGATAATTGCCCTGTTCTGTTCATTCCTTCTGAAGCGTCTGGCATTGACCAACAGTCAGAAGATAGGATACTGAGCTAGATGGACCATTGGTCTAACCCAATATGGCTTTTCTCTTTAAAAATGAATGTTCTCTAATTTGGGGCTATGTTGTGAATTTGAATTTAATAATTATTCAAGATGGTTAAAAACATGTTCAAATGAAATTATTTAATCAAGTTATCAATCAGGAATTAGTACAGTGCTATGCAGAATAAAGAAATAGCTAAATTACCACCCCTGGTGTAAAGTAAAGACCTGCCTTCTTGTCTGTCTCTTCTTTGTAACTGGTTGGATGCTGGCAGTTTGCACTCCCCACCTAATTCCACAAACTTCTGTCTTCTTATAGGATATGAAACAAAGAAACTTTTTTTGGAGGGAAAAATACTTTCCCACAATTTATTTCACTATGAGTCTGTAGTGGTGGGGCTGTTGTCCCTCCTCCTCTGTGTCTGGTTGTGCAGCCCACCATCTAGGGTGCTTGGGTCCATCAAGCAGGGACCATGCCCACCTTAGTCTATAGCCTTGGGCCCTTGGGGGCAGGGACCGGGTCAACATTGGCATTAAGTCACTCCAAACCCTTCAGCCCAGGGTGGAGCAATCCCAGAAGTCATTCAGCCCCAGTCCCTTGGTACAGAGACAGAGCAAATGTGGGAGTCAGTCAGCCCCAGCCAAAGCCCACTCAGTGGTCAATGAGTTCTGGGCTCTTATTGCAGAGCCAGAAGAAGCCAGCAGTTAATTAGCTTTCTGCTCTTGCACCAGAGCCAGAGAACCCCCACAGTTAAGGAGCTCTGGGCTCTTCTAGCAGAGACAGAGCAAACCCAGTTGTCAATTAGGTCTGGGCTCTTGTAGCAGAGCCAGAAAAAAACCCAAGGGTCAGGCGTCCTAGCTCCAGTAGACAACCGATGAACCTAGGCCACTGGACCTGGCAAGGGGAGGCTGCCACCCCAGGCATGAGGTGGCAGGTGGAGTTCAGGGCCACACTACTCCACTGGACCCCGACCTAGTGCCCCAACAGTGGTGGAGTGGTCCCCCCTGGGTCAGCGGGGATCCCAACTGCAACATGCTGATTGTGCCTCAGGTGGAGCTGTAGCCAGACTAAGGTCAGCTGTCCCTGAGCCACTTCCTCCTTTCCCCTCAGGGTGTACCTGGAGTAGCAGAGCATTGTCTGCCTCCTCTGGATAGGTGGCCCATGGCAGTCCTAGAAGGTCTGTGGCAGCAGTAATTCCCCAGTGGGCAGGGCGTCACTGAGCTCATCTGCAGGGTCATCAGCAGGGCACGAACTGGGTTGATCTGCCTCCTCTGGTGTCTCAACCTCAACTGAGTGGGAGGCCTTTTATGCTTCCTGTGCCAGTGATGTACTTCTGGTGGGAGGAGCGAAGAAAGCCTGGCTCCACTCACTTGGGCATGGAGGGTGGTTCCTTCCCCTCTGAGTCAGAGGGAGGCAACATCGCCTCACTACAGGGTCCTGTTTTTACATTTTTATTTTACCTAGTTAATAATGGAATTTCTTTATGGCATCTTTAGGTTACATGATCGATAAACTAAACGGAATTTTAATCTGGTCATTTTAATCCAGTCAGTTGTGAAAACCAACAGTTCTTAATTAGTTGAAACCATCTTTCAATGGATTATTGTTTCATCCCTTACAAGACCCATCTTGTACTAATAATTATCCCTTATTGACCATTCCGCGCATGACAGAAAAGATCTGCCATAACAATTGTTATGCTTATAAGAAGCACATGGAATCTTTCGCTCTCTCCCTCTCTCTCACACCCATACACACCAAAAGGTTCTGCAGCTGGATCTTATAGTTACCAGTCCTTAGTGTTGCTCAGTCAGTTCCTGTGGCCAGCAGAAACTGCACATGAGGCAGGGGAGCTGTGTCTCTGTTGAACACGTCTGAAGCTCCAGTGTTGATGCAGAATGAACCCAAAGTCCCAAGGCAATACACCCTTCTTTTATAGTAATAAGTTCCATAGAAGCCTATGGACCTTGCTGTGTCTGGAGCTGTTAATCATGAGGTATTCAAGGTTGCTCTTAATCAGCATTATTTTGAGTTGTTACCAGGCAGCTATTTCTTATCTCATCCTTCTGGCTCAATTCCTTATCTTGTCCTTGGAGTGTATGCCTTTGCTTTAGGGTCGTCAATCTGCCATCTGGGTGATTCTGATAATAAAGCTGGTACCTCTCGACTCCTCCACTCCCCTCTTGACCATCCGGCCCATCAGTACCAGCACCTTCTGTCTGTTCTTTGTTAAATCAGTATGCCACACATTCTTCACTCACACACAAAACAGTAAATGATTTCAAAGGCAAGAATTTCAGCCATAAAACGTATATCCTTCTAAGAACAATGTTGACATAATAAGCAAAAAATAAACCCAGAACAATTCTTCTTACTAATTTAAGGCTACAATTTCTTCTTACTCATTCAAAGCTAGCAAAATGGAGTACAAAGCAAAATAAGCAAAATGGAGTACAATTTACTCAAGACAATTTTTCCCCATAAAGATTTTGGCCTACATAATTATCTCTTATCAATCACCCAGTTTTGCTTATACTTTGGTAGACACTTTTTGTAGTTTGAGGGGGGCTTTTGCCTGAACATATGGATTCCCAGAGACCTGAAGATGCCAAGAATAATTAGATACAGCCCAACACTCAATCACATAAAAATTCCCGATTACAGGTTAAGAAGCATTACTCTTAATTAATTGCTAATATCATAAACATTCTTGGGAACAGTTAGTATTACTGAATTTAATATATAAGAAAAAGAGGACTAAAAAGGTTAATATTTACAAACAACAAAAACTCTCAAATGCATCAGTCATACCTGCTTGGTTATGGAATGAAGTCTCTACAGGGCAGAGTAAACAATGTTTGGCTCTCTGACCTATCCATTGCCATACCCTAATATGTTTGTAATTATTTTAACTCTAAGTCTGAATTTCCTGAGTTTGTAATACTTTTTTGGTGGGATAATTACAACCCCCCTATAATGATTTCATCTGAAAATTACTGATAAATGCTCTAAAATTTGTCTCCATTTTAGCTTTTATTTTTTGTCTGGGAATATACAGTATTTTATAGAGTCAACTCTATTCACATAATAAAAGCTAAATTCAGTTTTGGTGTAAACATCTATAACAACATTAAAGTAAATAAATGGAATTGCAACTGCCTGCATCAGAGATAAATCCTCTATAATCCCCAAATATAAAGCTACTGTGCATTTTCATCCAATTATCTTAAATCCCATCAAAATCTCTTTGCTAAAACACCTTCTTTTGTATGAATTGAGAGCCTAGTGTATGACTAGAATATAAATAAAATGATAGCATAAAAAACAAGGTACAGCCATATATTTTTTCAATGGTATACAATTTTTCATGTCTGACATCCAGGCCATAGCAATGAATTGAATACATTATATGCTTTCCTAATGGGTCTGTGTCTAGGCCTGCTGTGTGCATGAGTTAGATGCCTCTCAAATCCAGTCACACCCTACTTGGTAAGGGTGTTTGCATAGATATGATTCAACCTGATTTTGCCATTTACATCTCTCTCCCATCTGTGGGAGAGTTCTAAGAGTCTTTGCATATTTGTTATGCAATTTAAGTAGCCATGAAGCAAATTATCCTGTATTGGGGTAATTTTTGAGAGACGTAGCTTCTTTTTTTATTCATAATTCCATGAGTGGATTCTGAATTTTTAAAATTGAATTATTCAACATTCAACTGCATGATTTTGGCCTGAAAGTTTGTACATGGTTTGAGGTTTGAAATCTGAAATCTGAGCTGTGTTGGTTATTTTTGACTTGGCAAATGGTATGTTCCCTAGATAAGTATAATTAGAATTAGGTGTCTGCCGGGTGTTTGCAAATTCAAAATCCACTTTCCAATAATAGTTCTGGAAATGTTTAAAATCCTTTGTTTCTTCAAATATTTCAGTAAACTCCTTCACTACAATATGCATTAAAAGCAAACACAAAAGATATGTGAACACAGACAAAGCAAATTCATTTCTTATATTCAAGCAGATACTAAATTTTTTGAGGTAGTCACTGAACTCCACTAACAGATGTCAAGCAAGGTTGTGCATTTAAGACAAAAGCGTGATGGGGAGGGAGTCTGTAGCTACACCACTTCAGGGGGAGCACCTGAGACATTAAGGGGAGAGGCTCTTACACTTTGTATGTCCAGGCACCTCAGTGGACAAATAGGAAGAAAGTAGGGAAAATGGCGAGAGCCATGCCTCCATCTACTCCTCACATTTCCTTATGGGGAACGTCTCAGAAGGAGTCCTGCATTTCCTGGAGAGCAGGACTACCTTTCCTGTTGATACAGGATTCACTAAAATTATGAGATTGGTTGAAAATCATAAGAATATACAAATAATACATTTTCTATTAGGGCTGTTAAGTGATTAAAAAAATTAATCATAATTAATTGCACCATTAAACAATAATATAATACCATTTATTTAAATATTTTTTGATTTTTTCTATATTTTCAAATATATTGATTTCCATTACAACACAGAATACAAAGTGTACAGTGCTCATTTTATATTTATTTTTTATTACAAATATTTGCACTGTAAAAAACAAAAGGAATAGTATATTTCAATTCACCTAATACAAGTACTGAAATGCAATCTTTTTATAATGAAAGTTGAACTTGCAAATGTAGAATTATGTACAAAAAATAACTGCATTCAAAATAAAACAATGTAAAACTTTAGAACCTACAAGTCCACTCAGTCCTACTTCAGCCAATCGCTTAGGCAAACAAGTCTGGTTACAATTTGAAGGAAATAATGCTGCCCATGTCTTGTTTACATTGTCACTTGAAAGTGAGAACAGGCGTTTGCATGGCACTGTTGTAGCTGGCATCGCAAGTTTTTTATGTGCCAGATGCGCTAAAGATTCACATGTCCCTTCATACTTCCACCAGTATTTCAGAAGACATGAATCCATGCTGATGATGGGTTCTGCTCGATAATGATCCAAAGCAGAGGAGACTGAGGCATGTTCATTTTAATCATCTGAGTCAGATGCCACCAGAAGAAGGTTGATTTTCTTTTTTGGTGTTTTGGGTTCTGTAGTTTCTGCATCAGAATGTTGCTCTTTTAAGACATCTGAAAGCATATTCCACACCTCATTCCACTTAGATTTTGGAAGTCACTTCAGATTCTTAAACCTTGGGTTGAGTGCTGTATCTATCCTTAGAAATCTTACATTGGTACCTTCTCTGTGTTTTGTCAAATCTGCTGTGAAAATGTTCTTAAAACGAATATGTGCTGGGTCATCTTCTGAGACTGCTATAACATGAAATATATGGCAGAATGCAGGTAAAACAGAACAGGAGACATACAATTCTCCCCCAAGGAGTTCAGTCTCAAATTTAATTACTGCATTACTTTTTTAACGAGTATCAACAACATGGAAGCATGTCCTCTGGAATGGTGGCTGAAGTATGAAGGGTCATATGAATATTTAGCATATCTGGCAAATAAATACCTTGCAACACCAGCTACAAAAGTGTCATGCGAACTCCTGTTCTCACTTTCAGGTGACATTGTAAATAAGAAGCAGTCAGCATTATCTTCCGCAAACTTGTTTGTCTTAGCAATTGGATGAACAAGAAGTAGGACTGAGTGGACTTGTAGGCTCTAAAGTTTTACATTGTTTTGTTTTTAAGTGCATTTATGTGACAACAAAAATCTGCACAGCCCACCTACACTTCAGAAACCAAACATCGGATCCCACGGCTCAAACTGATACCTAGAAACTGTGACTGTTTTACAAACATCCTAAAATCAACCACTGAGAAATATATCCTATGCTATCACTGCAAGACTTTCACCCCCTGCTGGACAAAGGATTCCAAATCCCTCTTTAGGGAATATGAAAGGAGTGGCAACCCAGATAAAGCCACTTCACTGCTTGTATCAGAGGGGTAGCCGTGTTAGCCTGGATCTGTAAAAGTGACAAAGAGTTCTGTGGCACCTGATAGACTAACAAATGTGCACTGCTTGAGTCCTTGAATTCCGCATGCCTGGAAAGGTGGAATGAGACTGTTGAAAGCCTTGATTTCATCCATTTGAGCCGCAAGGCATGGGCTCTTTTGCGGCAACTTGGAGGATCCCAGCCAGTAATGCTACACTCAGCAAA
The DNA here is from genome assembly GCF_007399415.2 of Gopherus evgoodei. Taxonomy (NCBI): domain Eukaryota; kingdom Metazoa; phylum Chordata; order Testudines; family Testudinidae; genus Gopherus; species Gopherus evgoodei. The sequence continues at coordinate 128,097,172 of NC_044323.1, forward strand.
GATGGCCATAAAAGCTGTCGCTTCTCCTCTTCTTTCTAATAGACAGACAAGATTACACCCCAGTGGGTCCAGCAGGAATTCCAGCAGGAAACCTTCAACAATACACAAGGGAATCCCCACTCATCTCTCCAAAGTCCATAGAGATCAGCGTTGCACTGGTAGAAACCAAAAGCCGGTACTGCCTCTGCCCAGTGCTTATTTTGTGCCAGGGCTTGCCAGGATTGAGAACCAGTGCTTCTAGGCTTTGTGATTCATGGCCTTGGCACCTCTGGGTCTGCTGCGTCAGTTATGAAAGTAAAAAATTGCTTGAGCCCCAGCATCTAATTGCTTGAGCCCTGGGAGGTCTTTCATTACAAATTAAGCACTGCCTCTGCCTATACTCTGTAGGTGAGTAAGCATCAAACAGAATCTAATATATAGTGGATAGAGTACTACACATTTTGACAAGTATCACCAGAAAGCAAACTTAGATGTATAAACAAAATACTGAAAATATATTGAAATGAGCATGAAATGTATTAGGACTGTGTTGTGGCTTTTAGAATCAGTGGGTTTCACAAAATGAGAGTTAGTCACTTAAACCTTTTCAGAATGTAACAAGGTATTCTGTAAATCAGTTGTGGGTACGTTACCAGTAATGCAATCCCACTAAGAACATTTGGTTTGTCCTGAAAGGAATGCTTCTGTTCAGACTGTCACTGATAATGCTCAAGAGATTAATTTTCTACTCCAGACTGTTGGATGGCACTTCTGCTCAGCATTCTCAGAAAAAAGGGAGGGGAAAATGATAAAAAAAAATCCACTTAAAATCCAAGAATAATTTTCCAATAGAAAATGCCCTTTTCTATCTTCAGGGAGAAAGTAAAATTAACAAGTAAAATTGACATTTCAGGGTATGTCTGCATTACTGGATTATTCCGATTTTACATAAACCAGTTTTGTAAAACAGATTGTATAAAGTGAAGTCCACACGGCCACACTAAGCACATTAGTTCGGCAGTGTGCTTCCATGTACCGATGCTAGCGTCGATTTCTGGAGCATTGCAGTGTCAGTAGCTATCCCATAGCTATCCCATAGTTCCTGCAGTCTCCCCCACCCATTGGAATTCTGGGTTGAGATCCCAATGCAAAAACAGTGTCACAGGTGATTCTGGGTAAATGTTGTCACTCAATCCTTCCTCTGTGAAAGCAACGGCAGACAATCATTTTGCGCTCTTTTTCCGTGGATTGCCCTGGAAGATGCCATAGCATGGCAACCATGGAGCTCATTTTGCTTTTTGTCATCGTCACCGTATGTATACTGGATGCTGCTGACAGACGCGGTACTGCAGTGCTACACAGCAGCATTTGCCTTTGCAAGGTAGCAGAGACGGTTACCATCCCTATTGCACCTTCTACCATGCCTTTGTAAACTGGCGATGAGATGACTGTTATCAGTCGCTCTGTACCGTCTGCTGCTGTCATGGATGCTCCTGGCTCGCCTCGCTGAGGTCGGCTGGGGGCACATGGACAAAAATGGGAATGACTCCCAGGGTCATTCCCTTCTTTATGTTTTGTTGAAAAATAGTCAGTCCTGCCTAGAATATGGGGCAAGTGTACTAGAGAACCAGAAAGCACAACCTCTCTGTGTCAGAGCCCCAGAGATCCCACAGAAATGATGAGCTGCATGCCATTCTAGGGTGTGCCCCTGCAACAACCCCACCCATTGTTTCCCTCCTCCCCCAACCCTCCTGGGCTACCATGGCAGTGTCCCCTCATTTGTGTGATAAAGTAATAAAGAATGCAGGAATAAGAAACACTGCCTTTTTAGTGAGATAAAATGAGGGGGAGGAAGCCTCCAGCTGCTATGATAGTCCAGGCAGGACATTAAAGGGTGGTGGGGGAGAAGAGCCCAGCCTCCCACTGCTATGTTAGTCCAGGCAGTACTGAATCTTTTCTTTAGACATGAAGAGCGGGGACGGGCTGATAGAGCTCAGCCTCCAGTTGCTATGATGAAGACGATTACCAGCCGTCCTGTACCATCTGCTGAGAATGACCACGAGTCATTCCCATTTTTACCCAGGCGCCCCTGGCCGACCTCACCGAGGCTAGCCAGGAGCACTCACGGGCTGATGATGACGATGGATAGCAGTCATATTGTACCGTCTGCCACCGGGAAGGGGATGCTGGTGTTCAGCGCTGCAGCACCCCATCTACCAGCAGCATGCAGTAGACATAGGATGACATTGAAAAAAGGCAAGAAACGTTTTTTTTCCCTTTTCTTTTGGGGGGGAAGGGTGTAAATTGACGACATATACCCTGAAACACCCGGGAAAATGTTTTTGACCCTTCAGACATTGGGAGCTCAGCCAAGAATGCAAATGCTTTTCGGAGACTGCAGGGACTGTGGGATAGCTGGAGTCCTCAGTACCCCCTCCCTCCCTCCGTGAGCGTCCATTTGATTCTTTGGCTTTCCGTTACGCTTGTCACACAGCACTGTGCTGTGGCCTCTGTCTATCATAGCCTGGAGATTTTTTCAAATGCTTTGTCATTTCCTCTTCTGTAACGGAGCTCTGATAGAACAGATTTGTCTCTCCATACAGCAATCAGATCCAGTATCTCCCGTACGGTTCATGCTGGAGCTCTTTTTGGATTTGGGACTGCATCGCCACCTGTGCTGATCAGAGTTCCACACTGGGCAAACAGGAAATGAAATTCAAAAGTTCGCAGGTCTTTTCCTGTCTACCTGGCTAGTGCATCTGAGTTCAGATTGCTTTCCAGAGCGGTCACAATGGTGCAATGTGGGATACCTCCCGGAGGCCAATACCATTGATTTGCAGCCATACTAACCCTAATCCAACATGGTATTACTGATTTCACCTCTACTCCTTTCGTCAGGGAGGAGTACAGAAATCGGTTTAAAGAGCCCTTTATATCAATATAAAGAGCCTCGTTGTGTGGACGGGTGCAGGGTTAAATTAGTTTAACACTGATAAATTCAGTTTAAACGCGTAGTGTAGACCAGGCCAGGCAGACAGCTGATAAGTGAAAACATTCAATTTCAGTTCTCCAGAAAGAGAACTTTCTGGAAATCCCTTTCCTGTATAAAAGTTAGCATTTGACTTTCCATCCCAATTCTTGATCAAATAAATTTAAAAAACACATGAGCAGTTTGCAGGGAGAACTGGAGCAGCTCATGGAGCAGAGCAGCTGGTGGAGTGGAGCAGTTTCTGAGGACGGCTGGAGGAGTAGAGTGGAGTGGCTGGTGAAGCGGAGCAGTTCGTGGAGAAGGCGGAAGCAGAACCCACGGAGAGGCAGGGCAGTTGGCCCCGTACCACGTAAGGTGCCCCTTTCTACCCAGGCTGGGGGGAGGGACCTCTACAGATAAACTCTCGAACTCTGGGGTGGCATTGACCAGAGACTTTTGAGTTGTTGGACTTTGGGGTGATTGGACTTAAAACCCTAAGGGGAAAAAGGACAGTGCCAAACGTACTTGGAGGTGGGTTTTTGTTTATGGTTTGTGTTATAACCCTGTTTGTGGTGTTTCTCCAATGGGGTGCCGCATTGATTCCTTCTTTTATCAAAAAGATTTTGCCACACTCAGACTTCGTGCTTGCGAGAGGGGAAGTATTGCCTCCTAGAGGCGCCCAGGGGGGTGTGATATGTGAGTGTCCCAGGTCACTGGGTGGGGGCTCGAGCCGGTTATGCATTGTGTTACTGAAACGGAACCCCTGGATACTGAACCTGGCCCTTGTTGCTGCCAACTCAGAGGGGCAGAAGGGTTACACAGAGAACATGAAAAAGTGGAAGTAGCCATACCAATTCCAAGAGGTTAATTAATTAAGATGAGCTATTATTAGCAGGAGAAAAAGAACTTTTGTAATGATAATCAAGATGGCCCATTCCAGATAGTTGACAGGAAGGTATGAGGATACTTAACATGGGGAAATAGATTCAATTTGGTTAATGACCCAGCCACACCCAGTCTCTATTCAAGTCCAAGTTAATGGTATCTAGTTTGCATATTAATTCTCAAGCTCAGCATTTTCTTCCTGAAGTCTGTTTTTGAAGCTTTTCTGTTGCAAAATTGCCACCTTTAAATCTGTTACTGAGTGACCAGAGAGGTTGAAGTGTTCTCCTACTGGTTTTTGAATGTTATGATTCCTGGTGTCAGATTTGTGTCCGTTTATTCTTTTGTATAGAGACTGTCCAGTTTGGACAATGTGCATGGCAGAGGGGCATTGCTGGCACATGATGGCATATATCACATTGGTAGATGTGCAGGTGAACGAGCCCCTGATGGTGTGCTTAATGAATTAGGTCCAATGATGGTGACATTTGAATAAATATGTGGACAGACTTGGCGTCAGGCTTTGTTTCTGTGTAGTTGACACTGTGCTGTTGTCTGATTTAGAAGGTCTGATTAGTTAGTGGAGATTATATATGAATTTGGCATAAGAATATGGTCTGGAGTTGAATATGGACAAGACAAATATTATGGTGGTATGCAAGGACATTGGGGAAACATGTCAGATTCTAATGAATGACACAGCAATACAGCAAATGAAAAATTATTGCATCACAGAAGATGGAAGATCGGATACTGAAGTCAGCACCAGAATAGCAAGAGTGAAAGAGACGTTCTGGAAGAATAAACATCTGATAAGAACATTTGATCTGTGTTAAATCATGGCTGTGAAACATGGACATTCAAACAACTGATCAAGAAATGCCAATCCTTCGAATTACTGTGCTATAGAAGAAATCTGAAAATATTGTGGATCGACCATATAACCAGTGAAAATATTTTGGAGATTATTAGAACTCAGCACACTCTTGTTAGGGATCTTATGAAAAGAGAGATATGATTTGGATGGAACATTTTTAGGAGTTCAGCAGGTGATGCATACTTATAGGCACTGGAAGGGAAAGTTGATGGCAGAAGAACATAGGGCAGAAAAAAGATTTTAGATGGAAAGTGTGAGGTCTTGGGTGGATAAAAAGGACCATTCATCCACAAAGAGATTAGCAGAGGATAATACAGAATGGGCTACCGTGGTTGCAAACTTCCAGTGACGGAGGTGCCACATAAGATGTGACTGTACACATCGCACATTCTTGCTCAATAAATCTTCTCCCTATGCATACAAGACTAATTTCTGCTTATTTTGGAAAAAATATTTTTTTCTTCTTTACTCCTCTTAACCCTGTAGAGCTTGTACAGCTGCGAGAGACTGAATTATAAAAATGTGGGGCTGGTAGGGACTCAAGAAATCATTAAGTCCAGCTCTTTGTGTTGAGGCAGGAGCAAGTGAACATAGATCATTCCTGACAGGTGTTTGCCCACCCTGTTCTCAAAAATCTCCACAACTTCCCTTGTAAACCTGTTCCATTTTAACTATTCTAGCCTATTCCAGTTTAACTACCCTTATAGTAGTATAGTATACTGAGTTTGTGATCCACTATAACCACAGGTCCTTTTCTGCAGTATTGCCAATCCTTTCCCATTTTGTAGTTGTGCATTTGATTTTTCCTTCCTAAGTATAGTACTGAGCACTTCTCTTTATTAAATTTCATCTTATTGATTTCAGGCCAATTCTCCAGTTTGTCAAGGTTGTTTTAAATTAAATTCCTATCTTCCAAAGTGCTTGCCACCACTTCTAGCTTGGTCATCTGCAAATTTTATAAGCATACTCTGCACTCCCCACTCCATAAGCATACTCTCCACTGGATTGAGATGGATTCTACTCTGGACCATCAACAAAATTGTTAATGAAGTTCCAGTTGCAGAGCTTTTATTTCTACTCAGAATGCCTAAGAACCCAGTTTCACTTTCAGATCCTCTGGTGAATTTGCATGTTGGCAATTGGAGGGTAACTGGACATCTTCTCAACTTCTAAACTAATCAAATTTGAACTGGAGTAATTGAGAAACAATAGACATCGAACCCCATAATGCCATGCCTTATGGTCACTTTTAGACTATAACCACACTTTATTTTTTCCCCTTTTTATTCCAAAAGTTTGTGTGTGAATTTAGTGTTTTTCCTGCCTCTCTTTCATTCCTGCTCTCCCATCCCCCACACCTCCCCCTCCTCTTATCAGCTCTCCTTGTTCCCTTGTTAGCCCTGCTTCCTGAACTGTCTGCCTCTTCCATAATGTTCTTGCTCCCTCTGCCTGTTTGACTCCCATTGGTCTCTGGCTCCCACTACTCTTCTCCACACTTCCCTGCACCTCTGACTCTTCTTTTTCACCCATATTGCTTAGGAATCAGTCACTGAAACCTCCTACCATAGCCCTTCAGCAACACCTCTTACTCACTTTCTAACTACTACTGATTCTCACTCCATGACCATTTAAAAAAATAGCAGAGTGAAGGTGTCAATACTGTACATTAAATAATTACATAAATCCAGGTCTAGTAAGTGGGTTTAACTTTACTAAAACTGTCTAGGGCTCAATTGAACTAGTCTATTTGAATCTAATTCATTCAAATATGAATTTAGGTATATTTTGATCTCAGTTATTCTAATGATAATCCTGAATAGCTCCACTGAAGTCAATGGTGTTAGTTCAGGTTTATCACAGGGTAACTGAATCCTACCTACTATATTTGTGAATGGAAGATCCCTGCTGTATGTAGTCCTCCAAATGAAACAGAGCCTTGGCTTCTTCTATACCCATCATCTCCATTCACAGGATTCCACAGAGGGTGTCCTAAAGACCCACAGATCTGAGGGATGGGAAGGGAAGGGCCAGGTGAATCTGCATTGTCCCCTCCACTGGCCCTGCAGTTCTAAGATTTGGAATGCAACACCTGCTTTACCCCTCTGGTAGTGATTTTCAAACTGGATCTGGTGAAAAGCCATAAGACACAAGAGCTCTGTCAGTCTGGCTCCATTGGCACGCCACTGCTGGGGAGAAGAAAGGTGGATGGAAATACACCTTGCCAATGACACAGAAACTTGGCATGGAGTCACAGGGCCTATTCATGGATGGGCTTTGCCCTGCCACTGCTCCTTTGGTATACACTGGTCTTGGGGCCTCGACACGCATGGGGGAGGTGGGTAAAAAAGCACACAGTTTGCCTACTGTGTATTAAATAGTTTATTCAATTACATGGTATTTTTCAAATTAATTATTTTATTTTTATTAATTGTTTATTTATATTTTAATTATATATTTTCCTCCTCCATCCACAACACCACTAAGCTACATGTGTAATATTGTTAGATCATGTTTTCACACATTATGAACAGGGGAAAAGGGAGCAGAAATATGTCATACCCTAATCAAGCAAAGATATTTTTCCTTTTCAACTGGGTTATCAGCAAGCCTTAGAAAGTTTTCCCTGGGTCCTATGTGGAAAACCTTGTGTTTAATTAGTATTATTTAGCCTCGTTAGCTAGGTTTTCCCAGGAATCAGGGAGATAGTTCCAAGGCCCTATGTCTGGTCCTTGTAATTTAGAACATCTCTGCTTTCTTGTACACTAACTCCTCACTTAAAGTGGTCCTGGTTAAAGTTGTTTCGTTGTTACATTGCTGATCAATTAGGGAACATGCTCATTTAAAGTTGTGCAATGCTCCCTTCTAGCATCTGCTTTGTTCACTGCTTGCAGGAAGAGCAGCCTGTTGCAGCTAGCTGGTGGGGACTTGGAAGCAGGGTGGACCAGCAGCCCCCCATCAGCTCCCCCTATCAGCTTCCCGCTCCCCTAAGTTCCCTGTACAGCAGCTGCCAGCAAGCTAGCAATTGCAGCTGCCCCTCCACCAACTGCCATGTGCTCCTCCTTCCCTCTTGCCTTGGAGCTGCTCCCTGAGCCTCCTGCTTGCTGTGCAGGAGGGAGGGAAGGGGGGGCTAATGTCAGGGTGTCCCTCTCCCCCCTTCTCCTACACCCCACTTATCCCTTCTTCTCCATATAGAGCAGGGTGGGGACAGGGACTGAGAGAGACAAAGAGAACCTGGGGCAGCAGCTGCTGTCTCAACTTCCTGATCTACTTAAAAAAACAATGCACTTAAGAGTAGGCCAGTTTACTTAAGGGGCAGTGTGCATTTGTCTCTCTCTCCCCCACACAAGGTGTGTGTCTGTCTCTGTCTTCTATGCTATCTCCCCTCCCCTCCATTCCTGCTGCCTCGTAGAATGTGAGGCTACATTAACAACAATGTGTTAATCCTGAAGTGCTCAGCCGAGTGCTAGTTCATCATTTAGCACAGGGGCTCTCAAACTGGGGGTCGGGATGTCATAAACAGATAGTTAAGGGTTAGTGTCTCTTTTACCTGTAAAGGGTTAACAAACAGGGAACCAAACACCTGACCAGGGGACCAATCAGGAGACAAGATACTTTCAAATCTCGGTGGAGGGAAGCCTTTGTTTGTGTTTTTTGGGTTTGGCTTTGTTCTCTCTGGGTTCTGAGAGTAACCACACATACCTACAGGCTCTCTAATCTTCTGTTCAAATTTAATAAGTACAAAAGGTAGAAAGACGATTTAGTCTTTTTGATTGTTTTTCTTTATTTGCAAATGTGTATCTGGCTGGTAGAAATTTAATGTGTATCTGGCTGGTAGAGTTCTAATGTGTATTTGGCTGAAAGTATTTTAAATTGTATTTCTGCTGGAGGAGGCTTTTTCTCCAGTTTCTATAAGCTGTAACTTTTACCATCTAAATTGCAGAGATAACTTTTACCATTTTTCTTTCTTTTTATTAAAAGTTTTGCTTTTAAGACCTGTCTGATTTTTTGTTGAGGCTCAGGGGAACTGAGTCTGTACTCACCAGGGAATTGGTGGGGAGAAGGGAAAGGTGAATTTCCTCTTTATTTTAGATTCATGGAGTTTGAATCTGTATTGCCTCTGGGCGAAGGGAAAAGCGGGGGGGGGGGAAGATAACATTCTTCTCTGTGTGGTGATTCAAGGAGTTTGAATCATGGTGATCTCCTGATGTACCCAGGGCAGGAAAAAGCTGGGAGGGAGGAAGTAGGGCGAAGGAAATGGTTTATTCCCCTTTGTTGTGAGACTCAAGGAATTTGGGTCTTGGGGTCCCCAGGGAAGGTTTTTTGGGGGACCAGAGTGTATCAGGCACTGGAATTCCTGATGGGTGGCAGCTTATCAGATCTAAGCAGGTAATTAAGCTTAGAGGAATTCATGATAGTACCCCAACTTTTGGACTCTAAGGTTCAGATTGGGAAAAGATGCTATGACATGGGACCTCTTGGGGTGTCATGAGGTTATTACATGGGCGGGGGTTGGGAGCTGTCAGCCTCCACCCCAAACTCTGCTTTGCCTCCAGCATTTATAATGGTGTTAAATATATAAAAAAGTTTTTTAACTTTTGGCTTATTAGGGACCTCAACAGATCATCCAGTCCCACCCCCTGCTCAAAGCAGGACTCTTCCCCAAATGGCCCCCTCAAGGATTGAACTCATAACTCTGGGTTTAGCAAACCAATGCTCAAACCACTGAGCCATCCCACCCCCATGTGGCATGCATAATGTGACTGAAACACAATCATTGGCAGATAATTAAAAAAGCACCCTGCCATAACAACCCCCCCCAGTGCCACCCTGCCGAACCAAAACCAAAACAAACAAAAAACCCAGAGCCGCCCCGCCAAACCAAAAACAACACTCCCCCTGAGTGCCAACCAACAACAACAAAAACCTGAGCGCTGCCCCACAGAACCAAAAAAAAAAAGAAAGAAAAATACCCCCGAGCGCTGCCACACCAAAACCAACCAAGCAAACAAAAACCGGAGTGCCACCCCGCCACCCCAAGATTGGCCAGCCCTTACAAGGTGCCACTCCAAGCATGTGCTTGGTCGGCTGGTGTCTGGAGCCAGCCCTGGCTACATTAGCAACTATGTGTTAACCCTGGAGGGCTCAGCCGAGTGCTAGCTCATCATTTAGCACAGGGGTTCTCAAACTGGGGGTTGGGACCCATCAAAGGTCATGAGGTTATTACAGCGGGGCGGTCACGAGCTGTCAGCCTCCACCCCAAACCCTCCTTTGCCTCCAGCATTTATAATGGTGTTAAATATGTAAAAAAGTATTTTTAGTTTATTTGGGGGGGGTTGCACTCAGAGGCTTGCTATGTTTACAAAAGTTTGAGAACCACTGATTTAGCAGCAAGGCATTCCCTGGGAAATATCCCACCCTTTTCCATTCTCTAACTTTACCACCCCAACCAAGCTCCACAATCATCATTACTGTGTACAGTATTAAATTATGAACAAAAATTCTCTGGAACCTAACCCCCCCATTTACATTAATTCTTATGGGGAAATTGGATTTGCTTAACATAATTTCATTTAAAGTCGCATTTTTCAGGAACATAACTACAATGTTAAGTGAAGAGTTACTGTAATATTTTTATTTACCTGCAACACAATGGATAGTAGAAAATGTATTTGCTTGTTGCCTATATAATTATTTTTTTATTCTACAATTAATACATAATTTTAAAAAAAATGATTAATTAGGATGAGTTCACACACTTTTGCTCAGTGATGTACTGCTCATATAGGAGGTCATAACTTATAGAATGCTACATGTGTGTCTTTCAGTAACGCTTGACAAATAATGAAAATAATGATTCGTTGAGTCATTTATTCAAAATTACCAAGAATAAGTTATTCAACAATTGTTATTTGACCTGTTCTATATTTTGGACAGCTGAGCCACAATAATTAGGTCTCTTATTTAAGAGGTGCAAAGACTCATGTTAAATGCTACTAAGTAACACCAATATATTTACACTGCTATAACATTTGGAATATTTTCTAAATTGAAAGAGGAAACATATTTCCCCATTGAAATGTAACCCAGAATATTCTGAATTATGATACATTCCCCAGATAGCATAAAATTGAGCCTATATAATTACTGGCGATGTTGGAAAATAGGGATAGAATTTAGAATCATAGGAATTATGCATCCAACGTTTGGTTAGAAAATGGATTTTCCATCTCATGAAAAATTAAGATTTCAAAAAACAAAGCAAAAAACTAACAAAAACAACAAGAAAAACAAGCTTCTTGAATTGTGACAAAAAACTAGTTTTAACATTTTTTATTAAATTAATTCAAGGAAAAAACTATTTTGAGTCAATCAAAATGTTCTATTTCTATAACTTTGAAACATTTTGTTTTGATTTCAACCCTTTCTCTCTCTATAAATATAAAACAAAGTAAAATTCAAAACAAGAGGTCATTTCAAAATTTAAAATCCTTAAAACTTTTCACTTGGGAAATATTTAAATAGGATGGATATTTGGACATTGAAATCGTTTTTTCCATGTTTTCCATCAAAACAAATTTTGTTAAAAATCTAAATGATGTCTTAAAAAAAGTTTTCCTCAAAACAGCATTTTCTGATAGAAAACTTCTGATGAAAATTTTCTGAAGAGATCTGTTGGATATTTGGCCCATACATTTACCTTTAAGGTAACAATTTAAGGGAAGGAAGTCAGTGTCAAATATGTTAGGAAAATGAGAAAGGATCTGAAGGTATTCAAGGAAATATTTAGAGAACATGACTGGTGAATAGACCACAATGAGTGGTTGTCCTGACACCATTATTATGTGCTCAAAAGGAGGTCAGATGTTAGCAGGAATCAGAGAGGAAGTATGATCTACTGGTTAGAGTACTGAGACCTTGTTGAAGTCCCTGATATTACGGTAATGGAGGCCATAAAATTTTCTACAGCAGAAAGATATAAGGTGTGGCCCTGACCAGCATGGCTGTTTCAGATTAGATGAACCAATCAATTGCTCTTTTTGTCTCCTATAATACCCTGCTATAAGTCTGTAGCTGATGTAACCATGAGTATGAAACAGTTATCTCCAGTGATTAATGATGTGTTGTCACTTTTTTTAATGAATTCTTTATAATTTTCTCCATAAGATGCAAATTTGCCCGCATTTGGAAATTTGGATCTGAGGTACCACTTATAAATTGCCTCTCCTGATCATTTTAAGATTTGAATGCAAAGTTGCCTTTGTTATTATGTTCTTGCATCCATTTGTCATGTGGCGATACATCAGTTAGTGCATCACTTGTCCATTTATCAGTGTTTTATCAAATTAGTACACAATGCAGCAAACAAAACAAGTTAAGTAAATTATATTCTTGTTTTTCAATACTTTTCATAATGTTCTACAGTATTTTACATTACTAAGAGCCTAGTTTTAAAAAGCTTGAAAAAAATTAATTTCAGATTACTGGCAAAGGATTATAAGAAGCACAATATCTTTCCCCAAAAATACAGATGCTGCGCTTCCTATGAAATGGCACAAAAACTTTTACTTGGCAAAAATAGCATGTGTAGCATATTGTTCCTAACCAGTCATACATCTTTGAGGACATTAGGAGCTGAATGTTTCCCTTAATTGAAAAGAAAACAGGCTGGAAAGATTTAATGAAGCATAATTTTCAGACTGAGAGAAATTAAACAACAATGAAAACAGCACAACAGTGACAGTAGTTTAATTGTCATTTTAGTTACCAGACAGATTAGAATTGATAGGATTTGCAGAACTGAACATATATATAATTCCTGACAAATTCATTGTGTCTTATGAATTTTTTCTTTGATTTTTTTTTGAAAATAGAATTGATTGTAAACACAAGCAATCTGAATAGTTGATAGAGCATGGTACCTTCTGGTTTATGTACACAATGCAAAACAGGCATTGTGCTGCATTACGCTGTAGAGTATTAAAAGTTAGAAGGCTCTGATCATCAAGTTGTCCTTACTGTGAAAGTCCCGGCACGGTGATATGACCATATTGGCATTTTTCACTCTTCATCAAGAAGACCATTTCAGATAGATAGCAGCACATTGTCACGTGGTCAAGGTTTGCTTAATTAGGTGAGGGCCAGGTTTGATTAATTAGGTGAGAGGTGTGGCTACTATACTACAGTGATACTACCTATTTAGGCCCTGATCCAGCAAAGTACTTAAGCATGCAATTAATGTTAAGCACGCAAATAGTCCCATTCACTTCCAAAGCACCTACTTGCATATGGACATGCATAAGTGCAGGTTGGATTGGAGCCATAGTAAGCATAAGAAAAGAGTCTGAAGAAGAAAATATCATAATGTGACATTAAACTATGTTAGAACTTCTGATAAAAGAGTAATATTAACAAAGGAAGCCACTCCTCTTTATTTTTGTAGATTAAGGGGGTTTCCCTGCACTAGGAAATTTAAATTCCTAAATTAAAATTTGCCTTATCGAATTCAAATCCCAAATTAAAACCATAATAGGAGACTATTATGTCTATGGAGAAAAGTGGAACCTGTTTCCTTCTTAGGTTTCTGAGCCAGCCTCTTTGAGGATGTCTTTTTAAAAGAAGAGTTAGCAGCTCACATTCATTTAGACATGCAAGCTGGTTAATGTAGAATCATGAAAAAATCTGGTTAGGAAAGACAAAAACTGTGTTCCCATAATACTTTGTGCAGAATGGCAAGAAATGATTGCTGGAAGTGTAAATTCATGCTAGCACAATTCATTGCTAGTGTAAATGTGCATTAATCCCTTTTAGTTGAGGTTGTGGAGGAATGGAAGCAGAAATAGGGTATGATTTATGCAAAGAATGGTATGTCCATCTGTAATGGGGTGTACTGGCCCCACACTGGAGCGGAAGGGGTTAAGGCTACATTCTTAGCAGCAGAAGCCATGCCCCCTTGATCCTGCTCCAGCTGCTGCTGCAGTATAAAAGGGAGCAGCCTAGCTCAGTCTGGGCTGGCCGTAGAGGAGGAAGGATGCACTTCACCAGCTCCAGCTGAGGAGCAGCCAGGAACTCGGACTGAGGGATCAGGAGATGCCGAGGCCCAGGCAGGCACCCAGGCATCTGTGGACACCCTAGGGAGATTGCAGTCATCACCTGAGGCACCCCAAAATCCCAAAGAAACCCAAACTTTAGCTACAGGAATCAAGGTAGGAAGCAGCCGAGAGAGGGACCAGCCAGTGTCCCTGCGGCCTTCGGCATGTTGCGGGAGCATTCCCTGCCGACTTTGTGGTGAACCTCATTGCCACTACCAGGGCCCTGAGCTGGAACCCAGTGGAGCAGGGAGGACCTGGCTCCCCCTACCCAGCTGCCCCCCTTTTGGGGGCAGCCCACCAGATCCACCTTTTGTAGTCTTTGGCCTTTAGGCTGCACTTCTCTGAAGACAAGGGGAGTCCTATTGACTCTAGCCATTGGAATACACAGCCCTGAGGTGGAGCATAACCCTATTGATTTCACTGAGGGGCTACCACGCCCTTGCCTCACCCCCTGGGTGACGGGGTATCTTGGCCCTGCGACACATGGTAGAGAATGGGGGCAACAGTCGAGACCTGCAAAAGGCTCCAAGTGAGGGGGGGACTGCCAGAAGTAAGTTCAGAGTTCCCTTCACTGGTTAACCACTGCAAATCAAGATGGAGGCCAACAAATTATTGAAGTGGTTGTTAGAAAACCAACAGTTACAGATGACCCAGCAGCAGCAGTGCCAACAAGCTGGCCAACAAACATCAGACTCAGTAGGAGTGGTTGATCCAGCAAATGGCACAACTGTTGTGGCCTGGGGGCCCCTCACTCCCTGTCCCAGTGGGACCAGACATAGGAACTCTCCTCATCAACCTCCTGGTGCAACTCACAGAGATGGGGCCTGAAGACCATATGGCAGCCTTTCTAGTGATTTTAAGAGGGTAATCACTGCTGCACGATGGCCCCCTGAGCACTGGGCCACCCTGCTGGCCCCCTACCTGATGGGTCCGGCACAGTCCACATACTGGTATATGGACACACTGGACACCCTCGAATACCAGAAGGTAAAGGCAGTGGTCTTAGAGCAGACAGGCATCAGTCCCAAGACCTACCATGAGCATTTCCACCAGGAACAGTATCCTCCTGGGGCCAGGCCAAGAGTGATGGCTCAGTTTCTCTGGGACTGTGCCTGGCAGTGGGTAGATTCAAAGAAACAGTCGGTCACCCAGATGGCCAACAAAGTGATCCTCGAGCAATTCACCCAGATCCTGCCAGGCAGAGGGAAAGAGTGGGTCCAGCAGCATCAGCCAGCGATCCTCGCCAAAGCCGTTGAATTAATGGAGGACTGTCTGGCGGCAGAAACCCCAGGGTCACAATCCCTGAAGCTGGCAACCCCCATCACAATGAATCAGGGAGAGCACGGCACCTACCTTGAACCTCGGCTATCAGCTCGGTCCCCAACGAGAGGTGGCCAGCAGGCTGAGGACCAGCCTAGAAGGAAATAGACCCATTGGAGGGGTCCCCCTATGAAAGATGGGCGCACCCACTGGTGAAGGCTGGGACCAGTGCTATGAGTGTGAGCAAGAGGGACACTTTCACCTAGATTGCCCATACATGGACAGCAGTTATGACCAAGTATGGGTGGCCAGATCTCATGGCCCAAAGGAAGGGCTCAGATAAACTTGTTCCCATGAGGGTAAATGGGACCTTGATGCTGGCCCTGGTGGATACCGGATGCAGCAAGACCTTCATCTGAGATGGTGTGGTACCTAACCCTGAGCCCACAGGGAAGAAGATACAGTTGCAGTGCATCTATGGCTCTACCCCATGGCTAGGGTTAAACTGGAGATAACCCTGCATGATGTGGTCCTCCAGATTGGAGTCACCCCCAGATTAGAATATCCCCTGATCCTGGGGTGGAACTGGCCTTGGCTCAAGGAGCTACTAAGGGTCTACAGGCATTGAAACCCGGGTGGGGACAAGGCTGCAGCCCCATAGAGAGGGCTACTTGGCCAATTGCCAAATCCCGACCTGGGGGAGGGCCCTTCTGGCCCCTCTGTGGCTCCAGCTGGACCACCGTCCTGGAAAGAGACCTCCATAGAGGATGCCCCAATGGAACTGGAGACTGATGGAGACTTCATCCGGAAGCAGAGCGAGGACCTTATCCTCAGCCATGCCTGGGAACAAGCAGTGCCCCCCTGCCCAGAAGCAGGGGACAGTACCCACCACTGACAAGGACCCTGTTTTGAGATGTGGCCGGGCTGACTTTACCAGGTGGCCAAAAACCCTTAGAGGCAGGAAGATCTCTAACAGCTGCTGGTTCCTTGAAGGTTGAAGTGTGACCTCCTGCTCTTGGCCCATGCGGTGCCTTGGACAGGGCACCTTGGGAGAGAGAAGACCCTCCAAAGGGTGGCCTGTTGGTTCTTCTGGCCAGGCATCCACCTGGAGATAAAGGATTAATGCGCCTCTTGCCCTGAGTGTCAGTGGGCTGGACCAAAGGGGGTACCAGAGTTGCCCCTCATCCCATCACCCGTTATAGGGGTCTCCTTTGAGTGTATAGGCCTAGACCTGGTGGGGCCACTGGAAAGGAGCAGGGTGGTAAACTGCTACATCCCATTGCAAAAAGCCCCAGCATCCAAGATTGCCGCCGAGCTAGTGAAAGTCTTCACCAGAGTGGGGATACCATGGGAAATCCTGACCAATCAAAGTATAAACATTATGTCTCATCTGATGGCCTAGCTCTGCCACTTACTTAACATCTGGGCCCTCAAGACATCAGTGTACCACTCTTAAATGGATGGACTGGTAGAGTGTTTCAACCAAATGTTGAAAATGATGTTGTGTAAGTCTGGAAGATGACCCCCAGCACTGGGGCACATTATTCCTGGCCCTGATGTTCACTATGTGAGAGGTACACCAGGGATCAACTGGTTTTTCCCCCTTTGAACTCCTCTAGAGGCTGCAACCTCAGATTATCCTCAACCTCATTCAGGAGGATTGGAAGGAGCAACAGACCCATGTCATAGGGGTGGTCCTCTAAGTGTTGCAACTGTGTGAATGATTCCATACTCTGGGGACTTTAGCCCAGATGAATCTGTTACATGCCCAACACGTGCAAAACAGCACTACAGCAAGGGGCCAAACTCAACAAGTTTGAGCCAGGAAATCAAGTCCTACTTTTATTACCCTCCATGGAGTCCAAACTGATGGCCCAGTGGCAGGGACCCTATGAGGTCATCAGACAGGTGGGATTGGTGAACTACAAGATCCAGCTACTGGGGCGACAGAAAGAGACATGCTTATACCATATTAACCTACTGAAGGTGTGGAAGGCCCGGGAGAACCTGCACATTACGCCTTTCCCTCCAGAGCCCTAACTGGAACTGCTGGTCGATGGACCCCTAGAGTCAGGGCTGGCCACAATGGGCTCCAAGCTAAGTGCTTCACAGCAGAGACAGCTGCAGCAGGTCTTGCAAGCTTTTCCAGAAATCGTATCTGCTCACCTGGGCAGATGGAAGTCATGCATCACCATATAGTCACCCTACCGGGCTAAAAGGTCCATGACACCCACCAACCCCTCCCAAGGAAGATGTGGGAGGCCATCCAGAGGGAATTAGATGATATGCTGAAGTTGGGGGTAGTAGAAGAATCAAGAAGCGAATGCATAGCCTGATTGTCCTAGTTCAGAAGCCAGATGGGACCACCCGCTTTTGTATCAACTTTCGGTAAGTCAGAGTCATCTCCTGCTTTGATGTGTATCCTGGGAGGAGGAACTGTTGGAGAAGCTGGGAGGGGCTACAATCCTGTTCACACTCAATCTGACAAAGGGATATTGCAAATACCCCTTATGCCAAACTCACAGATGAAAACGGCCTTCCCTATACCATTCAGCCTATTTCATTTTGAGATGAGGCCTTTCAGGCTGTACAGAGCCGCTGCCACCTTCCAGCAGCTAATGAACTCCATCCTGCAGCTCCACAACCAGGATGCTGCGGCATCTCTCTATGACATCATGATATATAGCACCAACGGGGAAGACCATCACCAGCACAACACCAACATGCTAGGAGCCCTAAAAGAGGCCAGGCTTATGGTAAACCCAGCCAAATGTTACTCAATGGCAGGTGATATACCTAGGGTACATCATGGGTGGTGGCAAGCTGAGGCCCCTAGTAGATAAGGTGCAAGCCCTAAAAGACTGGTCTGCTTCCATGACAAAAAGGCAAGTGAGGCAGTTCCTAGGACTGGTGGGGTATTACCACTGGCTTATATTCGATTTTGTAATACTATCAGCCCCTGTCTTGGACCTTACCAAGAACTCACATCCCCAGAGAGTCCGCTGGTCCAAAAGATACGAGGCAGCCTTCCAGATGCTGAAGGAACAGCTAGCCCAGGAGCCCGTTTTAACTCACTCAGACTTTAAAAGGCCCTTCATCCTTCAGACAGATTTCTCAGAAATGGGACTTTCAGCTGTTGTCTCCCAAAAAGCCGATGGGGAACACCACCTGGTTCTATATCTGAGCCAGAAACTAATCTTCAGGGAGACTCAATATTTGGCGGTCAAAAAAAAGGCACTAGCCGTGAAGTGGGCAGTGGAGACCCTGTGTTATTACTTACTGGGGAACTCCTTCCAACTAGTCACAAATTGTTCACTCCTTCACTGCATGAAAGACACAAATACCAGGATTGTGTGTTGGTACATCTCTCTACAGCCATATGATTTCTGGATCTTCCATCGACCAGGTAAGGCACACACCAATGCAGACTTCTTTCTGAGGTGGGAAGGACAAGGAAGGACACCGTCTTGAGGAGGAGGGTGTGTGACGGGGTGTACTGGCACTGGAGCAGAAGGGGTTAAGGCAGCACTCTTAGTAGCTGAAGCCACACCCCTTCGACCCTGCTGGACATGCTCCAACGCAACAGTCCCACCATGGTACCCACCACACCTTGGTTGCTACCTGCAGAGGTGACCCTTTCCCCCAGATTGGATGCTCAGCAATGTTCAGCCCTCTCATGGACCATTCAGAGAGATGCCAAGGTTGCTTTCTCCTTTAAAGATGCGAAAGCACATTAAGGGTTATTAACTTAACTGGGGTAAATACACCCAGCCCTGCAAGCACAGCATTTGAGTTTGTTTATTTTAAAAATAAAACAAGTTTATTAACAAAAGGACATAGATTAAGTGATAGCAGGTAGATGGAATAAAGTTAGAAAGGTTTACAAACAAACAAAAGTAAAAATACTGTAATGGCTAAGGCCTAACTTAACAAGCTGGAATCTTTGTTCGAGATCCTCACCAGTCTTTCATTCCTAGAGGCTTCAACCCCCTTAGCTGAAGGACCCATTTTTCTCAGCTTGCAAGAGCTCTGGCTCCTTGTGTGTGTCCAGTGATCGATGACAAGATGGCTTTTCCTTATAACTTCTCCAACTTACTGTTTTGTCCCTAGACTCAGGATGACCTCATGCTGTCCTACCCTTTCTGTGGATCCCCTTGCTGATTTGTATGTAAGTTTGGCTTCCACTGTTTTTGGTCACACCTTGCTTAATTTTATTGGAGATGGCTAGATAGCTGCCTTCTCTCCTTTCAGGGGGGGAACCTGTTTCTCCCTGTGTTTCGTCACATATTTTAATATATGGATATTTGATATTATGCTTTAATCACCAGTGACAATTGGTTGATTCATTTACTTATCATGTGACACTCAGACCCCCTGTCTTTATAGCCCAGATAAAGTGTCTCTCTCCTAATAGAGCACAGAGACCATACTATCTTCGACTCCACTTGATAGCTTTTTTAGCATATATATAACTGGGCCTTCATTGGCTCTGCCTGATGACTAGGCTGGAAAGACAAACAATATGCATTTCTTTGTCTAGGTCAGACTGGTCTTAAGCACTGATCCCCAAACACGTTTTAAGAACATATGTGTAGCACATATTCATAATTCAGTGACATAGTAGTTTTCAAATGAAATCTCACATGCCACTTTTAAATAGAGATGACAACAGTGGTGTAGTGAGCATGTCAGGCCTGACAAGAGCCGCTGACACAATAGTGAACCACAAATGGGTTCCTGTGTCATGGCTGCATTCAATCCTTTACCTAAATATCTTAGTGTGGAAAGAAGTGTAAAGTACGTACAGGGGAGGTAAGTCGGTTTACTTACCAGTTCTGTGGTAGAGAGTTCTTCCCTCTAACAAAGTATTTGCACAGAGTATGAATTTATATTCTTGCAAGAGACTACAGGTGGAGTTTTCTACAGGAACCTTGGGGTGGGAGGGATAGCTCAGTGGTTTGAGCATTGGCCTGCTAAACCCAGGGTTATGTGTTCAATCCTTGAGGGAGCTATTTGGGGATTTAGTTGGGAATTGGTCCTGCATTGAGCAGGGGGTTGGACTAGATGACCTCCTGAGGTCCCTTCCAACCCTGATAGTCTATGATTCTATGATATGAGGGGTGGGCAAACTCATTGGCCTGAGGGCCACACTGGAGTGCAAAACTGTATGGAGGCCAGGTAGGGAAGGCTGTGCCTCCCCAAACAGCCCGGCCCTGCCCCCTATCCTTCCAGTCCCCTGACTGCGCCCCCCAGAACCTCTGCTCCCTCCACCACCACCCCTGCTCCCTGTCCCATGACCGCCCCCTCCCAGGACCCTCTACCCCTAACCACTCCCTCAGGACCCCACACACTATCCAACCTGTTCCCTGACTGCCCCACAGGACCTCCTGCCCCTTATCCAACCCCTCCCCCGCCATCCCTTTACCATGCTGCTCAGAGCAGCAGGAGCCAGTCTAATTGTGAGCTTACCTAGTAAGTACATGAAAATATATAAGATGTCGCAAAAACTTATAAGAACAAATTTCAATGAGAAAAATTATGAAAAGGAGACAGAAAAATTGAGTTTGTCCAAAAAAAAAAAAGGCTTACTGATATAGTTCAAGGACTGTGTTAAGGTCATGCTTGGTAAAAAAGAAAAGTGTGGAACCAGAAATTAGTAAACCAAAACTGGTTTGTTAGAAACTAGACTTAACTAGTGGACAAAATTATGAGGGGATTCTGCCCACCATTCCATTTGTGGATCCTTAAAGAAAGAGACTTTGGGGAGAAAAAATGGCTATTGGAGCAAGCTTCTCCATCTCCTGGGACCCCAGACCTGCATAATCCTGATACCGAGAGATGTCCTGACAGGCGCCAGCCCGAGAGAGGGCTGCAGATGATATCACTCTCTCTCACATCTCCAAATGAATTCTGACTACCACCTGGATTGTGAAACTCTCTCCCTGCACTCATGTATATTTTTCTTTCCCCAGTTTATTTCTTCCCTTTCCTATCCTGTCCTTTTCCCTTCTCTCTAGTAAAAGTCTGGCTTAGCTGGTCAAGACTGCATAGTTTATAACACTGATGTAAGCCTGTGACCAGAAAGAGGCAATTAAAAGCAATGTCCTAAACAGCCTAATGCTGGTATGAGTTTGCCAGGTCTTAGAGTGGTGCGAAGACCATGTGCTGTGGCTGTGTTTTTCCAGTAGACAAAGAGGTTGCAAGTGAAAGTCAACTCCAGAGACAGAAGCTACATTTTATATCTTTGCTGTTCCTTCCTCTCATCTTCTGTGTTTGTCTGTTTAGGTCTTCTAGAAAATGGGATCAGACTTTAGCAACGACAGCTCCAGCCTATCTCTACTCATATCTTCTCTTTTCCTCATCTGAAAGGCTGTCAAACAGTCAGGGTTTCCTTCTAAAAACTCTAAAAAGGGAACAGAGGATACAGTATTGTTAAAAGAAAAGCCTTATTTTTAATACTTTACATTTCAAATGTGTTAACTGATTTTCCTCCTTTTCTGTATCTTTAACAACAGGTTACAAGGATTTTTAATGGTGTTTGCACAATGGTACTAAGCAGGCTGGGGTCTCTGTATGCCAAACCCTGTACGTTGTTTTATCCTGCTTAACATTGGACATTGACTGGGTTATGTTAACACCTTTAGCTCATATATTCTACCTAAATTAATATATCACCTAGCTCACAAATACCATCCTGTTTCAAGCCCTTCCTTCTCCAAAAGCCTGGCTAAAGAGATGGGTCTTGCAGGTGCCCATATGCAGGCTCTTTCAGACTGGGGGAGACAAAGTGTGGGTGATGGAAATCAGGGTCAGGGATATTCAATGTGAGAGAGAAAAGAGGATAAGCCCCCCTCCCTTCTTTTTTTGCTACCCAGTCATTTGGATTGATCTGGTCCCTCTAAAGATCCTCAGTCCTCTCTCATCTCAATTAATCTAAATTATTGTTATCACCTGCAAATTTGCCACCTCACTGCTAGCATAGTTTGGGGTGGAGCAGGGGGAGCGGCTGCTCCACCACTGAGCACAAGTGGTGCCTTTTTAATTTTTACTCTGAACGGGGGAGGCAGATATAAAAAAAGGTGCCACCCGCTGTGGTGCTTGTACTCACCGGGCGCTGCTCCGGGTCTTCGGTGGCACTTTGGTGGCAGGTCCTTCCGTGTTGTCGAAGACCTGGAGCGAGTGAAGGATCCACCGCCAAAGTGCCTGCCGAAGACCCAGAGTGCTGCCCGGTGCGTACAAGCACTGCAGCGGGTGGTGCATTTTTTATGTCTGCCTCCCCCCCGTTCCCTCCAACTGGCTAAGACACTGTGGACCCTCACCCCCTTTTGTAGCTCACTGATGCACATTTTAAACAGCAGTGATTCTAGTGTGGAATCTTGTGGCACCCTGCTGTTAGCAAGGTCAGAAATAGTCCCTTTAGGCCTATTCCTTTGGTTTTGGTCTCTTACGTTTAATCTAGATGGAGCGTTGCACCAATTTAATTTAAGCTGTAGTTTTATGTTGATTTAGTTACACCAGTGCAAAAGGCTGTGTAGACCTCTTGTTTTGGTTTAATCTGGTTTTATTTTGGTTTCCCTTAAATTGATTAGGCACTAGTTTATACTAAACTGAAATAAACCACTCAAACTGACATTAGAGCACCCAAACAGCCTTTTGCAAAGGTTTAACTAAGCCAGTGCAGGTTTCTGATGTGCCACTCACTCATGGCTGCATTTGGATGCTTATGCTCAACAAATCTGCTATGAGGTTTCCTGTCACAGGGCAACCCCACCTGGAGTGCCCTCCTGGAGCAGGCTATGGCACACCTACTTTAGTTTCCCCTTCAGCATTTCCCAGAAATAGTCCTTGAAGTATTTCCAAGTATATATACTCCTTGAAGGGCTAATTTATGCACATAAATCATAACAAGAGTCCCACAATCACAGTCCACATTTCCCAAGCATAATACAAATAGTACAAGCAACATACCAAGTCCATCCCCAGCATCTCTCACCACACCCTAGCTCTTCCATATCTCTCAATTCCAGCCTTTGGCCCTCCAAATCCAAGAGTCAGCAGGCATCTCCCTTTGCTGCTCTCAGCTATCAGCCCATTCTGGCTATGTCCCCCTGGCTCAGGAAAGAGAGCAGATTAGCCCCTCCACTGACTGCTAACCTTCAGCCCTTTTCAGGCTCCGACTTTCTAAGTCAGGAAAGTCATCAAACTAACCCCTCCACTGGCCTTCTAGAGAATACCTCTGCCTTTCCAGGGAGTGCTGGAAGACCTTTCCACCTCACAAGGGCGCTGTTTCTCACAGGCAGTTTTCACCTGCACCTTTCCTCTGCTCCTCAAGCCCATGCTCTCAGGTAGCTCTCCCTGCCCCTTTTCACTTCCACTGACACTAATTTGTGCACGTTTGCCCTGTATAAATGTGTTCCCTTGGTGTTGTCTTCAGGGATGGTGGTGGGGGTGTCACTGACATTGTCTCCTGCAGACCACCTAACTGCTCTCCCCACCAAACATAAAACTCCCCTTCTCTCTTACTCCTCTTCTTTCAGTTGTCGACATAAAGTTCCTCCCTCTCCTTTTCCTGCTCTCTCTTTGTTCATAGTTTCATAGAGCTTAAGGCTAGAAGGGACTAGCAGATCATCTAGTCTTCCCTCCTGTATATCGCAGGGCATTTCATTCATTCAGATAGCCCTATACTGAGCCTGATTATCATAGAATCATAAACTTTAAGGTGAGAAGGGACTATTATGATCTTCTAGTCTGACCTCCTGAACAACACAGACCACAGAATCTCACTCACCCATTCCTGTTTCAAACCCCTAACTTATGTCTGAGCTACTGAAGTCCTCAAATCATGGTTTAAAGACTTTAAGATGAAGAAAATCCTCCAGCAAGTGCTGCATTCTCCACGCTGCAGAGGAAAGCGAAACTCCCCCAGGGCCTCTGCCAATCTGCCCTGGAGGAAAATTCCTTCCTGACCCCAAATATGGTGATAAGCTAAACCCTGAGCATGTGGCAAGACTCAACAGCCAGACACCCAGGAAAGAATTCTCTGTAGTAACTCAGATCCCACCCCATCTAACATCCCATCACAGACCATTAGGCATATTTACCACTAATAGTCAAAGATCCATTAATTGCCAAAATTAGGCTATCCCATTATACCATCCCCTCCATAAACTTATCAAGCTTAGTCTTGAAACTAGATATGTCTTTTGCCACACTGCTCCCCTTGGAAGACTGTTCCAGAACTTCACTCCTCTGATTAGGTTAGAAATCTTTGTCTAATTTCAAGTCTAAACTTCCTGATGGCCAGTTTATATCCATTTGTTCTTGTGTCCACATTGGTACTGAGCTTAAATAATTCCTCTTCCTCCCTGGTATATATCCCTCTAATAAATGTATAGAGAACAATCATTTCTCCCCTCAGCCTTCTTTTGGTTAGGCTAAACAAGCCAAGCTCTTTGAGTCTCCTTTCATAAGACAGGTTTTCCACTCCTCGGATCATCCTAGTAGCCCTTCTCTGAACCTGTTCCAGTTTGAATTCATCCTTCATAAACATGGTAGACCAGAACTATACACAATATTCCAGATGATGTCTCACCAGTGCCTTGTATAATGGTACTAACACCTCCTTATCTTTGCTGGAAATGGCTCTCCTGATGCATCCTAAAACCACATAAGCTTTTTTAACGGTCATATCACATTGGTGGCTCATAGTCATCCTGTGATCAATCAATAATCTAA
Organism: Gopherus evgoodei; assembly: GCF_007399415.2. Classification (NCBI taxonomy): domain Eukaryota; kingdom Metazoa; phylum Chordata; order Testudines; family Testudinidae; genus Gopherus; species Gopherus evgoodei. Next base: position 128,121,962 of record NC_044323.1, read on the forward strand.
GGACCTTCTCCTCCTCTGTTTCTTCCAACTGATGCGTCCCCAGCTTACAACAAAAATTCTTGTTATTAATCCCTAAATGCATGACCTTGCACTTTTCACTATTAAATTTCATCCTATTACTATTACTCTAGTTTACAAGGTTTCCAGATTTTTCTGTATGGTATCCCAGTCCTTCTCTGAATTGGCAATATCTCCCAGTTTTGTGCCATCTGCAAACTTTATTAGCACATTCCCACCTTATGTACCAAGGTCAGTAATAATAAGATTAAATAAGTTTGGTCCCAAAATCGATCCCCGAGGAACTGCATTAGTAACCTCCCTCCAGTCTGACAGTTCAACTTTCAATAGGACCCATTGTAGTCTCTGTTACCTACTCAAAGAAGGAGATCAGGTTGGTTTGACAGGATCTATCTTTTGTAAAACCATGTTGTATTTTGTCCCAATGTCCTTAACTACTTTCTCCTTCAATTTTTTTCCCAAGACCTTGCATACTACAGATGTCAAACTAACAGGCCTGTAGTTATCTGGATCAGTTTCTTAAAAATAGGAACTATGTTAGCAATTCTCCAGTCATATGGAATAACCCCTGAATTTAAAGATTCATTAAAAATTCTTGCTAATGGGCTTGCAATTTCATGTGCCAGTTCCTTTAATATTCTTAGATGAAGATTATCTGCCCCCCCTGATTTAGTCCCATCAAGCTATTCCAGTTTGGCTTCTACCTCGGATGTGGTAATATCTACCTCCATATCCTCATTCCCATTTGTCATCCTACCGTTATCCTTAAGCTCCTCATTAGCCTCATTAAAGACTGAGGCAAAGTATTTGTTTAGATATTGGTCCGTGCCTAGATTATCCTTAACCTCCACTCCATCCTCAGTGTTTAGCAGTCCCACTTCTTCTTTCTTCGTTTTCTTCTTATTTATATGGCTATAGAACCTTTTACTGTTGGTTTTAACTCCTTTTCAAAGTCCAACTCTACATGGCTTTTGGCCTTTCTCACTTTATCCCTACATCTTCTGATCTCAATAAGGTAGCTTTCTTTGTTGATCACTCCCATCTTCCATTCCTTGTAGGCTTTCTGCTTTTTCTTTATTACCTCTCTGAGATGCTTTCTTATCCAGCTTGGTCTACAATTCCTGCCTATGAATTATTTCCCCTTTCTTGGGATGCAGGCTTCTGATAGTTTCTGCAACTTTGACTTGAAGTAATTACAGACCTCCTCCACCTTTAGATCTACAAATTCTTCAGTCCAAACCTCTTCCATAACTAATTTCCTTAATTGTTTAAAGTTAGCCCTTTTGAATTAAAAAAATCTAGTCCCAGACCTATTTTTGTTTATTCTTCCATTTAGTTTGAACTGAATTAGCTCATGATCGCTTAAACCCAGGTTGTCCCATACAACCATTTCTTCTATGAGGTCTTCACTACTCACCAAAACCAAATCTAAAATGGCATCTCCTCTTTTTGGTTCAGCAACTACTTGGTGAAGGAATCCATCAGCTATCACATCCAGGAAAATCTGAGCCCTATTATTATTACTAGCACTTTTCCTCCAGTCTATATCTGGGAAGTTAAAGTCACCCATGATCACACAATTCCCATTAGTATTAAAAACATATCTGAATCAGATCCCAGTGGTCTGTAGCACACCCCAAGCACTATCCCGGGGAAGCTCTAGTAGCTTTCTTCCCCAATGTGATTTTTGCCCAGACAGACTCTGTCTTATCCGTTCCATCACTTCCTGTTTCTTTACAGTCTATCTCATCGCTGATATATAATGCTACTCTGCCATCTTTGCCTTTATTTCTCTTTTTTCTAAACAGCACATACCTTAAATACCTGTATTCCAGTCATGACTACTATTCCACCATGTTTCTGTTATCCCTATAATATCTGGTTTCACTTCCTGCACCAGTAACTCTAGTTCCTCCATTTTGTTACCTAGGCTCCTCGTATTTGTGTAAAAACATCTTAATTTTTGCTGTTTGGCTTTGCTCACATTCTTTTTCTGATTAGGCCCAGACATTCAACCTTTAGTATCACCTATTAAACTGGTATCTACACTACCCTTCCTCCTTATGTCCATTCTCCTACCCACAGCTGAATCCTTTCTTACTTTGTTTGTTTTCTTCCCTCTCAGTGTTAAAATCCAGCATGGAGATTACCTGGACATGTCCCCCAAATTCCTAGTTTAAAGCTTTCTTAATCAGTTGTGCCAGCCTCCAACCTAGAAGTCTATTTCCAGCTCTACTCAGGTGAAGTCCTTCCCGAGAGAACAGTCCTCTGTCCATGAATGCCTTCCAGTAGCCATACAAAGCCCTCCTTATAGCACCACTACCTGAGCCACCTGTTGATCGTCATAATCTTGTCACACCTTTGTTGCCCTTCTCTAGGAACAGGCAGAATCCCACTGAAGATCACATGAGCCTCAGTTTTCTTAAGTGTCTTCCTCAGCTTGGCATAGTCTCCTTTGATATCTTCCAAAGATAATCTAGCCATATCATTTGTTCCCACATGAAGGACAAACAGCAGATTCTTTCCTGTTCCCATTAGGATCTTCTTGAGCCTCAGGTCCACACCCTATATCTTAGCTCCCGGCAGACAGCACACTCTCCTATTCTCTGGATCAGCTCTGGTTACAGGCCTGTCTGTTCTTCTCAGTAAGGCGTCCCCAATCACGTGGACCTGCCTTTTTCTGGTAATGGTGTGATTCTCTGGTCTATCCCCTGTTCCCTCTGCTGCAAGTCCTCGCTATTCCTATTCTCCTTTCAATCCTCTGCAACCCATCCTGTATCCTCCTTGGGCTCATATTTGGTGTTATCTCCATTGACTCTTCCCCTCTTCCTATAAGATTAGCTGCTCTTCTCTTCTTCCTTGCCCTCTCACCTTCAGTGACCACCCGCTGTGCCCCTTCATTTTCCAACTCTGCAAACCTATTCCTGAGCTCTATTTCTCCACTAGCCCATCTTTTCCTCTGCCTGGTTCTCTTAGTCACACACTTTCACTGTTCACTTTCCTCACCCAGCAGTTTCCCCTCAGAGTTCTTTGGTCCTGCTTCCATTTGCAAGTCAGAGCTTTTCCCTTCAGCCTTGCCATGTCTTTGCTCCATCATCTGCTCACCCCCTCTTTTAAACTCAACCAAAGTTTCCACCTGCATCTCCAATCCTCGGATATTTTCTTCTGTCAGTTCTATCAGGTAGCACTTCATGCAGACGAAACTCTTTTCAAGTACACCCTCTGGGATCATGTACATGCCGCAGCTTCCACATCCAGTCATCTTCATTGTGTCTTCCACAGCTTGGGTCACTACCACTTCTGCCTTTGTATCTGTCCTAGGCTTCCCACCTAAGTCCTGTAAATCTGGGAAACACAAACCAAATGACACCACCACCACCCACAGCAAAACGAACCCCCAGTGAGCACCAAAACACTGTTAGAATGCCACTTACTCCCTTCTAGCCTGTCTGTTCCTCTGTCATTCTCTTAGTCTTCCCCCCAAAACTCCCCTTCCAAACTCCCACTCAAACTCCCCTGTTTACAGCTCTGTTTGCTGGCTCCTGTGCCACTGCCTGACTGGCTGGCTACCTTTATAGCACCCCTAGTCCGAGAAGCCCCACTCACTAATCAGGGCTCAGCTTCTCTCCCAGCACACTGCTCCTACCGGCCTCTTCTCCTCCAACAGAAGTCCCACTCAAACTCCTCTGTTTGCTGGCTCATGTGCTGCTGCAGCTGTAGATAGAATAAAGCATTTCAGTTCTCAGCTGAACTATACCCCATACTGCAGAGGAAAGTGAAAAACACCCTGAGGTCCCTGCCAATCTGACCTGGGGAAAAATTCTTTCCCAACCCAAAATATGGTGCTCAGTATGACTCTGAGCACGTGACATGCTATGCATCTAGAAAGAAGGTTCTTCCTTTGTTCTTTCCCTTTTTCCAGTCACTTTTGTATTCTCTACACCCAGTGACCTGCCCCCTCCCACATCTCTATTTTTTCTGTGCCCACATAGCCTCTTTTTTTTTCTTCCCCAGCTGCTCCTTTGAGCTATTCCTCTTGTGCATTTACTGTTGGTATCTTGGGTTCTGCTCTTTGGTTCTCTTCTTTGCCCTATCTGTTATTTTTTGTCAGCTCCTCGCTCAAAAACACACTTACATTTCAATCAAGGGACAGGTTGACTCTATGGTGAAAAAGCATATGTCTAGAAACCACAAAATATGCTAATAAACTTACAGTTGCATTTATGTAATAAATAACCCAAAAATATACTAAACTCTCCCACAAACTCCCACTGCTTCTCTGTGCTAGTCCAGAGCACAGAGAAGCAGCCTAAATGCATGAAGAATTCTCTTAGCTGCCATGTAAATAAATGGTGATTCTCAGGATTTCTCCTTATCTCAGGCTAGAGAACTAGCAAAATCAGAATTTCACATTCAAGCTCTTTCAAATATCTATTGGATTCACAACCCAATATCTGAACCTGCCCTTACAGTTTTGATTGTAAATTGGAGCTTGAAGGAGCATATTTTCTGGTTGCTATTTGAATTCTGCTGAAATCTCAGAACAACTGTTTCAATGAGATTTCAGACCACAATGGCAGAAATCTCAGCAGAACAGCTAAACTCAGAACATTTCCCCATCCAAGATGGCAAATGTCTCAGAAGGTCAACTAATCTCATAAGATTTTCTACATTAGGGACCAGACTTTTGCAAGATTACTTTACAAAATGTTGGCATCCTTGAATCTGAATCTAACCGTTGATTCTGTCTCAACCCTCAAACCTGAACCCTAGTCTAAACCTAATCCAAATCTAAACACCAACTTCACAGCACATCTCTAGTTTTTGCATAGCTGCTGCTGTTTTAATGCTAAGTTTACACTGGCTTCATTATGGCAAAAACTGATTTTCCCCAAATGGCATAGTTTGACCAAGAGAGGGTAAATTTAGGAAAATGCACTTCTTCCATCCTGACCAGGGGTTTGGCAAGTTCAGATTAAAAAGGCAGAGTAACTGACATGCAGAAGCCTTCTCTCATGTGGAGTCACTCAGGAGATGGAGAGAGGGCCTTCTTTCTGTGTGTAGTAATATCTGATGTGTTACAGACTCATAGACTTTAAAGCCAGAAGGGACAATCATGATCATCTACTCTGACCTCCTGCACATTGCAGGCTACAGAACCTCACCCACCCACTCCTGTAATAGACTCTGTCAGAGAGGGTTTTGAGTCCAAGGCCAGCAAAAAAAAGGGTCAGGGCAAAACTGGGAGGCAAGATCAAACCAGTATCTTAGATGCCTATATACAAATGCGAGAAGTATGGGTAATAAGCAGGAAGAACTGGAAGTGCTAATAAATAAATACAACTATGACATATTGGCATCATCAAAACTTGGTGGGATAATACACATGATTGGAATGTTGGTGTGGATGGGTATAGTTTGCTCAGGAAGGATAGACACGGGAAAAAGGGAGGAGTTGTTGCCTTATATATTAAAAATGTACACACTTGAACTGAGGTGGAGATGGACATAGGAGATGGAAGTGTTGAGAGTCTCTGGGTTAGGATAAAAGGGGTAAAAAACAAGGGTAATGTCGTGCTAGGAGTCTAATACAGGCCACCTAACCAGGTGGAAGAGGTGGATGAGGCTTTTTTTAAACAACTAACAAAATCATCCAAAGCCCAAGATTTGGTGATGATGGGGGACTTCAACTATTCAGATATGTGTTGGGAAAATAACACCACAGGGCACAGACTATCCAATAAGTTCTGCATTGCAGACAACTTTTTATTTCAGAAGGTTGAAAAAGCTACTAGGGGGGAAGCTGTTCTAGACTTGATTTCAACAAATAGGGAGGAACTCGTTGAGAATTTGAAAGTAGAAGGAAGCTTGGGTGAATGTGATCTTGAACTCATAAAGTTTGCAATTCTAAGGAAGGGTAGAAATGAGTACAGCAAAATAGAGACAATGGATTTCAGGAAGGCGGATTTTGGTAAGCTCAGAGAGCTGATAGGTAAGGTCCCAGGGGAATCAAGACTGAGGGGAAAACCAACTGAGGAGAGTTGGCAGTTTTTCAAAGGGACACTATTAAGGGCCCAAAAGCAAGCTATTCCGATGGGTAGAAAAGGTAGAAAATGTGGCAAAAGACCACCTTGGCTTAACCATGAGATCTTGCATGACCTACAAAATAAAAAGGAGTCATATAAAAAATGGAAACTAGGTCAGATTACAAAGGATGAATATAGGCAAATAACACAGGAATGCAGGGGCAAGATTAAAAAGGCAAAGGCACAAAATGAGCTCAAACTAGCTATGGGAATAAAGGGAAACAAGAAGACTTTTAATTCAATACATTAGAAGCAAGAGGAAGACCTAGGACAGGGTAGGCCCACTGCTCAGTGAGGAGGGAGAAACAGTAACAGGAAACTTGGAAAGGGCAGAGATGCTTAATGACTTCTTTGTTTCGGTCTTCACTGAGAAGTCTGAAGGAATGTCTAACATAGTGAATGCTGATGGGAAGGGGGTAGGTTTAGAAGATAAAATAAAAAAAGAGCAAGTTAAAAATCACTTAGAAAAGTTAGATGCCTGCAAGTCACCAGGGCCTGATGAAATGCATCCTAGAATACTCAAGGAGTTAATAGAGGAGGTATCTGAGCCTCTAGCTATTATCTTTGGAAAGTCATGGGAGACGGGAGAGATTCCAGAAGACTGGAAAAGGGCAAATATAGTGCCCATCTATAAAAAGGGAAATAAAAACAACTCAGGAAACTACAGACCAGTTAGTTTAACTTCTGTGCCAGGGAAGATAATGGAGCAAGTAATTAAAGAAATCATCTGCAAACACTTGGAAGGTGGCAAGGTGATAGGGAATTGCCAGAATGGATTTGTAAAGAACAAATCATGTCAAACCAATCTGATCCCTTTCTTTGATAGGATAACAAGTCTTGTGGATAAGGGAGAAGTGGTGGATGTGGTATACCTAGACTTTAGTAAGGCATTTGATACGGTCTCGCATGATATCGTTATCGATAAACTAGGCAAATACAATTTAGATGGGGCTACTATAAGGTGGGTGCATAACTGGCTGGATAACTGTACTCAGAGAGTAGTTATTAATGGCTCCCAATCTTGCTGGAAAGGTATAACAAGTGGGGTTCCGCAGGGGTCTGTTTTGGGACCGGCTCTCTTCAATATCTTCATCAATGACTTAGATGTTGGCATAGAAAGTATGCTTATTAAGTTTGCAGATGATACCAAACTGGGAGGGATTGCAACTGCTTTGGAGGACAGGGTCAAAATTCAAAATGATCTGGACAAATTGGAGAAAGGGTCTGAGGTAAACCGGATGAAGTTCAATAAAGACAAATGCAAAGTGCTCCACTTAGGAAGGAACAATCAGTTTCACATATACAGAATGGGAAGAGACTGTCTAGGAAGGAGTATGGCAGAAAGAGATCTAGGGGTCATAGTGGACCACAAGCTAAATATGAGTCAACAGTGTGATACTGTTGCAAAAAAAAGCTAACGTGATTCTGGGATGCATTAACAGGTGTGTTGTAAACAACACATGAGAAGTCATTCTTCCGCGCTACTCTGCACTGGTTAGGCCTCAACTGGAGTATTGTGTCCAGTTTTGGGCACCGCATTTCAAGAAAGATGTGGAGAAATTGGAGAGGGTCCAGAGAAGAGCCACAAGAATGATTAAAGGTCTTGAGAACATGACCTATGAAGGAAGTCTGAAAGAATTGGGTTTATTTAGTTTGGAAAAGAGAAGATTGAGAGGGGACATGATAGCAGTTTTCAGGTATCTAAAAGGGTGTCATCAGGAGGAGGGAGAAAACTTGTTCACCTTAGCCTCTAATGATAGAACAAGAAGCAATGGGCTTAAACTGCAGCAAGGGAGATTTAGGTTGGACATTAGGGAAAAGTTCCTAACTGTCAGGGTAGTTAAACACTGGAATAAATTGCCTAGGGAGGTTGTGGAATCTCCATCTCTGGAGATATTTAAGAGTAGGTTAGATAAACGTCTATCAGGGATGGTCTAGACAGTATTTGGTCCTGCCATGAGGGCAGGGGATTGGACTCAATGACCTCTCGAGATCCCTTCCAGTCCTAGAGTCTATGAATCTATGAATACTGACTACTGGTGATTCTCTGGACTGTGTTGCCCAACGGCAAGAGTAAGTGGACACTCTGCTTAGAGGCAGAATTCAGTGGCTGTGTTCCTCAGTGGCCAAAGTCAGTGGCCTGGGCTAGAGGAAGCTGGGATATCCCTGCTTCACCAAGGTCCAGTTCAGGGGCTAAAGAAACAATAATTCAAAATTCACAGCCTAGGAGCTGGGATACTTCCCATCTCAGCTTCAGATCCTCTGCTGGTCCCATTGATCTGTCTGGGGGTCCCTCTTGGAGCTATTTTGAGTCACTGTCCAGCAGGTCTCCTTCTATCATCAGCAGGTCAGTGTCCTTTGGGAGCTATGGCATATTCTTTGCAGGAGGCTCACCAGCTCCTGCAATGGCTGTCCTGCTCCATCCACCTAAACTCAGCTGAGCTGTTCCATTTTCAACCCTCCTTCCACTGGGAGCATGCCCAGCAGGGATCAGAGGATGTAGCTTCCTGTGTCCAGCACAACTTCTTTACTCTCTCCTCACCAGGTGGGGTTGGTACAGACCATCATCAACCCCTAATCTTTGGCTGAGTTATCGAAGTCCTCAAATCATGATGTAATGACTTCGAGTTACAGAGAATCCACCATTCACACTAGTTTAAAATTGCAAGTGACCTGTTTTGTCAGAATTCCTTCCCCACTCTGAACTCTAGAGTACAGATGTGAGGACCCGCATGAAAGACCCCCTAAGCTTATTTTTACCAGCTTAGGTTAAAAACTTTTCCAAGGCACAAGTTCCACCTTGTCCTTGAACAGTATGCTGCCACCACCAAGTGATTTAGACAAAGAATCAGGGAAAGGACCACTTGGAGTCCTAGTCCCCCAAAATATTCCCCCCAACCCTACACCCCCTTTCCTGGGGAAGGCTTGAGAATAATATCCTCACCAATTGGTACAGGTGAACACAGACCCAAACCCTTGGATCTTAAGAACAATGAAAAATCAATCAGATTCTTAAAAGAAGAATTTATTTAAAGATAAAAGAATCACCTCTGTAAAATCAGGATGGAAGATAACTTTACAGGGTAACAAAAGATTCAAAACCCAGAGGATTTCTCCTCTTGGCAAAACTTTAAAGTTACAAAAAACAAACCAAACAAAAGGAAAAAAACGGGAATAAACCTACCTCTTAGCACAGGGAAAATTCACAAGATAAAATAAGAGATACTCTAACTCATTTCCTTGCTATTACTTACTATTTCTGTAATATTAGAAGCATCATTTCAGTGGGAGCTGGATTACTTGCTTGGTCTCATCCTTTTTCTCTGGAGAGAACACCCACACAGCACAAAACAAAGCCTCCCCTTCCCCAGATTTGAAAGTATCTTCTTTCCCCATTGGTCCTTCCCCATTGGCCAACCAGATTATCTGAGCTTCTTAACCCTTTACAGGTAAGGAGGGGTTTTATGCTACCCTTAGCTGTATATTTATGACACATGCCCTATGCTGCAGAGGAAGGCAAAAAATGCCAGGATCTCTGCCAATCTGACCTGGGGAAAAATTTCTTTCTGACCCCAAATATAGCAATCACTTGGACCCTGAGGATCTTGGCAAGACCCTCCAGCTAGACACCTTGGAAAGAATTCTCTATAGTAACTCAAAAACTTCCCCATCTAGTGTCCCATCACCAACCATTGGGAATATTTGCTACATGCAATTTGCAGGCAGCCTCATTATACCATCCCTTCCATCAACTTATCAAACTCAGTCTTGAAGCCAGTTAGATTTTTTGCCCCCACTGCTTCCCTTGGAAGGTTTTCCAGAATGTAACTCCTCTGATGGTTGGAGACCTTCCTCTAATTTCAAGCCTAAACTTGTTGATGGCCAGTTTATATTCATTTGTTCTTGTGTCAATATTGGTGCTTAATTTAAATAATTCCTCTCTCTCCCTGGCATTTATCCCTCTGAGGTTTTAGAAAACTGCTGCCCAATTCAGCACTCATTACTCAGAAAAATACCTATTGATTTCAATGGGATTTTATGCTAAGTAAAGGGCTTCAGGAATATTCCCTTGTTCCCTTCAGTTATGTAACTTGGAGGAAAATCCTCATTCAGGGTTGGTATATACTACACAGTTAGTGTCTACACTACAGCTTTCCTCCCGCCGATGTAAGTGCCCTGCTACACCACCGTAATAACTCAACCTCCACAAACGATGTAAGGCTTATGTTGGTGTAGTTAGGGTGACACAGTGCCTGTGTAGTCTGTGTCTGTATAGCAGGTGAGGCTCTCTATTTTTTGCCGCCCCAAGTACAGCAGCCAGGCTGCCTTCGATGGCATGCCTGTGGACGGTCCGCTGGTCACACGGATTTGGTAGCATTTCTGTGGATGATCTGCTGGTCCCGCACCTTCGGCATCTGCCATTGAATTGCCACTGAAGCTGCGGGACCGGGGGACCGTCTGCATGCGTGCCTCCAAAGGCTGTCTAACTGCTGCCTTCAGAGTCATGGCATGCCACCTCCTGTGGTTTGCCACCCCAGGCACGCGCTTGCTGCTTGGTGCCTGGAAGTCGCCCCTGCTGTGTAGACACTGCCTCCCTTACGTTGGCTGTTGGCTGTTTTGTCAATTTCATGGCAGGAGCCATGAAATTCACAAGAACACCAGGCAGCTAGAGTCCAGCTGCCCCCTGCTCCTCTGGAGAGCTGGGGGACTTGATACACTCCCAGCTGGTGGCTTCTCCCCCTCCTTGCAGCTGAGAAGCCCCAGTGACGTTGGACCCACTCCCTGCCAGAAGTCAATTTCAGGGCATCTGTTGGGTGGCAAGAAGCTGGGGCAGCTGGATCCCACTTCCATGGGGCAAGAAGGCCCAGGCAGCTTCTCTCAGCTCCCAGCAGGTAATGGGGAAAGAAGAAGCCCCAGACAGCTTCCCTGCTTCCAGAGGGGAATGAGGGCAGCCTGACAGGAGCCCGGGAGCCTTTGGGGCAGTCAGCTCCTGGCAGGAATCTCCTCACACTGCTCTTCTTAGGTTAGTGGAAATGCTCCCAGTGAGGACACGCACTACTGACCCAAGGTGGGTAGTGTGAACATGAATCACCACAGTAATTACTGCAGTGGCTGTAAGTCAACCTAAAACAAGTTGACATACACTTCCAGTGTAGACATATCATCAGTCAGAAGACATGGAGTCTGATTCTCCTCTCCATTATTCCACTTTTGTGTCACTATATTGGCAGTGACTTCAGTGGAGTTACACCAATGTAGAACTGCATGTAACACAGTGGAGAACCAGGACTCAGATGTTTAGAAATGTAAAACTAAAATATTAATATTAATTTTCATGCTCTTTATCCCCCAAATGGTAAAAACCATGTCTCTGAGATTTAATTGGTTCTGTTCTTTTAAACAAAAATCTTTCAATGAGCCAGAAACACTTAGGCATCCTTTGAAATGAAAAGTGATGCTCACACAACTGAGATGTTTCCACAATATAAAAGAGTGGCCTCATTTATTCCCTTTTTAAATATTATTGAAGGAGATTATATATTTTCACAATAATTGGAGAAAATGTCTCTAGATTTTAAAAGTGAGTGCTCTGCTCTACTTATTTAGGACATGCAATGCATTTTGATGCTGGTTTATTTTTCTAGCAGTACTGTATTTATGAATGCAATACTCTGCTGTTTTCAGTCTATACTGTACTTATGTATGTAGGTTACAAGCAGTTCCCCAGTGAGTGCCTTTGTTATCCACATAAGGTTTGTGAGAAACAGACTGCCAAATGAAGTGTAGAAAATTCTGCTATTGTAATGTATCATAGACATCTGCTCTGCAGGATTCTTTCAGAAGGAAAAATAAGATGCTTGTCGCAATATGTTGTAAGCAATTCCATCAAATATTATCCCAGAGGTAACTCCTGCTGCTCCGTCTTCCTAATAATATAACATTCTGTACAAGTAGAAAAAAGCATCAGTCGCAATCCTTGTTCTTGTTGAAATAAAAAAGGTATTTTGTTCAAAACAATTGTCCTTACTGACTTATAACATTCCTTTTGATGAGGGAAATTCAGACAGTTTATTTACTATAGTGAACCCAGCCAAATCCTTCTTCCAAGCCTATAGGTGCTGGAACTGGGGGAGGGGAGAAGGAGATGCTGGGGGGTGCTGTTGCACCCTCTGGCTTGAAGTGATTTCCATCATATACAGGGTTTACAGTTTGGTCCAATGGCTCTCAGCACCCCCACTACACAAATTGTTCCAGTACCCCTGCCCCAGCCATGACCTCAGGCTTCCTCTCCCTAATGCCCATCAGGCATAGGGATAATCCCAGTAGAGACTACCAAACTGGGCTGAGTGGCAATAGGTCAGCAGATGGAAAGAGTGATGAATATGCTAGAGATAAATTTACTGCTGCTCTTCTACCTCTGGCTGCAGGGAAATAGCTTATTCAGACAGGAAATGTCCTGCATTAGGAAGCACAATGGTTAGAGACCTGGGGGGAGTAAAGGTGATGAAGCTCCTGTTAGCTGCTTGAGGTGGATGCACTGGTATTTCTGCAGTGGCCTGTGCATGTTTGGATCTACCTTGTTTTAGAACTTACAGGGCTCTTGTACAGAGCGTAGGTAAAATCATAGATTTTAAGGTGAGAAGGGACCATTATGATCATCTAGTCTGACCTCCTGCACAACGCAGGCCACAGAATCTCACCCATCCACTCCTGTAACAAATCCCTAACCTATATCTGAGCTATTGAAGTCCTCAAATCATGGTTTGAAGACTTCAAGGTGCAGAAAATCCACCAGCAAGTGACCCAGGCCCCACGCTGCAGAGGAAGGTGAAAACTCCCCAGGGCGTCTGCCAAACTTCCCTGGAGGAAAATTCCTTCCTGACCCCAAATATGGCAATCAGTTAAACCCTGAGCATGTGGGCAAGACTCACCAGCCAGACACCCAGGAAAGAATTCTCTGTAGTAACTCAGATCCCACCCCATCTAACATCACATCACAGGCCTTTGGGCATATTTACCACTTATAGTCAAAGATCAATAAAATGCCAAAATTAGGCTATCCCATCATACCATCCCCTCCATAAGCTTATCAAGCTTAATCATGAAGTCAGATATGGCTTTTGCCCCCACTGCTCCCCTTGGAAGGCTGTTCCAGAACTTCACTCCTGGAATGGTTAGAAACCTTCGTTTAATTTCAAATCTAAACTTCCTAGTGTCCAGTTTATATCCATTTGGTCTTTTGTCCACGTTGGTACTGAGCTTAAATAATTCCTCTCCCTCCCTGGTATTTATCCCTCTGATTTATTAAAGAGAGCAATCGTTTCTCCCCTCAGCCTTCTTTTGGTTAGGTTAAATAACCCAAGCTCTTTAAGTCTCATTTCATAACACAAGTTTTCTATTCCTTGGATCATCCTAGTAGCCCTTCTCTGTATCTGTTCCAGTTTGAATTCATCCTTCTTAAACATGGGAGACCAGAACTGCACACAGTATTCCAGATGAGGTCTCACCAGTGCCTTGTATAACGGTACTAACACTTCCTTATCTCTACTGGAAATACCTCGCCTAATGCATCTCAAAACCGCATTAGCTTTTTTAACAGCCATATCATATTGGCGGCTCATAGTCATCCTGTGATCAGCCAGTACTCCGAGATCATTCTCCTCCTCTGTTATTTCCAACTAATGCGTCCCCAGCTCATAACAAAAATATTTGTTATTAATCCCTAAATGAATGACCTTGCACTTTTCACTATTAAATTTCATCCTAATACTATTACTCCAGTTTACAAGGTCTTCCAGACCTTCCTGTATGATTTCCCAGTCCTTCTCTGTGTTGGCAATGCCTCCCAGCTTTGTGTCATCCATAGACTTTATTAGCACATTCCCACTTTTTGTGCCAAGGTCAGTAATAAAAAGATTAAATAAGATTAGTCCCAAAACCGATCCCTGAGGAACTCCACTAGTAACCTCCCTCCAGCCTGACAGTATGATCCATTGTAGTCTCCCCTTTAACCAGTTCCTTATTCATCTTTCAATTTTTCTATTGATCCCCATCTTTTCCAATTTAGCTAATAATTCCCCATGTGGAACCATATTAAATGCCTTATTAAAATTGAAGTAAATTAGATCTACTGCATTTCCTTTGTCTAAAAAATCTTCAAAGAAGGAGATCAGGTTGGTTTGGCATGATCAATCTTTTGTAAAACCATATTGCATTTTGTCCCAATTACCATTGACCTCAATGTCCTTAACCACTTTCTCCTTCAAATTTTTTTCCAAGAACTTGCATACTATAGATGTCAAACTAACAGGCCTGTAGTTCCTTGATCACTTTCTTAAAAATAGGAACTATGTTAGCAATTCTCCAATCATACGGTACAACCCCTGAGTTTACTGAATCATTAAAAATTCTTGCTAATGGGCTTACAATTTCATGTGCCAGTTCCTTTAATATTCTTGGATGAAGATTATCTGGGCCCTCCAATATAGTCCCATTAAGCTGTTTGAGTTTGACTTCTACCTTGGATGTGGTAATATCTACCTCCACATCCTCATTCCCATTTGTCATCCTACCATTATCCCTAAGCTCCTCATTAGCCTCATTAAAGACTGAGGCAAAGTATTTGTTTAGATATTGGACCATGCCTAGATTATCCTTAACCTCCACTCCATCCTCATTGTTTAGCAGTCCCACTTCTTTCTTTGTTTTCTTCTTATTTATATGGCTATAGAACCTTTTACTATTGGTTTTAATTCCCTTTGCAAGGTCAAACTCTGTATGGCTTTTGGCCTTTTGCACTTCATCCTTACATGTTCTGACTCAATAAGGTAGCTTTCCTTGTTGATCACTCCCATTTAGAACATAAGAACATAAGAACGGCCGTACCGGGTCAGACCAAAGGTCCATCCAGCCCAGTATCCTGTCTACCGACAGTGGCCAATGCCAGGTGCCCTAGAGGGAGTGAACCTAACAGGCAATGATCTTCCAGTCCTTGCAGGCTTACTGCTTTTTCTTAATCACCTCTCTGAGATGCTTGCTCTCCAGCTCAGTCTACAATTCCTGCCTATGATTTTTTTCCCCTTTCTTGGGATGCAGGCTTCTGATAGTTTCTGCAACTTTGACTTGAAGTAATTACAGGCCTCCTCCATCTTTAGATCCACAAGTTCTTCTGTCCAATCTAACTAATTTCCTTAATTGTTTAACGTTAGTCCTTTTGAAATAAATTATAAAAAACCCTAGTCCCAGATCTATTTTTGTTTATCCTTCTATTTAGTTGTTACTGAAGTAGCTCATGATCGCTCGAACCAAGCTTGTCCCCTACAACCATTTCTTCTATGATGTCCTCACTACTCATCAAAACTAAATCTAAAATGGCATGCCTTCTTGTAGGTTCAGCAACTACTTGGTAAAGAAATCCATCAGCAATCACATCCAGAAAAATCTGAGCCCTATTATTATTACTAGCACTTTTCCTCCAGTCTATATCTGGGAAGTTAAAGTCTCCCATGATCATACAATTTCCATTTTTATTTACTTCATTAAAAACATTAAAGAAGTCTCTATCCATATCCAAATCAGATCCCAGTGGTCTGTAGCACACCCCAAGCACTATCCCAGGGGAAGCTCTAGTAGCTTTCTTCCCCAATGTGATTTTTGCCCAGAGAGACTCTGTCTTATCCATTTGATCACTTTTTATTTCTTTACAGTCTACTTCATCACTGATATATAACTCTACTCTGCCATCCTTGCCTTTATTTCTCTCTTTCCTAAACAGCACATACCCTTCAATACCTGTACTCCAGTCATGACTACTATTCCACCGTATTTCTGTTATCCCTATAATATCTGGTTTCACTTCCTGCACCAGTTACTCTAGTTCCTCCTTTTGTTACCTAGGCTCCTTGCATTGGTGTACAAATATCTTAATTTTTACTGTTTGGCTTCGCTCACATTCTTTACCTAATTAGGCCTAGAGATTCAACCCCCAGTATCACCTATTAAACTGGCATCTACTCTACCCTTCCTCCTTATGTCCATTCTCCTATCCATAGCTATATCCTTTCTTATTTCATTTTCTTCCCTCTCAATGTTAAAATCTGGAGTGGAGATTACCTGGACATCTCCCAACCATCTCCCCCAAATTCCTAGTTTAAAGCTCTCTTAATCAGTTGTTCCAGTTTCCATCTTAGAAGTCTATTACCCGCCCTACTCAGATGAAGTCCTTCCTGAGAGAACAGTCCTCTATCCATGAATGCCTTCCAGTGGCCATACATCCCAAATCCCTCCTTATATCACCACTGCCTGAGCCATCTGTTGATCTTCATAATCTTGTCAGATCTTTGTTGTCTTTCTAGGTAGAAACATCTGCATCATTTAAACAACCACATGACATCCAATCTGACTCCAACAACATAAACTTATTTGCTTCAGGGCCCCAAAATTGACTGCTACCAATGAGCTGAAGGGTAACAATATATATACACATACTACCATGCAAAAAGTGTTTAAAGAACATTATTAAGGTTGAAAAGTCAAGCACTGAAATGATAGAAGGAAGGTTCCCTGTGTAACCTTAATTTGGCCCCCCATGTGTATCTGCATTACGATAGTCTTTAATTATATGATTACATACTATTTTTGCCACAGGACCATTGCCTCATTCAATGTACAGGATGGACTTAATTCAACTTACTTAATTCAACAGTTTGTTTTATCTTCATTGTTGAATGTGTGCTCTGAAGCCTTGTTTACTGCACATTCTTCAAACCCTGCTCTGAACACAGAATTATTAATTTCCTTGTGATTTTCTGTGGCACTCATCACATCACAACATACTTGTGAGATGAGTTGGTATTATTCCCATTTTACAGAAATGGAACTAAGACCAGAGCTTATGGTAAAAAAATTGCACTAACTTTGAGTGCCCAATTTGAGAAGCCTAGGATCTGATTTTTTTCAAAGTAATTTGTTCAGAACATAGCTCCCATTGACTGCAAATGAGGATGCTCAGCACTTCTGCAAATCAGGCTCTAGGGTATCAACTTGGGCAACCAGAAAATTACAGACACAATTAGTGACCACTCATGAAATGTTTTGTTTAAATGATTTGCCCAACATCACACAGAAACTCTGTGGAGCATCAGCGACAGAATCCAGTTCTCTGCAGCACTATTCAACTACCTCAACCACAAGACCATCCTTTCTGTTCCCGGAAGACCTTCTCTCATTAGCTACAAAGCTTCCAACTGCTGCTACAAATGAAGCTACAGACACAGCCTTATTCACTTCACAACCCTGATTTATCTCCAGAGCTGTGCATCCTATGCACTGAATGAGGCAGTGGGCCCATGGAAAAAATAGTTTGGGGAACATGTACAGGCTACCTTAATTCTGGAACTTTTCTAATTTTTGAGTGTTTGACTTTGCAACCATAATGTACTTTTACATTTTTTTGTCTATGTAATTTCCTAGGAGTTTGGAAAAGCAAATACAAAAAACAGATTGCATCACGTTGCATCATATGACACCCACATGAGTCATCAGCAGGGTTGGAATCTTTACATCTACCAGCCAGGCCTCTGCCATGTCAGCTAATGGAGACACTGAAAGTAGTAGTAGGATGTCCGTCCATTGTGGACCAGGAATAGAGTGGAATGAGACACACATTTTGCCAGTGGGTTTCAGAGATATTTGCTGACACGAGCCTTAGGAATCTTGGGTTCCATTTCAGTGTTTTCTAGCAGTCACAGATTCTCTTGCCTGTAGTCAGACCTAGTTGTTGGAGCGGAGGTTAAAGCTAGACATAGGGTAGGGACTGGACTGAGAGTAGCACTGTAACCAAGATCCAGAGACAGGCCAGGGTCAGAACTGAGATCAGAGTTGGTATATAAGCCAAAATAAGTACTGTAGCCGGAGTCCAGACACAGATGCAAAGCTGGGTAGTCAGAGTCTGAGGGGATAAGAAGCAGATTTAAGGCTGGAGAGGGTCAGTAACAGGGCTGGACCAAGGTCAGAGTGGGACAAGGACAAGACTGGAACAGGAACTGGATCCAGAATGGGCTGGAAGTCTAGAAAGTCTATTTCACCACAAGGCAGCAGGACAGTTCCTGGCTGGGTAGTGCTGTTGCACAGGCTGATTTGCAGCGGTGCTGGTGCAATTAGGGGTTATCCAACCCAGGGTCTGCTCAGGGACAGTCTGCTGCTTCATGCCTGAAGGTTGAGTCACTGCAGGTTATGTGGGAAGTGTTGTCAATGCAGATGAATTGTTGCCACATGCCTGAGTAGTGACTCACTGCAGCTCTGTTGAAGGGGCATCTACTGATGCTCTGGGGATGGGCAGGTGCAAACCCACCCATGTCTAACGGCCCTCCTGTTGAAGGGGCAGTGAGCAAGCAGTTCTGGTCTGGCTGCAGGTTTGCCTGACAGGCTATTCCAAAACTCACTCCTCTGATAATTAGGAACTTTCTTCTAATTTCTAGTCTAAATTCATTCATGGCCAGTTTATACCGATTTATTCTTGTGCCAATCTTCCTTCCTCCCTAGGTGTCCAGTTGTCTCCCAACACACAGCCCCTGGACAGGGGGAGGTACAGCTGCTACACTTGAGGGATGAGTTGCAGGCCAGGCTGACCAGAACTGAAAGCAAAACACAAAGCCTTAGGAAGAGGGATGTGAACACCCCTGAACTTAAGGGGAGAAGATTTTGGAGGCTGAGGAGACCAGGACATAAAATGACAAAGTCCTCAGAAAGAGGGCTGGGAAACCCTGAACTTGGGTTGCAGGGGAAAGCAAAGAGGGCTGTTTTGGTAGCTGAACACTGCTAAATGAAAGAGACCCCTCAGGAGAGACAGAACATTTCTTTAAAGGCCCTTTTGAGAGTTCAATCTAAGTTAGTGAGGGTATGTCTACTCAAACTGGGAATTACACCTTCCAGCTCCAGTGTAGACATACCCTGACTGGGCAAGGGGGGAGTGAGGAGGACAGGATCAGGGCCAGGGTGATATACACTGTTTCCCTCCAGCATCATGGAAATTATTCATAGAAGTTTATATTCTTGTTTCATAGGATTTTCAGGGGGCGGGGGAATGAGCTGGGCCAATAATATTGCATCACACTTCTATAGTACCTTGGATCAAAGAGAATTACAATAATAAATAATGAGGAGGGCAGGTTACTGTTGCAGAGTGAGCTGAATGACCTGGCTAAATGGTCACAATCCATCAAAATGCATTGTAATGCAGCCAACTGCAAAGTAATACATCTGGGAGTCAAGAACATAGATTATACCTACAGGATGGCAGACTCAGTCTTAGAAAGCAGTGACTCAGCAAAGGACTTGGTGGTCATCCTAGATAATTGCCTCATAAGAGCTCTCAGAGCAGTGATGTGGCAAAAAGAGCTGTGTGTCCTTGGATGTATAAAAAGGGGAATATCAAGTGGCAGTAAGGAAATGATCTTGCCTCTGTACATAGAGCTGGTAAGACTATTACTAGAACACTGTCCCATTCTGGTGCCCTTACTTAAATGAGGATACGGAAATACTGGAGATAGTTCAAAGGAGGGCCACAAAAATGATTCAGTGACTTGGAAACAAGCCTTATGAAGTGAGGCTTTAGGAGCTTAACTTGTTCAGTTTATTGAACAAAAGGTTGAGAGGTGACTTGAGCACTGTGTCTAGCTACCTAACATAGCAAAATATGGGTGTCTTTTAGTGTGGGTGACTTTTCCATCTATCAGAGAAAGGTATAACAAGATTCAATGGATAGAAGTTCAAGTTAGATCAATTCAACCTTGAAATAAAGCACAATTCCCTAGCTGTGAGGAACAATTTACCAGGGAAGTTAGTGGACTCACCAGCACTTGGAGTCTTTGAAACAAGATTAGAGATCTTTCTAAAAGATATGCTGATATCCAGCTTGTTGGAAAAGTTCTATGGTCTGAATGCAAGGGCTCAGGCTGAATGGCCAGAGTGGTCCCTTCTGACCTTGAAATCTGAATCCTTGAGTCTCCCTCTTTATTCCCTTCCTTCATGGGCCATGGGGAAAACAGGAAGCTCTGTATTGCCCTCAGTATGCTCATAACTCTTGCAGAACTGCATTAAAAATGATTACTATAATTAAGTCTAATGCTTCAGGGCTTCAGCAGGTCACCTGTTGGGGTCAGGAAGGAATATTTCCCCCCAGTGTGTAATTGGCTAGATGGACATTGGATGGGAGGATGTTCACCTTCTTGTGAAGTATCAAGGAGAGGCCATCGCTGGAGGCAGGACACTGGGAAGGGTAGACCAGTGTTCTGAGGTGGTACAATAGGGGGTAATGGGGTGAAACTTAATGGATGTGATATACAGGAGGCCAGACTAGATGATCTAAGGTCCCCTTCTGGTCTTACACTCTATGAAACTATGAATTAAGCTTTATACTATTTCTTTTCAGAAGATAAATAAATAAAGATAGAGCTGGGAAAACACTACAAAAAGTTTCCAATAAGTATTTCCTTAAATGCAATATATATAGTTGCTTGGCCCTGCTCGCACACTTTTCATATTTATTTTTTGCAGACATTTGAGCAATCAAGTGTTGTTTGCACACGTGCATTCTGGGCTACTTTTTGCTGAGTATTCCGCTGAGAAAAGGAATAGACGTCAGAGAAGGTACCAGCAGCAGGAAAACCAGGGAAACTTATGTTGCTGCTCATGTTCATTTTAAGACCTTGGGATTAGACTGCAACTATGAATTGGGCCAAGTGAAGACAGAGATTTGCAAACAGTTTTCCATGCAAAGAGAGATGAGAAACATTTGTGCAAACTTCACAAAAATAGTGTATTTTTAAAATTCCTTTCTGGATACTTGAGTAACTAACTCAAGCACAACTGCTTTATGAAGAGGAACTCTTACCCAGGAGCAAGGAGACTCATAACATTGGGACTGTCTTTTTTCTGTGTTTGGACTGAATCTTGCATAAAGGGGTCCCAACCCAATTGTGCCCTATAGGTGCTACTACAATTAAATAAAAATGAGCAGTAATAAACAGGATCAGCTGAGAAAGGTAGGGGGATTGTTTGAGTGCATTAGGAGTAAACAGCACAAAAATATATTATATGTATCCTGTCCCATCATACGAGGACAGGGGGTGACTCATTGACAAAAATGTGTGGTCAGTTTAGTATTTAAGGAAGTGTTTTTGTTTTGTTTTTCTAATCTGCAAAAACATCTGCCAGTTCCAGAGATAGGACACTAGAATAAATACACCAAGGGTCAGATCTCATACTGCAGATTTCATAGTTGAGCTCTTCCATTCTGTTTGCATGAGCAGACTGGATGCTCTGTAGGTAACTCTCATTTGGGACATATGGAAGGTGGAGAGGGCCACATCTGAAGCATCATCCCCCAGCTCCCTGTGAAAGCACCTACATGGGGCCCTAAGATGAGGTTCTGCAGAGTTCTCCCTCTCTAGGTGGAGGATATCTGCTCAGATATCTGTGTCCTTTGTTAATATTGCTTCAGGGAACATGAACTAGGCTTTGTTTGTATTCTTCTGAGAAATTGGAGATGTATGTCACAGCCCCTCTGTGGAACTTCCATTCCCTTTTCTTCTGGGATTCATAGGCTGCGGGAGCAGAGGGGGGATGATAAGATGACTATACTTCCAAAGACCTCCCTGATAAACAAAATAAAGATGCTCAGAGGAGACCCAAATGCTTTCCCACAATAG
The DNA here is from genome assembly GCF_007399415.2 of Gopherus evgoodei. Classification (NCBI taxonomy): domain Eukaryota; kingdom Metazoa; phylum Chordata; order Testudines; family Testudinidae; genus Gopherus; species Gopherus evgoodei. Next base: position 128,143,776 of record NC_044323.1, read on the forward strand.
CAGAAGCAGCTGGCTTCATGGAGTGTACCACTGCTGACAGCCTGTCTACTCAGCCTGACTACCTCTGAGTGTATTCCACTCAGAGCTGACATATAAATGAAAATAATGAAGACATGCCTTTTGCCTTATGAGAAAGATACATGATGCAATATTCTCTGCTCTACTGTGATGCCGGAGCATTACAAAGGAACAGGAACTATTATGAAACAGGTACTCTTACTATGCTTTATTAAATTTTGGGTATATATTTAAATTGAGCCTCTATTATGGTGTCTTTAAAAAAATTCCATTCAGCTTGCAGGGAGTTCACTTTTGGCACTGTAACTTTTAATTTCTGTTTAACTTCCTCATTTTTGTGTAGTTCCCCTTTCTGAAATTAAATGCTACCATGGTGGGCTGCTTTGGAGTCCCTCCCCCTGACACCTGAGGATGTTACATTTTATTATGTTATGGTCATTATTCCCAAATGGTTAAACTATAGTCACCTCTTGGACCAGATCCCATGCTCCACTTAGGACTAAATCAAGAGTTGCATCTCCTCTTGCTGGTTCCAGGACTAGCTGCTCCAAAAAGGGAACATGTAGGCAGAACTGGACAGGCAATTGTCTTTCCATGCCACAAATATTTTCAAGAGTTCAATTTTTTTTACCAAAAATAAATTGGGAAGAAAAGACAAAATCTCCAAAATATTCATAAACCAAAACTGTGTTTTGATTTATTTAGGTTTATTTTTCTTCATTTTGGGTCAATTAAAATATTTTGTTTTGATAATTCTGAAAAAAAAGTTTTGATTTTGCCCTTTTTTCTTTTAAACTTTATTTCAGTCTAATTAACTTAAAATCAGTAATAAAAAGTCATTTTGAGCCAGAAAACCAGATTTTTTTATTTTGAAAATGTCAAAACAAAATCTTTCAACAATGTCTAAACTTATTTTCTAAACTTTTTTTTTTTGAGAGAGGAAATTTGGTTAACCTAACCCTGTTTTGTGAAGTTTCAGCTTCAATTAATCACATTTTTCATAAAAAAATGAATGGTTGAAGAATTCCCCACCAGTTCTGCGTGGAGACACTCTTAAAACCCTTCTCCTACACACACACTTCTCCTTCCTTCTCTATGATTTGCAGTCAGTGAGAGGTAAGAGAAGTAATATTGCCTTTTGTACACCTGAGACACAGTTATGCAATATACTCAGCAAAACCAATTGCAACAGTATATACTGTACTTAAAAATAAAACACAGGTAATTGCAAAGGCTTACACACCTGCCTTCAGCTGCAGTATTCTGCACTCATGTATGTGCTGCTATTCCGAGCAGGGGCGGCTCTACGTATTTTGCCACCCCACGCATAGCAGGCTGGCTGCCTTCGGCGGCTTGCCTGCGGGAGGTCCCCAGTCCCACGGATTCGGCGGCAGCCTGTGGGAGGTCCGCCGAAGCCACGGGACCAGCGGACCCTCCGCAGGCATGCTGCCGAAGGCAACCGGCCTGCAGCCCTCGTGGCCACTGGCAGAGCACCCCCCGTGGCTTGCCGCCCCAGGCACGTGCTTGGCGTGCTGATGCCTGGAGTCACCCCTGGTTCTGAGGGCTTAGTGTAATGCAGCTGTTGCTTCCAGCTGAAACACTGTCAGCCTCTTGGAGGGACAGACACTACCTTAAGCACACTTCCTCTTAAAACTGCTCTGTGAATCTGAGGATTATTGTGAGATGTCAGCTAATAACATGGCCATATTTTATAATACATTCATGGACACTGAGAATCAGAATGCAACTTTCCCCCTGAACAAAGAGGAAATGAAATGGAAGTAAACTATATCTCAAACAAAAAATGCCATATCTTGCCTTTAAAGTTACTAAAGTTTTATATACTACGCTTGTGAATGCCATATCTTGCATTTAAGGTTACTACACTACTATATATGAACCTTATACAAAATGTGTAACTGTAATATTACTATTAAAATCATAAGTACTAAAAAGTATGGAGATCATGAGTGAAGTTAATGTGTCAATATTCTTTTACCCATATACACATATTGTACATTTGCTGAACAACATTGATTTGAATATTCCATTAAACATTCCAATAATAACCTTAACTGTAAACTATAATACATACTTGCAAACATTTAAAATCTCCTAAAGCAAGTGAGGAGCTGTTGCCTTTTCTTGTCATGCCCTAAGATTTGAGGAAAGCTTTCTGTAATCTCTCTTACACTTTCTAAGGAGCACATAGAGCTGCTGCACATCCTTCCTATTTCTGAAGAATGTAGTATGTAGCTCCCATTAAAAGTTGTATTTGCTTTTTCTTCATTAGTTTCCATGACAGATATCCATGCCTTTGGAATATGCAATACTTTTCCTTTTTTATTTTTTAATAAGGAAACTAATTCATAAGGAAATTATCAATAATATTTTGTATATTATCTCTCTATATGTCCTATATTATTACCCAACCAAATCTCAAAATATAATTGTTTGTATTATGAAGGGAAGAGGATGAAAATAAACATTATACACTCTGACTAAATTTTGAAAAGAAATAATTTAAAAATGTTTGTTCCTCTAAAAGTCTTCAGTCAATTTCTTCCAAACATTATGACAACAATTTTCTTCACTTTGAGACATAATCTTCAAATTTTGAAATATACAGATATCACTTTGAAGAGTTAGAGGAGTGTTGCACACAGATCTTGTGATAGAATTCTTGTTTACCGTTTTAGATATAGAAGGTCTACAGATCTCTCCCTAGTAGTACCTTGTTCGCTTAAGTAATATTTCCAAGCTTGATAAATTCACAGTAGGGCTTGATCCAAAGCTCACTCAGGACTGTGGAAAGACCCAGCCATTAAATGTACTGCCCTTTGCATCATACTTAAGTAAGGAGCTACCTATAAATATAAATGTTTGGCATACATTTATTTAATGTAATGTAGGAGATATGAGGATAAATATAACAAATCTCCCAGTCTGTGGAGGTTACTGTAATAAATTACTGTCTTTGGTTTAGTGATTAACTTCTGGTTTGAGCTGGAGTAAAGTCTGAGCTATGTGGCAGGTGCATAACTTTATAAACATGAGTACTGTATTCCAAATGAATACAGTGGGGTTACTCACATCCATGCTTAGGTCTTTACAGGATCAAAGGACCTTAATCTTCTTTTTTTCTATAATTTTTGGGAGGGTCATATCTGATGAATGTTATTGAAAAAAGGCATCATTTTTAACAAATTATTTATTCATCAAATACTTTTTTAGTCAGCTAACTCTCTAGTTATCTAGCTAACTCCAAGTTATTCAGTACTATTTGGGAAATACATTTCTGATGAAAAACAAATTAAAAACACTATATTAGACTTTTTTTTCTATAATTCAATGAACTTCATGAGTTTTTTGTTTTTCTTGGTTAAAGTTTCCCATCTTTATCATCTCTCTGTTTGGAAAGCTTCCGCATTTTCAGGTATGGCACGAGTCACTTCTATTTTGTTGCTAGCATCCATTAGACTGAGTCAGAAAATTTTGGATGAAATAGTTCTCAATTTTGTCAAAACTGAAATATTTTGTGAAATCATGTCATTTTCAATGAAATTTTGTTTTAAAAATTGGACTTACCTCTAAATATTTTTTGTTTAAAAAATTTAATTTGGAAAAAGTCAGTGTTTCATTTTAATACTATATTATACTTACATATAAACGACATTTTGTAATATGACATCATGTCATAGTATGCACTATTTCTACTGACATAGTGTATCATATTATATTATGATATAATAGTCAGCATTATATTATGTTTTTAGTTTTATTTGTGTATAGTTTTATTTTTATTTATTGTAACTATTTTAATCTTATTTTCATGTTTAAAATGTCAAAATCTCAAACTGTGTTTTCGACAACTGTTATTGGCAAACAATAAAGAGATACTTTGAGCCAGAAAATGAGAGACGCACTCAGAAGTAATTAAGAGTAACAGCTGTTTATAAAATCCTAGAAAAAAATGATTCCAGTCTAACACAATGATATTAAAAACAGCTGCTATGTGGTTCCAGGAGGAGGAATAGCACAGTGGTTTGCACGTTGATCTACTAAACCCAGGGTTGCAAGTTCAATGCTTGAGGGTGCCCTTTAGGGATCTGAAACAAAAATCTTTCTGGGGATTGGTCCAGCTTTCAGCCTATGGTTGGACTAGATGACCTCCTGAGGTCCCTTCTAACCATAATGTTCTATGATTCCAATATTGAATGAAATATTTATTCCATTATTTACTTATTCATAGTGTATCTTTGTTATTGTCATGAAAAAGTTTGATGCTGAACAAGAAAATAAGAGAAGCACTTAGTGCTAATTGGAGAAGTCAGTTTTAATAATTTTAAAAATATAATAAATATAATGTAATGTACATGTTATGCCATATTATGATAGGTCAGGACAGAGTCATAGTAGTAGTATGTAAAGAAGAGGTCTAGAAGTGGTTCACTACAGCCATTTGAAAGCTGGCTATTTCAGACTACTATAGGTCTGTGGATAACCAGTTTGGTGTTGAAACTTCAGCTGTGGGATTGTGGTCATGGCGGTTTGTGAGATGATTAGGACTGTGGTTTACCCACATGTGGTCGACATAAGTAGTATGCCTGAAATAATTGCTGGCTTTGGAAGGATAGGCTTCTCAAACTTCACTAGGGCCTTTGTTGGCACTCACGTGTCCATAATTCCCTCTCCACTAGGGACGGGTGAATAATGTCAGCTGCAAAGGCTACCACTCCATTATGCAGGCCTGGGCTGAACACAGAGGCAGGTTCATGAGGACAAATGTAGAATGTACTGGCAAGGGGCATGATGCCATCGTGATGAGGAGACCTGGTGTTTACCTTTTTGGACAAGCAGGGATCTTATTCCCTTCAATTGACATAGTCATCAATGGGATCTCTGTGCCCACTGTTACTGTAAGGGACTCCACACACCCTTTCATAAAACTATCATGAAACCATACCTCAGCCTCAGCAGGTCAGGTAAAAGAAAGTTCAGTTACATGGTTAGCATGAGGAAATGAATAATCTTTATACCATGCTGGGTTTAGATGGTATGGTACAAATAAGATGAGAATGAATCATTGATTTATGTAATGGCAATACAATAGTTTCTCTATGATTCTCCTTCATATTTCTCATTCACCTGAACATTTTGTTTGCTTTTGTTTACTGCAGTGAACACTGAGCAAAAGTCTTCAATGAGTTGTCCACAAGGATGCCCAAGTCCTTTTCCTGACTGTTAATTTAGAACCTTGTAAAGTATATTTGTAGCTCAAATATCTCTGAAAGGCATCAGAAATAAAATGAAGAAGGTCCTAGGATCTAGGTTGAAAGAGTTTCTTTTGGACCAGAGGCTTCTGCCATAAGAATCTGAGACTTTAACAATCTGACAGCTCCTGACAAATGAACAGCACAGTTTGGCTTCTAATCCATACATGAATCAAATCGTGAACAGTTTGAAGAGCCCTGAAAACTAATATTTAGGAAGCATCAAGTATTGGCCACTGTCAGTGCAATATCATCTGGAATGGCAATTCCTTAATTAGCTTTTATAACACTTTTTTTATAACTATAATAATAACTGCTTCATAGTATCAGGAGGAGCTCATCTCTAACAGAATAGAATTAGCTGACTGAAATCATTAAAAATCCTCTTATAGAATTAACATAAACATATATTTGCCTTGAAGAAATGATTGACAAAGAAATCACATAATGTGATACAGTACATTAACTAAAAAGAACAGCTTTTGCAAAGCTAGCAGCATTAACATGTTTAACAACTATAAATGAGACTCTAAGTCTTTATGTATCAAATAGCATTAAGTACCATAATTTCAATAGTACTTACTATAATACTTTGCATTTCTATGGTGGTTCTCATCCAAGGATCTTGAAGTGCTTTATAAATATTAATAAAGCCATATACAACCATTGTGAAGTAGGTAACTATTTTTATTCCCATTTTACTAGTGGGAATACCAAGGCAGAGAGAGATTATTTGAACTGCCAAAAGTCACACAGCAAGGGAGTGATAGCGATAGGAATGGAGCTCAGGACTTCTGACTCCTAGTCCCTAAATGATCATAAGAACATAAGAATGGCCATACTGATTCAAAACAATGGTCCATCTAGCTCAGTATCCTGTCTTCTGACAGTAGCCAGTGCCAATGCCAGATGCTTTAGAGGGAATGAACTGAACGGGGTCATCCAGTCCCAGCTTCTGGCAGTCAGAGATTTAATGACACTAAGAGCACAAGGTTACATCCCAGATCATCTTGACTAATAGCAATTGATGAACCTGTCCTCCATGAACTTATCTAATACTTTTATGAATCCGCTGGAAACAGGGCCGGTGCTTCCATTTAGGCCACCTAGGCGGTCGCCTAGGGCACCAGGATTTGGGAAGGTGGCATTTTGCCGCCCTCCGTGGCAATTCGGCTGTGGGGGGTCCTTCTACGCTCTGGGTCTTCAGCGGCAATCCTGCGGTGGGTCCTTCACTCGCTCCAGGACCCGCCGCTGAAGTGCCCCGAAGACTGGGAGCATGGAAGGACCCCCGCCTAGGGCGCCAAAAACCCTGGCTCCGCTCCTGGCTGGAAATAAGTTCCTAAGGTTGACTGTGCATTATATGAAGAAGTACTTTCTTTTGTTTGTTTTAAACCAGCTGCCTATTCATTTCTTTGGTTGACCCCTGGCTCTTGTGCTATGCGAGCGGGTCAATAACACTTTCCTAGTCACTTTGTCCACATCATTTATGATTTTATAGCTCTCTACCATTACTCACCTTAGTTATTTCTTTTCTAAGATGAACAGTCCCAGTCTTTTTAATCTGTCCTCATATGGAAGGGCTTCCATACCTCTAATAATTTTTGTTGCCCTTTTTTGTACTTTGTTCAATTCTAGTATATCTTTTTTGAAATGAGGTGAGCAGAATGCACACAGTACTCAAGATGTGGGCATACTGTGGATTTATTTATTTATTTATATGGTGGTATTATGATATTTTCTGTCTGAGGATCTCTCTCTTTCCCAATGGTTATTAACATTCTCTTAGCTTTTTTGACTGCCATTGAACACTGAGCAGATATTTTCAGAGAACTATCCACAATGACTCCAAGATCTCTTTCTTGTGTGGCAATTTAGACCCCCTCATTTTGTATGTGTATTTGGGATTACGTTTTCCAGTGTGCATTACTTTGCACTTATCAACATTGAATTTCATCTGCCATTTTCTTGACCATTCACCCTGATTTAACTTTGTAACACTTGGCACTCAGCTTTGGACTTAACTGTCTCAAGTAATTTAGTATCGTCTGTGAATTTTGCCACTTGAATTTTTGCCCTTTTTTCCAGATTATTTATGAATATGTTGAACAGCACAGATTCCAGTATAGATCCTTGGAGGATCCCACTATTTACCTCTCTCCATTGTGAATACTGACCATTTATTCTTACCCTTTGTTTTCTATCTTTTATCCAGTTGCTGATGCATGAGAAGATCTTCCCTCTTATCCTGCAACTTCTTACTTTGCTTAACAGCCTTTAGTGTAGGTCTTTCTCAAAGATTTTATGAAAGGCCAAGTATACGGGCCAAGTACAGTGGATCACCCTTGTCCACATGTTTGTTGACACCCTCAAAGAATTCTAATAGATTGGTAAGGCATGATTTCCCTTTACAAAAGCCATATTGACTATTTTCCAACATATTGTGTTCATCTATGTATCTGATAATTCTGTTGTTATGAGAATTTCAACCAATTTTCCTGGTATTAAAGTTAGGCTTACCATCATATAATTGCCAGGATTACCTCTGGGGCCTTTTTTTTTTAAATTGGCATCTTCCAGTCATTTGATACAGAAGGTGCTTTCCAGTAGACATCATTGTCTCTCTTGTAATCAATATAGATAAATAAACAAGGGTGTTAGGAAAATTTTTGCAAGATTGCAATAAACTGCCTTGAAAAATATCCCAAAACATTTCCAGTTGGGAGGCCTTCTCCTTCCAAACTCAGACATCTTACCCTTCTGAGTGAAGGGAACAGCAGGAGTTACTTTAACAATGAGTGGACAGGTTGTCCATCCCTCTATGAAGTATGTCACTAGTCCCACTGCCTCTTGAACAACACATTTTACCCCCTTTTTTCCTTCCTTCCCTTTAATTTTGTATCAAAACCCTCTGGTTTAAGGCTAACGCCCTCAGAAACATATACTGTGAGTTATTTACTCTGTGTGGTTTTTCATCTAATTCTTTTGTTAAACCTGGTCTGAGGGCTTGTCTGCACAGGGAAACTGAATGACATTGCTATAGTATTATCAATAATCTGTTACAGTTGTGATGGTATAACTCCCCCACATGGACAAACCTATTCTGGGATAAAAGTGACTTTATTTTTGGAGTAATTACTCTGCTCCTTAAAGTCACCTTTATTCCTGAATAGTGTCTACACAAAGGAGTTATACTGGCATAGCTATAGCACTATAATTATTCTGCTATTTCTATGTTAAGTATGTCCTAAGTATGCTGGAGTTTTGTGAGTGGCAGACTTTAGTGTAGAGCATTTATAACATAATGGCAAAGACTGTATTTTGATTTTGCAGGAAAGAATAAGCAAACCTATAGTATTTGGTTGTAATACATATTAGTACTACAGAAGTGCATGATATACCGAAGTAGTACACATTATGAATATGTCTGCTTCTAAATATACCGATCCCTAATATGTTTGCTGCATAAGAGTTACCCAAGAGATGGTTAAAATGGTTCTTAATTAGTTTCTATCTAATTTTCACAGAAGATATTCAGTAAAAAAGTGTTAGCTATGCTGCTTATCACACAGCATCAGATAGATTAGCAGGAAGCTATATGCAGACAAAAATATGGTGGGAACAAACCATGGTAGAAGAGAAGGCTTATGGAACTAAATCTACAGTATGAACTAGGAGGGTGATTCCGAGTTTGTGTAGACATACTTATGCTAGCTCTCATCAAAATACCATGCTAAAAATAGTGTAGCTGCAGTAGTCCAGGCAGCAGCAAGCAGGGTTAGAGACTAGCCCCGCCAAGTACAAACCCGCCTGAACTCCCTGGATACATACTCAGCCTACTGCCCATGCAAATCCTGCTACACTACTATCTTTAGTGTATTAGCTCAATGAGAGCTAGCATAAGTATGTCTGTGCAAGCTAGAAATCACATCCCCAGCTCATAGTGTAGACCAGGGGTCGGCAACCTTTGAGAAGTGGTGTGCCAAGTCTTCATTTATTTACTGTAATTTAAGGTTTTGTGTGCCAGTAATACATTTCACATTTACAGGGGCTGGCGGATGGAACCCCAGACTGGCAGTGGGCTGAGCGGGGCCAGTGGTTGGGACTCCGGCTGGCAGGGGCTGGCGGATAGAACCCCAAACCAGAAGCGGGGACAGCAGACATAACCCCAGATTGGTAGTGGGCTGAATGACTCAGCCTGCTGCCGGGCTGGGTTCTGTCTGCTGGCCCCTGTCAGCCGGGGTCCCGGTTGCTGGCCCCGCTCACCCCACTGCCGGCACGGGGTTCCATCCATCCAGGCCGGCAGTGGGCTAAGCAAGACTGGCATCCGGGATCCTGGATGGTAGCAGAGTGCCACTAAAAATCAGCTTGTGTGCCACAGGTTGTCGACTCCTGGTGTAGACATACCCCATGTAACCATTATGACTTTGATTCCTCGGTACAACAGTTGTAAATTTTCTAGAGAATTTGCCTGTCTATGTGGAGTTTTGCCATTTTGTAAGACAGCACATTACAGAAGAGACATACTCCAGACTCCCTCATGGAGATTACATTTGTTTGTTCTTGTTTTGTTGTTTCTCTTAAACTAAAAGTAATTCAGATTAAATAAGACTGCGAGATTCACGAATTCCAAGGCCAAAAGGGACCATTGTGACCATCTAGTCTGACCTCCTGTATAACGCAGGCCATAGATCTTCCTGAAAATAATTCCTTTCTGAACTAGAGCATATCTTTTAGAAAAACATCCAATCTTGATTTAAAAATTTACCTTTTGGTAAATTGTTCCAACAGTTAATTACCCTCATGGTTAAAAAGTTGCATCTTATTTCCAATCAGAAATTATCTAGCTTCAACATCAGACCATTAGATCTTGTTATTGTTTTGCCTGCTCAGTTGAAGAGCTGTTTATCAAATATTTGTTTCCCATGTAGTATTTGCAGACTGTGATCAAGTCACCCCTTCTTTCTGTTAAGATAAATATGTGGGGCTTCTTGAGTCTCTCATTATATGGCATGTTTTCTAACCCTTTAATCATTCTTGTAGCTCTTCTTTGTTTCATCACCAATTCGTTAACATCCTTCTTGAATTGTGGGCACCAGAGCTGGACAACTTGTTTTAGCAATGGTCACACCAGTGCCAAATACAGAGGCAAAATAGCATTTCTACTTCTTCTTGAGATTCCACTATTTATTAGCATTATCTCTTTTGTCTGCATTGTCTGACTGGGAGCTCCTGTTCAGCAGATTATCCAACATGACATCAAATCTTTTTCAATGTCATTGCTTCCCAGGATAGAGTCCCTCATCTTGTAATTGTCATGGCCTATATTCTTTTCCCTAGATGTACACATTTACATTTGTCTTTATTAAGATGCATAGTGTTTGCCTGAACAAAATTTACCATGCAATCTAGATTGTTCTGTATCAATGACCTGTCCTCTTCATTATTTACTACTTCCCCAATTTTTGTGTCAACTGCAAACTTTATCAACGATGATTTTATGTTGTCTTCCACATCACTAATAAAAAATGTTAATTAGTGTAGTGCAAGAACTGATCCCTAGAAACACATCTGCTCGATGATTATTCTCCATTTACAATTACATTTTGAGACTCTTTTAATCCAGTTTTTAATCCATTTATGTGGGCCACAATAATTTTGCATCATTCTAGGTTTTTAATCAAAATGTTGCATATCATGTCAAACACCTGACAGAAGTCTAAGTATATTACATCGTAACAGTTATCATTATCAACCAAATTTTTAAGAGATTAGAAAAATATCAAGTTAGTTTGACAGGATCTATTTTCCATAAACCCATGCTGATTGGCATTAATGATATCACCCTCCAATAATTCGTTATTAACAAAGTTGGCTATCAGCTGCTCCATTATCTTGCTTGGGACTGATATCAGGCTGACCAGTCTATAATTATCCCGGTGAAATAGATACTGTAGTTCTTTGCATATGGCAGGGGTGGCCAAATGTACTGACCCTCCGAGCTGTATATGACAATCTTCAGAAGTTCCAGAGCTGGGGCGTGCCTGCTGGGGCTTGGAGCTTCAGCCATGTGGGGAGAGGGGTCTCTGGGCTTCATGCCCATGGGAGGCATCTGCCCAAACTCAGTGCTTCAGACTTGCCCTTGTTGAAAGCCCAAGCCCTGGTAGGCATGCCACAGGGCTGAAGCCCCAAGACCTCCCTCCCCAGAAGCCAGAGGCGATGTGTGGGGGGGGCATGTGGGGTCACATGCTCCCTCCCCCAGATTTTTGACAGAATTTTCTGGGACCACTCAGTCACATGGTGCCACCTAGCCCCGTCCCTGCAAAGCAGCTGCTGGAGCCAGCAAGCTAGGAGCTGCAGCTGTGGGGAGAGGTAGCCACAAACAGCTGGGAGCTGCAGGGAGGGGCCACTGCTTTAGCTCAAGGGGGAGAGGCCGCAGCAAAAGCAGCAGCTCTCTCTGCATCTTACAGATGTTTGATGCTGCCTCTCCCCATTGAGCTAAAGCAGAGGCCCCACCCTGCAGCTCTTAGCTGTTTGTCATTGCCTCTCCAGCTCCTGGGAGCTGCAGGGAGGAGCCGCTGAGGGTAAGACTCACAGACTTTAAGGTCAGAAGGGACAATTATGATCATCTAGTCCGACCACCACAACGCAGGCCACAAAATCTCACTCACCCACTCCTGAACAAACCCCTAACCGATGTCTGAGTTATTGAAGTCCTCAAATCGTGGTTTAAAGACCTCAAACTGCAGAGAATTCTCCAGCAAGTGACCCACGCCCCATGCTGCAGAGGAAGGTGAAAAACCTCCAGGGCCTCTGCCAATCTACCTTGGAGAAAAAATCCTTCCCAACCCCAAATATGGCAATCAGCTAAAGCCTGAGCATATGGGCAAGACTCACCAGCCAGCACCCAGGAAAGAATTCTCTGTAGTAACTCAGATCCCACCCCATCTAACATCACATCACAGACCACTGGGCATACTTACCTGCTGATAATCAAAGATCAACTGCCAAATTAATTGCCAAAATTAGGCTATCCCATCATACCATCCCCTCCATTATCAATCTTAGTCTTGAAGCCAGATATGTCTTTTGCCCCCTCTGTTCCCCTTGGAAGGCTGTTCCAGAACTTCACTCCTGGAATGGTTAGAAACCTTCATCTAATTTCAAGTCTAAACTTCCTAGTGTCCAGTTTATATACATTTGTTCTTGTGTCCACATTGGTACTAAGCTTAAATAATTCCTCTCCCTCACTGATATTTATCCCTCTGATTTATTTATAAAGAGCAATCATATCTCCCCTCAGCCTTCTTTTGGTTAGGCTAAATAACCCAAGCTCTATGAGTCTCTTTTCATAAGACAGGTTTTTCATTCCTCGGATTATCCTAGTAGCCCATCTCTGTACCTGTTCCAGTTTGAATTCATCCTTCTTAAACATGAGAGACCAGAACTGCACACAGTATTCCAGATGAGGTCTCACCAGTGCCTTGTATAACGGTACTAACACTTCCTTATTTCTACTGGAAATACCCTGCCTGATGCATCTTAAAACTGCATTAGCTTTTTTAACAGCCATATCACATTGGCGGCTCATAGTCATCCTGTGATCAACCAATACTCCGAGGTCATTCTCTTCCTCTGTTACTTCCAACTGATGTGTCCCCAGCTCATAACAAAAATTCTTGTTATTAATCCCTAAATGCATGACCTTGCACTTTTCACTATTAAATTTCATCCTATTACTATTACTCCAGTTTACAAGGTGTTTCAGATCTTCCTGTATGATATCCCGGTCCTTCTTTGTGTTAACAATACTTCCCAGCTTTGTGTCATCCACAAACTTTATTAACACATTCCCACTTTTTGTGCCAAGGTCAGTAATAAAAAGATTAAATAAGATTAGTCCCAAAACCCATCCCTGAGGAACTCCACTAGCAACCTCCCTCCAGCCTGACAGTTCACCTTTCAGTATGACCCATTGTAGTCTCCCTTTTAATTTAACCAGTTCCTTATCCACCTTTCAATTTTCATACTGATCCCCATCTTTTCCAATTTAGCTAATAATTCCCCATGTGGAACCATATCAAATGCCTTACTGAAATCGAGGTAAATTAGATCCACTGCATTTCCTTTGTCTAAAAAAATCTACCACCTTCTCAAAGAAGGAGATCAGGTTGTTGTGGCATGATCTACCTTTTGTAAAACCATGTTGCATTTTGTCCCAATTACCATTGACCTCAATGTCCTTAACTACTTTCTCCTTCAAATTTCTTTCCAAGACCTTGCATACTACAGATGTCAAACTAACAGGCCTGTAGTTACTCAGATCACATTTTTCCCCTTTCTTAAAAAAAGGAACTATGTTAGCAATTCTCCAGTCATACGGTACAACCCCTGAGTTTACTGATTCATTAAAAATTCTTGCTAATGGCCTTGCAATTTCATGTGCCAGTTCCTTTAAGAGGGAGATGTGACTCAAGCTGTTGGGGGGCAGATCTTTAAATTTTGCCCTGCCTCAACTCTCAACAGGCACCAGTTGTCTCTAGCAGAAACCCCTCTCCCCAGCATCCCGTCGCTGTGCAGAAGCCCCAAGCTCCCCACCCCCTGCGCCCAACTGTAAAAGAGCTGCATGCCTCTCAGTAGCTGTGGTTTGGCCACCCCTGGCATATGGGAAAGCTTGGAGTCTAACCTTTTTTCCTCCCAGTTTTCACATGCCTCTGAACTTTCAGATTTTCACCGGTAGAAATATGGGAATACTGTGTTAAAGTCTATTTTCAGGGTCTTTGAAAGGTAATACCAGGAAGAACTGGAAATCTCCTGGGAGCCTATAATCACTCTGAGAATTCCTGCTCAATTTCCAAACTAGTGAGTTCAGATAAATATAAAACATTTTCACTCCAAAACATCTGAGTCACCCACCATTGTTTAAAATTATACTTTTCACATGGATGAAAGGATCCAGGTAAACTCATTGACACTTTTTAATGGTATAAATTATCTTGGATTACATTTTCAGAAACTCTCAGATGCTAGTGAAAAGGTTACTTTTATTTAGTCTGTATTTCAAATACAGGAGTCCGGTCAGCAGCGATTCAGAACATACCGGTAATCTTATTTATGAATAGACTGCACCTGCCTCACTAGTACACTGTGTTCATTTTGAATTCAGAAATGTTTGGATAGATTAGGTGCAAAGTCTGAAAAGAAACATATGTAGCTCAATGAATAATGATCCTGAGGACCAAACTAACAATGAATATATATTGCGCAGAGATAGGTTGAAACAGACAGAGAAAATGGATTTGGAAGGGTAGGGGTTGTTAAATAATGAATAATATGAAGCAAACTGCACAATGTTGGACCACTGGGTGAAAAAAAACCATAACAAAGCAGTTCCAGAGGAGTACATTTGAATGAATCTTTGCAGTTCAAGATAATTGTTGAGAATGATTGCCTACCATTGTATCTTCTAAAAATGATTTAGACCAAGTGGAGGGGAGGGGAATAAATATAAACAAAAATAAATATTGTTGGGACTTGGCCTTTATAGGGTAGGAAAAATTTTGATAACAAGGTATCCATGTGTCATAAACAGATAAGTAAGAGTTAATAGAACAGAAATACTTCCTCTCTCTTTTGCCTGTAAAGGGTTAACAAGATCAGTGAGCCAGGCTGTCTCCTGACCAGAGGACCAATCAGGGGACAGGATACTTTCAAATCTTGAAAGAGGGAAGTTTTTGTGTGTGCTGTTAGTTTTTGGTTGTTGTTCACTCTGGGGGCTCAGAGGGACCAGACGTGCCACCAAATTTCTCTCCAATCTCTCCAATACAGGCTCTTATAAGTTCAGAATAGTAAGTACTAGGTAGATAAAGCGAGTTAGGCTTATGTTTGTTTTCTTTATTTGCAAATGTGTATTTGGCTGGAAGGAGTTCAAATTTATATTTTGCTGAAAGGATTTTAATTTGTACTTGTATACTTAGGCTGGGAGGGTATTCCCAGTGTCTATAGCTGAAAGACCCTGTAACAAATTCCAGCTTAAATTTACAAAGATAATTTTTACTGTTTTTTCTTTCTTTAATTAAAAGTTTTTCTTGTTTAAGAACTTGATTGTTTTTATATTCTGGTGTGAGACCCCAGGGGACGGGGTCTGGATTCACCAGGGAATTGGTGGGGCGAAAGGAGGGAAGGGAGAGAGAGAGGCTAATTTCTCTCTGTGTTAGGATTACTGTCTCTCTCAGGGGGAGTCTGGGAGGGGCAGAAAGAAGGAGGGGGGAAGGTGGATTTTCCTCTCTGTTTAAGATTCAAGGAGTTTGAATCACAGTAATCTTCCAGGGTAACCCAGGGAGGGGAAGCCTGGAAGAGGCAAAGGTGAGGGAAAGGGTTTACTTTCCTTCTGTTAAGATCCAGAGGGTCTGGGTCTTGGGGGTCCCCGGGCAAGGTTCTGGGGGGACCAGAGTGTACCAGGCACTGGAATTCCTGGTTGGTGGCAGTGCTACAGGTTCTAAGCTAGTAATTGAGCTTAGAGGAATTCATGCTGGTACCCCATCTTTTGGACGCTAAGATTCAGAGTGGGGAATTATACCATGACATGGTGTGCAGCGTGTGGGATAAGATAGAATCCAAAAACCAGTGAGGTTTTTATTTCTCTCCCTGCTAGCTATCTGCAGGCAGACTGAGAGGTTTGGGTTTAGGAGCAAAAGCCAGTAGGATTTTTTCTTTCTCTTTCCCTGCTAGCTGTGTGTAAAGCAGGCTAGAGGAGATTGTTTTTAAAAGCAAAGGTCTGCAAGTTTTTTTGGTCTCTCCCTTCTGAGTACTCTGAAGGCAAAGGCATTAGGGTTTAACAAGGATCTTTGTTAAACAAAGGGACTCCAGGTGTGAGTCACCATACACCAGCCAAAACACATTTGCAAATGAATGTTTTTTTTTCTTTCTAGCTCTGTTGGGAATAGCTAGGTAGAAGGAGTTAAAAAAAGGACTCTGTTACTAAGCAACCCAAAGAAGGCAACAGAAAAGCAGCATTTCAAGCAGCAAACAGCAGAGGGCGCCTCAACACAAGAAAGCAGAGACCATGACTACCACGGACACCCTGAAACAGGAACGGGCAAAATTGGTGGCAGAGGAACAAATCAAAGATGCAGACCACAAGCGAGACATGGAAAAGAAACAAAAAGAACTAGAAATAAAACAAAAAGAGATGGAACTGAGAGATAAAGAAATGGAGCTGAGAGAAAGAGAAAGAGAAAGAGAAAGAGAAAGAGAGGCTGCCCACAGGAGAGAGCTGGAGATAAAAGAAAGAGAGAGGGAAGAGAGAGAAAGAGAAAGAGAGGCTGCCCACAGGACAGAGATGGAGATAAGGGAAAGAGAGAGGGAAGAGAGGGAAAGAGAGAGAAAGCATGAACTGGAATTAGCGCAGGCTAAGCAGAATAACACAGCCAACCCTAACAACCCTTCGCCAGTTGTTGTTCCACATCCCAGGAAATTTCCCACCTACAAGGCAGGGGATGACACTGACGCCTTCCTAGAAAATTTTGAAAGGACCTACCATGGATACAGCATCTCTGAAGACCAGTACATGATACAGCTGAGGCTACTGCTCAGTGGACCCCTAGCAGAGGTGGCGGCTGAAATGCCTAAAGAACACATGAACGATTACAAACTTTTTCAAACCAAGGCCAGAATCAGAATGGGGCTAACACCTGAGCATGCCCGTCGGAGGTTCAGAGCCCTAAGGTGGAAACCAGATGTGTCATTCACCCTACACACCTACCACATTGGAAAGAATTATAATGACTGGATATCAGGAGCTAATGTTCAATCTCTGGACGACATGCACCTCCTAATACAATTGGTGAAGTTCTTAGAGGGTGTTCCTGAAGAAATAGAAAGGTACATCCTAGATGGGCCCAAAACAGTAACTGAGGCAGGGGAGATTGGAGCCAGTTGGGTGGAAGTGGCAGAAAAGAAAAGAGCTACTATCAAGGGGAGCTAATATCACAGGGGTCACACCGACAATAAACCCTATAACCGAGGGCAACCCAAGACCCCACCTACAACCCAAGGAATGCCGCCGATGCCCTATTCTCTCACCTCACCAATCTCCAGTAACCCACCTCGGCCCAGTGACCAGTCAGCTGGGCGATGCTTCAAGTGTAATGAACTGGGACATATAAAGGTCAACTGCCCCAAGAACCCCAACCGAGTGCAATTCATTACACCACCATCACACCAAAGATCCCCAGGCCCAGATGCCTCTCAAATACCCTCGGAGCAAAGGGAAATATTGAGAGTGGGCGGAAAGAAGGTTGTCGCGTGAAGAGACACGGGGGCACAAGTGTCAGCTATCCACTAATCCTTAGTGGACCCCAAATTCACCAACCAAAGGCCCAAGTAACAATTTACCCCTTCATGTCACAAGTGGTAAACTTGCCTACAGCTAAACTGCCTGTCCAGTACAAAAGCTGGTCAGGAATGTGGACTTTTGCAATCTATAACAATTATCACATCCCCATGCTACTGGGGGAAGCCTTGGCCAACCAGGTAAAGTGGCCAAGAGTGTGGGAATGGTTACAAGCAGCCAAGCCAGGCAAGCTTCCAGACCCATCCCTATTCCTGAGCCATCCACAGGGGCCCCATCTGTGTTAGCAAAGACCCAGACAGAGGTAGTAGACCCGGATTCCCTGCCAATAACTGCAACGGCCACAGTACTTCCAGTCCCAGACCCGGACCTGGAAACGCAACCAGCACCAGAACCATTGCCAGCACTGACGCCAGCGCTTGCAACCGCATCTTCAACCCCAATGCCAGAGGGCGCCAGCGAGCCTGAACTGGCAGAAGCAGCAGACAACCATACCCAAGAGGCTCAGCCAGAGCCTGAAATACCACCTGGTGCACCAGCAGAGAGCAGTTCACCAACCACGAAAACAACCCCATCACCTACATTGCTTCCCAAAGGACCAAACCCAAGTCCACAATCTAAGGGAGAACTGGTGTCTCCAGCCTCCAGGAAACAGTTCCAGACTGAGCAGGAAGCAGTCGACAGCCTTCAGAAAGCTTGGGCGGCAGCACGGAGCACCCCACCGCCTCTCAACTCTTTTAACCGATCCCTGTTTGTTATAGAACAAGGGCTTTTATATAAGGAGACTCTTTCTGGTGGACAATGGGAAGACTGGCATCCCCCAAAACAGTTGGTGGTTCCAACTAAGTACCGAGGGAAGCTCTTAAGCTTAGCCCATGATCATCCCAGTGGCCATGCTGGGGTGAACAGAACCAAAGACAGGTTGGAGAAGTCCTTCCACTGGGAGAGGATGGACAAGGATGTTGCCAAGTATGTCCGGTCTTGTGAGGTGTGCCAAAGAGTGGGATAAGCCCCAAGACCAGGTCAAGGTCCCTCTCCAGCCACTCCCCATAATTGAGGTCCCATTTCAGTGAGTAGCTGTGGATATTCTGGGTCCTTTCCCAAAAAAGACCCCCAGAGGAAAGCAGTACATCCTGACTTTCGTGGACTTTGCTACCTCATGGCTGGAAACAGTAGCTCTAGGCAACACCAGGGCTAAAACTGTGTGCCAGGCCCTAACAGACATTTTTGCCAGGGTAGGTTTGCCTTACGGATTCAGGGACTAATTTCCTGGCCGGGACCATGAAAGAACTGTGGGAGACTCATGGGGTGAATCACTTAGTTGCCACCCCGTACCACCATCAAACCAATGGCCTAGTGGAAAGGTTTAATGGAACTTTGGGGGCCATGATACGTAAATTTGTCAACGAACACTCCAATAATTGGGACCTAGTGTTGCAGCAATTGATCTTTGCTTACAGGGCTGTACCACATCTCAGTTTAGAGTTCTCACCGTTTCAGCTTGTGTATGGCCATGAGGTTAAAGGGCCATTACAGTTGGTGAAGCAGCAATGGGAGGGGTTTACACCTCCAGGAACTACCATTCTGTACTTTGTAAGCAACCTACAAAACACCCTCTGACACTCTTTAGCCCTTGCTAAAGAAAACCTAAAGGATGCTCAAAAAGAGCAATAGGCCTGGTATGATAGACATACCAGAGAGCGTTCCTTCAAGGTAGGAGACTAGGTTATGGTCTTGAAGATGCAACAGGCCCATAAGATGGAAGCATCATGGGAAGGGCCATTCAAGGTCCAAGAGCACCTGGGAACTGTTAACTACCTCATAGTATTTCCCAATTCCTCCCTAAAGCGCAGAGTGTACCACGTTA
Organism: Gopherus evgoodei; assembly: GCF_007399415.2. Classification (NCBI taxonomy): domain Eukaryota; kingdom Metazoa; phylum Chordata; order Testudines; family Testudinidae; genus Gopherus; species Gopherus evgoodei. The sequence continues at coordinate 128,163,283 of NC_044323.1, forward strand.
ATTCTCTCAAGCCCTTTTATTCCAGAGACTTACAGGTTTGTCAGTTTACAGCCCAGGGAGGAGATGACGCTGAGTGGCCTGACGGTGTCTACTACAAAGGGAAAAGTAACGGTGGTGTGAAAGAGGTGAACCTCTCCACAACCTGGGAACGTCTGCAGCGGCAACAAATCAAGGAGTTAATGCACTCTCCTGTAAAAGTTTCCCAAAATCAACTGGTTAAAAATTGTCCCTACAATGTGAAAAATCTTGTAGTTGTACATAATTAGTAGCATATGTAAGGGTGCATGTGTTTTTTGATCTGTTTATTCTACAGTTCTAGGGAGAAATCACTGCCAGTGTGGTTCCACACTGCCAACGATTTGGGGGGCGTGTCATAAACAGATAAGTAAGAGTTAATAGAACAGAAGTACTTCATCTCTCTTTTGCCTGTAAAGGGTTAATAAGATCAGTGAGCCAGGCTGTCACCTGACCAGAGGACCAATCAGGGGACAGGATACTTTCAAATCTTGAAAGAGGGCAGTTTTTGTGTGTGCTGTTAGTTTTTGGTTGTTGTTCACTCTGGGGGCTCAGAGGGACCAGACGTGCAACCAAGTTTCTCTCCAATCTCTCCAATACAGGCTCTTATAAATTCAGAATAGTAAGTACTAGGTAGATAAAGCGAGTTAGGCTTATGTTTGTTTTCTTTATTTGCAAATGTGTATTTGGCTGGAAGGAGTTCAAATTTATATTCTGCTGAAAGGATTTTAATTTGTACTTGTATACTTAGGCTGGGAGGGTATTCCCAGTGTCTATAGCTGAAAGACCCTGTAACAAATTCCATCTTAAATTTACAAAGATAATTTTTACTGTTTTTTCTCTCTTTAATTAAAAGTTTTTCTTGTTTAAGAACTTGATTGTTTTTATATTCTGGTGTGAGACCCCAGGGGACGGGGTCTGGATTCACCAGGGAATTGGTGGGGAGAAAGGAGGGAAGGGAGAGAGAGAGGCTAATTTCTCTCTGTGTTAGGATTACTGTCTCTCTCAGGGAGAGTCTGGGAGGGGCAGAAAGAAGGAGGGGGGAAGGTGGATTTTCCTCTCTGTTTAAGATTCAAGGAGTTTGAATCACAGTAATCTTCCAGGGTAACCCAGGGAGGGGAAGCCTGGAAGAGGCAAAGGTGAGGGAAAGGGTTTACTTTCCTTCTGTTGAGATCCAGAGGCTCTGGGTCTTGGGGGTCCCCGGGCAAGGTTTTGAGGGGACCAGAGTGTACCAGGCACTGGAATTCCTGGTTGGTGGCAGCACTACAGGTTCTCAGCTGGTAATTGAGCTTAGAGGAATTCATGCTGGTACCCCATCTTTTGGACGCTAAGGTTCAGAGTGAGGAATTATACTATGACACCGTGAGATTGCCTTTTTAAGGAATCAAGGTTGGAGCTTTATAAATAAATGGTTATTATTAATAATTAGAGATGACTGAAATTTTTAAACTAAACATTTTTATTGCAAAAATTGGGCAATACTGAAAAACAATTTTTTCATGGGAAAATGTCCTTACTGGTAATTTTTATGTTTCTAAGAGAAATTTCAAAATGAAATGAAACAAAACATATATTTTCATTTGGTTTTGAATTGAATTTTTGCTTTTGTTTTTTGAAAGCTGGAAAATTTTAGAAATATAATTTGGAATTTTAATTTTTCTCCTTTCTTCCATTTTTTTCTCCCCCACATCCACTTTTTATTTTTTTGGCCACTGCATGCAATACAATGAATGGTATTTAAGGTTTGCTTTTCCCCCTCCCATTTTCCTTTGTCATAGAATATCAGGGTTGAAAGGGACCTCAGGAGGTCATCTAGTTCAATCCTCTGCTCAAAGCAAGACCAAACCCCAACTGAATCATCCCAGCCAGGACTTTGTCAAGAACCTCTAAGGAAGGAGTTTGCACCACGTCCCTAGGTAACCTATGCCAATGCATTCCGCTGTAACTTTTAAAATTTTTTTCCAAGTTTGGAAAAGCACTGGCAAAAGGAAAAATGTAATTCTGTCACTGTGTAACTTTTCAAAATCTCCATTTTTGAAAAGATATAGCATTTTTTTAGTTTTTGAAAACCAATTTAAATGTAAGTTTTGATTTGAAAATTGTCCCACAAACTCCTCCCCCCAGCAAATTTCAGAAAAAATGTTCACAAATTTTCATTGGAGAAAAATGGGTTTTTTTGACCAGCTCAATTAATAATATTATTGCTGTTTAATACATCCCAAAATGAAGTGTTAAAACAAATGAGTAGCCAAATACTGATCTCAGTTGCACCCGTATAAATCTGCAAGAAATCCAGTAGAGTTAATAAACTCATTCCAGATTTACTTGGATATAATTGGCCAACACTATTTATTCTTTATAAGGCAAGATTAGATGGCTGAATTCTCTCACTTAATAAAATGTACTGTACCACACAGCTAGAAGCCACATATGTGGTGTTTATTTTTTTCTTAGTGGCAGTGGAAAGTAGCATCCATTCTACAAAGGATGGTTACAGGGGTGTGAGCAGAAATTTAAATTTTACTGGTTTTGGAGGGGCACTTTAAACACACACATATTATATACATTAAACCATATCAACACATGCACATACATCATATGCATAGAAATAAATAGCAATATACTCATCATTTCAAAGAAAATCCATGCATCTTGGAGCCATCTGAATACATTTATCCACAAGTACCTGGCTGTAGGCAGGGTCACAGAGGTCTTCTGGCCTGGGGCTGCGGCAGGGCTAGCAAGCTCCTCTGGCCCTGGGGACAAAGGAGCTTGCTCTCCCCACTGCAGTCACTGGGCTGGAGAAACTGTGAGTCCCCAGCGATTACTGGAGGGAACTGTGCTCCTGCTTGCCCCCTTGTGCATGCTCCTGGATTGTTAGCAAATCATGGACTAAAATGTGTAAAAAGTGAAAATTAAAAATGTTGCAAAGCTATATGATGTATCAGAATAACTGGAGTTATTTGACTTTTTTTCAGAATGGGTTCCACCCTGGTTTCTCTAATGGTTATAATCTTATAATCCTAGTTTGTTGTACTGGCGAAAGAGCTGGTGATCTGTGTCTTTGGGGGAGTAATTAAAAAGATTAAGATAAATTATTTACTGAATACTGTTTTTACCTTTGCTTTGTAGGGCATCCAGCATGTTCTAAAACAGATGGATTTGTCTTTGATCCTACTTGCAGATCACCTTTAACTGGCCGTTTGTAGGTAATAATATTGATGAACAATTTGATTTCCTCTTGGGCCTTATTTTGTGTGTGTGTGTTTATTCTCTTTAGGGTACTGAAGACTTCCTAACTCCTAGCATTGAAATATCATGGGTCAGAACCCCCAAAATCATGAAATTGACTAACATGTAATGAGATTTTTAAAAAAATACATTCTGGTATTTTTTATTTGGTTGCTGGTTTTGAGCCTTTAGGATTATGTTTTCAAACTTTTCTCCACAACAATAAGCACAAAAGATAAGAAGGTACTCATGTCATCACATGACTCCAGGAGCTGGACTTTAAGAAAAACACCAAATATCCAGGTATCTTGAGATTTGAGATAAAAGCACAAGAGTTGACAACATTGCTACTGTTTGGGAGAAGGGGAATAAATCTCTTTGTCATTTTGTATGTGCACTATGTGCAGCTCAAAATCTTCCTTCTTTCACCAATAGAAGTTGATCCAATAAAAGCTATTACCTCACCCACCTTGCCTCTCCATTATGTCCAGTGTCAGTTAATAGCTGTTGAAAGCTAGTCTTCAATACTTGTCTTGACTTTCCATGTCACTAAATTCTCTGCTACTCAAATATCACACATGATGAGTTTACACCAAAAATTGTGTTAGAAATACTTTACACTATGCTAATTAGACCCTGCATTTCATCATGTTCACTGGTTGCCTTTGGCTCATCTAAATGGTGATAAGGAATGGAAAAAAGAACAAATTAACTATTTCATTAAATTTTCAGAAAGGATTGAATAATTTCAGTTAAACTTCTCATGCTGCTGATTTGTTTATTCATATTATATATACAGAGAGAGAGAGAACCAGTGCCCATATATTAAAATAGTTATCCCTGAAGCCTTTTACGAAGTTTCCTAAAATTTTTAAGTCTTAATGCATTCTCATTACCCTGCATCTATTTTAGTAACGAGGTTTCAGACATTTTTTCAGCTTCCACTCTCGTAAGTCAGACTCCTTTAAAATCTACCTCTTTAGATTTCTGAGCACCAGCACTATCTGGGGCAGAGTCTAGTCTATTCTAATACTGTGTACCTCTATTGATTCTACTAACATCTCTTCTGATTTACAACAGTGTAGAAAGAGAATCATCCTCTGTGTCTGCTAAATCAGACTGTATTCAATTTCTCTTACTCACATTGAATAGAACAGGGGTGGCCAAACTGTGTGGCTTGTAAGCCACATGCTGCTCTTTTACAGTTAAAGTATGGCTTGCAGAACCCCGCCCCCACATACACATTCTCTACTACCAGACTGAGGGGTGGGGAGCTTGGAACTTTTGTGCTGAAGTGAGATGCCTAGTAGGTAGGGGGATCTTGGGGCTTCAGCAGGAGCTGGACTGAAGCTCTGAGCCCCAGCAGGCACACCTGGCTCTTGAATATCTGAAGATATTGTATGCAGCTCAGAGGGTCAGTAAATTTGGCAACCCCTGGAATAGAACATTACTCAATGAAGTAAATCCATGGAAATCAATGGGACCATTCATGGAGTGTGTAGCCTAAGTGCCTTATTCTGCAAACAGCCTGAAACATTAGTTCTAAAAGAGGTATGATCTATGAGGTGTTAATACTGAAATCGCAGGATGACAGTTTAGGGCTCTGTCTACATTAGTGACTGTGCACATGTCTGTGCGTATGGCCATCATAAACCCCTATTGTCCACATCTAAACCTCAGAAGCATATGTCTGAAGGTGAGTATGCAAGTAAGCTAGCATGCCTGAAGGGTATAGGTAAGTACTTGCCTATGTATGTATGTGACATAGCTCTGTATCTATGCCAGTGTGCAGTGTGGATGGGAACAAGGGGTGTGTACCAGGTCTCGAGCTTCAATAATCTTCCACTCCTATTCCCATAATGCACTGAACACTTTTCTGCCTGAACTTTACTCAATCTATAAAGGTCACTGTCCCTCCCTTTTACCAGCAGTACCAAGCTTCACTGAACACATCAGAACATTTTTCCTCTGTACACTTTAGATCAATACAGGTGAACGTAGATCCTGCTCCAAGACCAGATGCCTGGTTTTCTTGGTTCACCTTCATAGCTGACCAAATCACTCTATTCAACAATATATAGAGGAGTGACCATTAGCATACAATCATAGAATCAAATGGTTAGAAGGGACTGCAAGGGTCATCCAGTCTATCTCCCTGCCAAGATGCAAGATTTATTGTGTCTAAACCATCCAAGACACGTGGCTATCCACTGTAATCCCCAGATCCTTTTCTGCAGAACTACTATTTAGCCAGTTGATCTCCAGCCTGTAGCAGTGCATGGGATTATTCCATTCTAAGTGCAGGACTCTGCACTTGTCCTTATTGGACCTCAGATTTCTTTTGGCCTAATCCTCTAATTTATCTACATCACTCTAGACCCTATCCCTGCCCTCCAATGTATCTACCTCTTCCCCCACCCCATCTTAGTGTCATCTGTGAACTTGCTCATGGTGCAATCCATCCCATCATCCAAATCACTAATGAAGATGTTGAACAAAAGCTTTGCTAAAGTCAAAGTATATCACATCCACTGCTTTCTACATATCCACAGAGCCAGTTATCGCATCATAGAAAGCAATCAGGTTGGTCAGGCATGACTTGCCTTTGCTGAAGCCATATTGACTGTTCCTGATCACCATCCTCTCCTCCAAGTGCTTCAAAAATGATTCTTTGAGGATATGCTTCATGATTTTTCCAGGGACTGAGGTGAGGCTGACTGGTCTGCAGTTCCCTAGGTTCTTCTTCTTCCCGTTTTTAAAGATGGGCACTATATTTGCCTTTTTCCAATTGTCTGGGACCTCCCCTGTTTGCCACAAGTTTTCAAAGATAATGCCAATGGCTCTGCAATCACATCAACCTTTCAGCACCCTCAGATGCATTGCATCCAGCCCCATGGACTTGCACATGTCCAGCTTTTCTAAATAGTCCTTAACTTGTTCTTTCACCACTGAGGGCTGCTCACCTCCTCCCAATACTGTGCTGCCCAGTGCAGCAGTCTGGGAGCTGACCTTATCTCTGAAGACCAAGGCAAAAAAAGCATTGAGTTCTTCAGCTTTTTCCACATCATCTGTCACTAGGTTGCCTTCTCCAGTCAGTAAGGATCCCACACTTTCCCTGACCTTCTTCTTGTTGCTAACGTACCTGTAGAAACCCTTCTTGTTACCCTTCACATCCCTGGCTAGCTGCAACTCCAACTGTGCTTTGGCCTTCCTGCTTACACCCCTGCATGCTCGAGCAATATTTTTATACTCCTCTCTAGTCATCTGTCCAAGTTTCCACTTCTTGTAAACTTCCTTTTTGCATTTAAGCTCCCTGAAGATTTCTCTGTTAAGTCAAGCTAGTCACCTGCCATATTTGCTATTCCTTTTGCACATTGGGATGGTTTCTTCCTGAGCCCTCAATAAGGCTTCTTTAAAATACAGCCAGCTCTCCAGAACTCCTTTGCCCCTCATATTAGCCTCCCAGGGGATCCCGCCCACCAGTTCCCTGAGGGAGTTAAAGTCTGCTTTTCTGAAGTTCAGGATCTGTCAGATCATCTTATCTTGTGCTAGGTTGGGGTGTATTTGTGCTAGCCTACTGGAATGTATTTCCATATTTGGTGTGTTTTAGCAATGCTAGCAGTACCTGTGCAGGGCCAGCTCTGGCTTTTTTGCCACTCCAAGCAAAAAAAAAGACCTGCAGGGCCTCCAGAGCAGTAATAGGGGAGGGTGGGGTAGGGGGAGGAGAAACAAACCTGCCGGCCGCAGCGGCGAAGGGAAAAAAAACCTGCTGGGCTTGCTACAGACCTGGCACCACTCCCAGCAGTCTGGAGTTCTTTTGGCCAGGGACGCACTGGGTCTCTGCAGGGGTCCTCCACCTGCCCCTGGAGGAGGGGGGGCGGGGCCTGAAGTGCTTACATGCTCAGGTCCATGTCTTCCGCCTCCAGGCCCTGCAGAGGCTCCTGTTTGGTGCGGGTAGTTTGGTGTGGAGCGTATTGGCGCACGCCTTCCTCCGCCGCTTCCGAGGGCTCCAATATGACCAGCAGCTCTTTTACCTCCATCCGAGAGGACTTCCGCGAGACCTCTCTGGGCTGCCGGTCTTCTACCAAGACCTCCTCCGGACCTGGAAGCTCTTTTCAATGACCAGGTCCATGGCGGCCACCGTGGGGGTTGACCTCCTCGCGGAGCCCCTGCTATACAATCCCCAGCTTCGTGTGCAGGTGGCGGAGTCCCTCACAGTGCGCCAGAGGCTGGTCTTGGCGGGAGTTACCAGGGTCGGAGACCTCCTGGACTATGCCTGGGGAGACTGGCTGGATCCCCTGACGCTCGCTCAGCGCATGGGGCTCTCCAGACCTCGTACTCGCCAGCGCATACTTCAGGAGGTGAAGGCCGCTTTACTGCCTGCTGCTCGGGCTTACCTCGACCGGGTCCTGTGAGAGGGCACGCCCCGCCCACTCTCCACCCCAGGCCCCGTGGACATTTTTATCGGGCCCCTACCCCGTGGACCCAATCGGCCCCCTCACTCTTTCACTGCCAGCCGGCTGCATGATCTGCAGCCGGTTCTGTTCCAGACTGCGCCACGGAAACATCTGTACACGCTCGTGCTCCATACCCTTCACTACCTCACCCTCGCGTCCCGCCCCGATACCAAATGGCGAGACCTCCTGCCGCCTCTCGAGGGTGAGGAGCCCCGGTGGGCCAGCTTGTACTCTGCCCTGGTCCCAAGGCCCGCTGGGGATATCAGTTGGCGGCTCCTTCACGGGGCCGTGAGCACGGGCGTGTACTTGGCACGGTTCACGTCTGTCCCTAGCACCTGCCCTTTCTGTGGTGAGAAGGAGACCTTGGCACATGTTTATTTGGAGTGCGCCAGGTTGCAGCCCCTGTTCCGGCTCCTCCTGAATATTTTCTTGCGTTTTTGGTTGCACTTTTCCCCTCACCTTTTTATCTAGGCACTCCCCATCCGTGGCCCCACAAAGTCGTGGGATCTCCTTCTCAACCTCCTTTTGGCCCTGGCCAAACTGGCCATCTACAACACCAGGGAGAGGAGGTTGGCCGACGGGATTTCCTGCGACTGTAGGGCCTATTTCTGTTCCTCCGTCTGCTCACGCATCCGGGCAGAGTTCCTCTGGGCGGCGTCCACTGGCTCCCTTGACACCTTCGAGGAGCAGTGGGCCTTGTCCGGGGTTTCTCTGCTCGGTGTCCCCATCTGGTTCCCTTCGTTTAGCCCTATGACCTCACTCCCGATCCTGTTTTTTCATTAGTTGTCCCCCGTAATTACTTGGTGTCCCAGGACCACTCCCAGCAGGGCACTCTCCTCCTCTGCACTGCTGCCCCCTACAGGGCGGCCAGAGAGGCAAGGAGGAAAAGAAAAAACCTGTGGAAATGCTGCCCCCTGGAATCTGCCGCCCCAAGCACCAGCTTGCTCAACTGGTGCCTGGAGCCAGCCCTGTACCTGGACCAAGTTCATGTACTGAACAGGAAACTGCAAGCAAGCATTTGCTTTCAACAAGGCCTGAGTTTGCTCATAGCATAACTGTTGTTGACTTTAAGTCAGGCCGCAGCCTTGTGCCTGGCCTCATGTTCCAGGCTCTCTCTCTCTTCTACATGGGGCACCACTCCTGAAATGGTAGCGCTAATGTAGCAAAACAACAGCAGAAGTGTAGCTGCAGGTGTACATAGTGTTATACCCATGTCCAGTACAACATAGGCTGGCACTGGGCACAGGGCATAGGGAACATGCACAACCACCTAACCAAGGATGTGCACCAATGCAGACACAGCCCAAATGTCAGCGTTGTTAATTATTTAGCATTTTAGCATTCAGCTTCAGGACTTATCCCAGAAACTCAACAGCAAACAGTCCTAACTATTGCCTACCCACCTGCCAAAACATGAAAATGTAAGTGCACCATAAAATAAACAGACAAAAATAATCCCGTCCTGTGCTGAAGCCTCAGGAAGCTGCTGTCGAAGGAAATCTCCCTGAGATTCTCTTTACCAAGATCCTCTCTCATGTCACCTTGCTGGAGAGTGGCAGGTTTGCTCTGCACAGAAAAGGGTGTAAAGGGTGTAAAGCCTGTTTCAGACCTGATCTCAGGATATCTGTGAGAAGCAAGCTCTGTAGCTCCACACTAGTGCTGCACAGGAAGCATAGCTACTTTGAAGCCTTAGTACCACCTTACAGCAGCTCTTGAGGCCCTGGTGAAAAAGGAACACAGCAGAAAGCTAATTGAAAACTAATACATATTTAACTACCTCACTGGGGTGATACTTAATTAAAGCCAGCAAAAAGGTGCAAAAGGTGGGGAGAGGGCACACAGAGACTTTTCCCTCTTATGACCCCTTGCAGTAGTGGTAGCCAGAGTGTGAGCCTTAGCAAGGCCATTGCCATGTTCCTCCTTTGCACCAGTCAGCAGGGCTGGTCCATTACGGAGCAGAACTGCAGCTGTGCACTGCAACAGGATGGAGCAGGAGCTGCTCTCCCTAATCACCAGAACACATTGTAACTAATTTTGTCAGTGTCTCCTGAGAGACCCTCTGGCAGTGCGCATCTGTGCCATCAGCAATATGAGCTATGAATTAAAGCCATAATTGCATCCACAATGTTTGCACAGCATTTTGAAGGCAAAAAGTATTGTATAAATACTCAATATTTTTATTAAATAATGTGATGTAGAGAAATATTATTTCAGATATATTTTATAGTTATAAACATAATAATTTTACCTAACATTTTTGTGTTCTACAGAAAAGGTGATTGCAATTGTCTTGCAATTTTCAGTACTTATCAGCACAGAATTTGTCTTAGATAGTAATAGGCTGGACTATACTTTTGAATTTTTTGTTCTCATAGACAACCTGCTTGATTAAATGAATGATTAAGAATGGCAGTGAGGAACAGCTATCTTAAGACATTTAGGATAATGCAGATCCTAAAGTGATTAATGAATCTTGTGAAAATCTGTGTAAGAACAGGAACATTTTCTGAGTTCATTATATGTACTTCTAGGAACATGAATAATATTTTACCATTTCAACATTTGAGCTGAGAATGCTGGGTTTTTTATATGTGAAGTCTGAATGTGAACAAGTTGATTTATATTAAAAGCTGTTTATTTGGAAGTCCTCTGAAATAAAACATTGGTTAAATGTGCACTGTCAAGTTAATAGAGTATTTCAAATATGGTTTTTGTTGTAACTGTATAAAGGGGATCATTCACTAGCAGTGTCACCAAGGGGTCCAGCAGGTTGTCTTCTTCCTGGGCATTCCCCTTCTCTCTCTCTCTCTCTATATATATATATGTTTTAGAGACTCAGCCCTCTGGCTGGGTCACATGTTCAAGGCCACCCCTTTTGGGGTACACATAAAGAGTTCAATAACATGGAAATCTTCATAAGTCAACAAGGAGCTTCAGAGCTTCCCCTCTGGGACTGGGGACTTCAGCTGTGGACCCTTGCATCTTCAGGATCATCCCCACTTACCTTCATTGCAGCAGGATAGACTTCTGTCATTATCCCCTCCTTTGGGATTGGTAGGGGAGCCTAGACCCTACCCCCTCCACCAGGCTCTGATCCGGGGTCCAACAGTAGGCAGATAAGACCTGCACTTTGGGGTGCTATGTAGTTGCTCACGGATCACTTCCTGCCAGTGTAAATTCTTTCCACAGGAAAGAATATAGAACTGAATACAACATTAAAGTTCCTGAGCTTCAGAAGTAACCAGGCCCTCCTTTTCAGCCTTGGTCAGGTCAGTATCTCCAAGCCTCAGGCAGCAAGATCTCCTGGAGTGTTCGTTTCCAAGACCATAGACCTGCTCTCTGCCTATCTGTCTACTTCTGAGCTGCTTTGCTTCCCTTTTTAAGCTCTGTCTCCAGCTTGTGCAGGCTTTGCAGGTGAGGCAGGGTGGGGTCATCTGGGCCCCAGGCTGCTATTAACCTCTTCTTTCCAGTGCAAATTTTGTACACTCCATCACAGGTTGTTAATGTTATTCATTAATGGATCAAGTAGACTTGGGAATATGTTTCATTTATAAAATGGGCATGCTTGAATTTAAACCTAATTTAATATCTTAAACATAGTTTCAAATTGATAGAGAAAAAAATCCTTTCTAGGAGTTTACACTCCAACAAGATACAGTAAAAGCACAAATGGGTGATACTATGGCAATGTGAGCCACAGGGGTGGCTCCAGGCACCAGCACGCCAAGCGCGTGCCTGGAGTGGCAAGCCACGGGAGGAACTGTTCTGGTTGCCACGAGGGCGGCAGGCAAGTTGCCTTTGGCGGCATGCCGGCGGAGGGTCCGCTGGTCCCATGGCTTTGGCTGACCTCCTGCAGGCGTGCCACCAAATCTGCTGGACTGGGGACCTCCTGCAGGCAAGCTGCCAAAGGCAGCCTGCCTGCCATGCTTGGGGCGGCAAGCCACGGGGGGAGCTCTGCTGGTTGCCACGAGGGCGGCAGGCAAGTTGCCTTTGGTGGCATGCTGGCGGAGGGTCCGCTGGTCCCATGGCTTTGGCGGACCTCCTGCAGGTGTGCTGCCAAATCTGCGAGACTGGGGACCTCCGGCAGGCAAGCCACCAAAGGCAGCCTGCCTGCCATGCTAGAGTTGCCCCTGGTGAGCCATAGAGGTACATGTCATTAATGCTGCAGATAGATAAGACAGTGAACCTCAGAAGGTTCGATGGTTCATTTCAGATGATGATAATAAATAACAATACATTTTATTAATAAACCAGAAATGTACTAGGTACCTCGCAAAACAAAAACAGAGAGTAACATTGTCAAAAGTGCCTAAGTGACTTATGCTCTTAAGTCCATTTTCAAAAGAGGCACTTCGGGTGAGATACACAAAAGTATTTGGGTGCCAAACTATGACTTTAGGTGCCTAACTCCACAATTAGGTGCTACTGAGATCCTTAAAACTCCTGTTGAGCAGTCGCCTCACTCTGTAGGTACCTACATTTCCTCTGTTAAAGTCTCCTGGTGTCTAAGTTTCTGTCAATGAGCATCCACACAGCCACCTCAGTACCTTTCTCATGTCTAAGCCAGCGGGATCCTCAGACTCAGTGTTCTCCTGACTATTTCGCTTGTGGGGCCTAATCTGATAGGGGTTCTCAGAGCAGGCCTAACTTGCACAAAACAATCAGAAGAGGAGGTGGTGTCCCTCTTATAATTTTCAGTTGAGTGTTGCAATGCTAAATCCCTTTGTGGATCTAGCCCGTAGGCTCAGATTTTTGAAGCTATTTAGATGTTGCTCTGCTAAGCATTACAAAGCATAAATGACTTTGTTTCCTAAGTCTGAATTTCAAAATTGACTTAGGCACTTAGGCTCAATTCCTCAAAGATATTTAGGTGTCAACTCCAGTTGATTTCAGTGTGGGTTAGGTGCCTAAACATCTTTGAGGAGCTGGATATTAGGAGTCTAAGTCTCATTGAAAGTTAATGGAACATAGTCAATGAAACCCAAGTCATTTAAGTGCTTTATAGAACATTACCCATGGTCCCTTCCCCTTTGGAAATGTATCCAAAATTCAGATACATATCTGAAATGTATATGAACCTCCAAAATTTTTAAGACTCCCCCTCAAAATAGTCTGTCATGGGCTCCCATCCTACAAGCTGATGCATATGGGTGGAATATCACTGAAGTCAACTGGGCTGAATACAGGCCCAGGGGTCCACCTGTGAAGATCAGCTTGAATGCTAGGGTCCTTAGTGTGTAAAATCATTAACTATTGGATACTGCAAAGCACTTAATCATGTGCATAACTTTAAGCATGTGTGTTAAATGCTTAAAGTTATGCCATGATTCAGTGCTTTGCTGGACTGGGCTATACATGTGCAGAAAATAATCAAATAGGGAGAATGAGATCCAGGGGCAAGTAACTATTTATAGGCTAATCTTGATAGATTAAATTAATTTCCTCACTGGTGAAATATGCAATGTAATTTATCTAAGTGTACAATGAGTCACTTGGGTAGAAATAAATTAAGCGTAGCTTAAATAGAATTGAATTAGTTAACACAATAGAGAAAAAACTTCTGGATGTATTGACAAACACCACATTTTAACTCTCAGAGGCAAATTATGCTTGGCCCCAGAGCAGATCTGTCGGGGGGGAGACAGGGCAAGGATCCTCTCCCACACTTAGGTTATATCTCCACAGTACATGAAGTTGTGATTGTAGTGCAGGTAGGCATACTCACACTAGCTTTAATCTAGCTAGCGTGGGTAATAATAGTGGTGAAGATGCAGCAGCATGGACTTCAGCACAGACTAGCCACCACAGAACAAGCCCACCAGGATATACACACCTGTGGCTAGCCAGAAGTAAAGTCTGTATTGCTACATCTTCACTGTCGTTACTTGTGCTAGTATGAGTATAGCTTAAGCAAGTATGCCTACCTGTGCTACAATCACACCTTCACTTACAGTGTAGCTGTATCTATAGATCTGTGTAGGAATGGGAACAATAGTAGTCTTTGGTTTGCAGGACAACAAAAGCAGGTGGTTGGGTGTTATCAATCTATCTATGGAATAGATTCACAAAGGGACTTAGGTGCCTGATTGCCACTATAGGTACCTAAATTCCAGAATCAGCCCAATGAGATTCACAAAACTCCTGCTCAGCTGCTGCTGTAGGTGCCTAAACTCACTTGATCCCTAGGTTTTGCCAATGAAAGTTAGGCACTTGTGTTCCTTCCTGTGGACATGCACATTGCTGCCTTTACTCTAGGCATCAGGATTCCTAAACCCAAGTGCGCTGCACAAACTGGGGGTGTAACAAGGTTTACAAACCCCACATTAAGGCAGAGACAAGGGAAGGACAGGAGCTGTACAGGGCCAGGGAGGCCCCGCCCCTCAGGCACTGTCAACCATGTTTCCGGGGGAAAACTAGGATAAAGGGAAATCCCATTGGCAGAGGAAGAGAGAGGAGGAGAAAAAGGCCATTTCCGGGAGGTGCACCATTCTGCAGCAACATGAGAGGAAGTTTCTACTAAGGGGTGCTAGCTGTGAGTCTCCCTGCCACCCCATCCACTCCCCAGGATGGAGGGAGAACCATGGGCAAGGGCTTGAGAAGGCCACAGACACTGGTCCTAGTCTCTGTGGGTTTGGAAGCAAATACTCTAAATCCACTGTGATGACATCCAAACTGAGATGCAGCGGTCATAGGAAGTGACCCAAGGGATGATGAGCAAGTAGACTGACCAAACTTATGAATGGGAGGTCCTGGGTCCCCCAACCACCATGGAACTACACCCTGGCCCCAAAGAGGCCAGTCCAGCTAAAACCTCATCCAGAGGGTAGGATACCTTGGATTAACAGAAAGGCTGGAGTTGGAGGCCCACAAAAATAGGCCCGCTGACCAAACAAACCACTTCAATACAGGATGAAGCTAAGTATTCCTCTGCCTAGCTCACCTGTAGGGTCTGATCCACTAGATGTGCTCAGAGCTTGTCAATCAGATCAGGCCCCACATACATACTCACCTAATATGTCAGTGGATGAGGCTGGGATTCCTTCTTAACTTTTTCCCCAATAGTTAGTGTAATCACTTGGGATATGGGAGACCACCAGTTCAAACCCCCCATCTTCCTGCTGAGAAGAAAGAATCTGAACAGTAATCTGCCACACCCCTATAGTGAGTGACCTAGCCAATTGACTATGGAATATGCTGATGGGGGCACTCCCTGAGATAGAGAATGTGAATTACTATAGCATGATGATAAGAGCACTCACTCAGAAGGTGAGAAAGTCAGGCTTCAGTCTCCCTGCTCCAAACCCTCTTTATGTTTTTTTAATCCACAGTGGAACACCTTCAACAGGAGAGATTGAGGAAGCCTTATATCAGAATATCCCATAGCCCAGTGGTTAAGGTGCTTACCCAAGCCGTGGTAGATTCCAATTCAATCTCTTCTCTCTGTCTCTCTCTCTCTCAGGTGTGTTGGGGGCTATCCAACTAGCTAGCACCTTATCATTCCTTCTGGGTGGTAGTAATCACCTTGGGTTCTGCCTGATACCCTCCTGGTTTGTCTAGTACTGACTACTTGGAGCTCCAGTACATATTTAACAAATTCTTTATTAAAGATGTGAGGCTACAGACACTAGACCACTACTTCAAACAGAGTCATGATGGAATAACCTGATGTACAGAACATATTTCAAGTTAGGAGATTCTACTTGTACAGTGGTTCCTTCTACCAGTCTGGGGCTGTCAGGACTGATGAACAATAATTGTAGGAAGGGCTGGTAGCTCAACCTATTATTAGGATTACCTGACACCTCCCATTATAAGACCCTGTTTTCCATTGCTTATAACAGTGGTCCCCAACCTTTTTCATCTGGCCAGACAACGAGCCACTGAGGATGAGCAGATGAGCATCCCCTGAAATGCCACCAAGAAGCGGCAATGTCAATAGGCATTGCTGCCGAAATGTCACCGACAAGCAGTGTCATCCAGAGGCATCGCCGCCAAAAAGCTGCCAAAAATCAGCAACATTTCGGTGATGATGCGGCTTCTCGGCAGCATTTCAGCGGATGCTCATCCACTGGACAGTACGCGGGCACACATGGATGCCCCAGCAAGTGCCATGCACCCACGGGCGCCACATTGGGGACCACTGGCTTATAACTTTGCTGTACTTTAACAGTTTGGCTGACATTTTCCATGCCAGGTGTCTGACTCTGGAAAGTTTCAGCCAAACTATTTTAGCCATTTCCATAAATGAAGCTAAGTAAAAATAGATTGTTTTGCTATTTTAAAACAATCTGGTGACACTTACTTTGGTGACAAGTCTAGTGCCCCCAAGCTCTTTAGCACACGTGAAATTTGACAGGGTGGCCTTTGTGGCAGGGATGTGCCTTTTACTGTCCCTATGAAAATCCATCCAAATCTGGCAAAGGTATAAGTTTTTGAAAAATCTATTTGTACATATTCAAATGAAACTTCTAGAATTTAGCAGCAAAACTCTTGGAAGATTCCATCCTTACTGATTATGACCCAGCCTTCTCCCTCTGACCCCTGCATGGCTCCTAGTGTTGACCATGTCACAATCCCCACAGACAGACTAAGCATGCTCCCCACAGGGCTATGGTGCAAAGTCAGATTTTTGTTCTAATTGCTTCTCCCAGTTGCAGCAGGCCAGGGTGGGCAGGGCACTGTACCTGAGAGCTATGTGCCTGTCTAGTCTGTGCTCTCAATGTCCCTCTTGCCTGCACCCAGGCATCATGGAGGAGGAAGGTGCATGATTCAAATACAGAGGGCACAAAAGCCAGACTGAGAGAGGTATAACTAAGTGGTTTGAGCATTGGCTTGCTAAACCTAAGGTTGTGAGTTCAATCCTTGATAGGGCTAGTTGGGAATTGGTCTTGCTTTGAGCAAGGGGTTGGACTAGTTGATCTCCTGAGGTCCCTTCTGATTCTATGAGGGGTAGGAGTAGATCAGGCCAAGGACCCTCATGAGACTAGTAGTAGGGGTGGGGAGGTAGGGGTAGAAGAGCTAACCTGTGTCTAGAGGTTGGAATGGGGGAGGGGAATGGGAAGAGACCTGAGCCAAGCATGGGGTGAGAATTGGGACTGGCTAGGCAAGGAAACTGGAACAAGAAGCTGGGGGAGGCTGAATGAGGAGCCCAATGGCTGAGACTATGAGCCTGTGGTGATGATGAAACAGGGGCAGGAGGAATGACTGAAAACTACAGGGGAGAGACAGATCAGATGAGAAGCCATCAAGGGGGACCTGTGCCTAGTTGGGTCAAGGGGGTGGGGAAGAATGGGAGTTAGACAGGAAGGAAACTAGGAGTGGCTGGGAAAAAGAATGGGCTTAGGATGAGAAGCCTGAGGCATGGAGACCAGGACTGGGATGAGGAGCCAGGAGGGGAGAATGGGGACAGGCAAAGGGTGTCCCTACAAGGGTACCCTCCCATCCAGAGCCTGAAATGGAAGCAAAAATTCCAGACTGTCACCATCTGTCTGTTGTCAGCAAATATCTGTGAAACCTAATGGTAATGTTTCATCCCTCTCTATCATTAGTGCACATAAATGGTTGACAACCTACCATGGCTCCATTAGATCCACCTGACTGAGGTCTATGCAGTGGCTGTAAAGGTTCTAGGCCTACTGATGACCCATATGGATGTCAAAATACTGAGAGGAGGGATAGGAGAGCTCAGTGGTTTGAGCGTTGGCCTACTCAACCCAGGGTTATGAGTTCAATTCTTGACAGGGCCACCTGGAGGTTGGTCCTTCTTTGAGCAGGGATTTGGACTAGGGCAGGGGTCAGCAATCTTTCAGAAGTGGTGTGCCAAGTCTTAATTTATTCACTCTAATTTAAGGTTTCACATGCCAGTAATACATTTGAACATTTTTAGATCTCTTTCTATAAGTCTATAACTAAACTATTTTTGTCTGTAAAGTAAATAAGGTTTTTAAAATGTTTAAGAAGCTCCATTCAAAATTAAAATAAAATGCAGAGCCCCTCACCCCTCCAGAGCAGTGGCCAGGACCCAGACAGTGTGAGTGCCACTGAAAATCAGCTTTCGTGCCACCTTTGGCACACGTGCCATAGGTTGCCTATCCCTGGACTAGATGACCTCCTGAGGTCCCTTCCAGCCCTAATAATCTATGAATCTTTGTCACATGATTTCTGTTTTTTTGTTTCAGTTTGCTTTTAGGAAATTATGAATCTGTATTAAACAGGTTGCCAAGCACTCAAAAATTAGGAAATACAAGAGTGCAACTTTAACTTGCACCCCTTGTTCATATGCATTATGATACAGTTTCATAGATTCCAACACCAAAAGGGGCCTTTATGATCATCTCGTCTGACCTCCTGCATTAAACAGGCTGTAGAACTTTCCCAAAATAATTCCTAGAGCAGATCTCTGGTAAATTGTTCTAGTGCTTAATTATTCTCACTATTAAACATTTGCACATTATTTCTGGTCTGAATTATCCAGCTTCAACTTCCAGCCATTGGATCATGTTCTACCTTTCTCTGCAAGATTGAAGAGCCCATTATTAAATATTTGTTTCCCATGTAGACTTTAATCAAGTTACTCCTTAATTTTAGTTTTGTTAAGATAAATAGACAGAGCTCTTTGACTTTATCACTGTAAGGCACATTTTGAAATCCTTCATTGTTACTCGTGGCTCTTCTCTGAACCCTCTCCAATTTATCAATATCCTTCTTGAATTGTGCACACCAGAGCGGGACCAGTATTCCAGTAGTGCATGCATTATGCCTGACGGAATTCTGTGCCAAAAAAATTGTGCACAATATTTTAAAATTCTGCAAAATTCTGCACTTTTTTTAGTCAAAATAATACTACATAATCATATCAGTTTCAATTATTTTAGTAATTTTATTTCAAAATACCGATCAGCAACAATACAGACACACAAAAAGATTCCCCCAGGAACAGAGAGTTCAAGAAACCCCTATGACAACCAGTTCCTGTTTCTCTGCTGCCTTCCTCCTCTAGAGCCCAGTCGGCCCCACCCTAGCCAATACACCTGAACCCCATATCCCCCAGAGCCCATCCGTGGAGCTCTCCTTGCCCAGATACCTGCACATCCCTCCCCCAGAGCCTAGCCACAGGCCCTCCCTTGCCCAAACAACCATGACCCCTCCCCCCACAGAGTCCAGACATGGTCCACCCTTGCCCAGATAACCGCCCCCTTGCCCTTCAGAGTCCAGGGACCCAGAGGAAGAAACAGCCCGATGCTTGGTCCCAGGCTTATGTGGAGTTTCCTGCGCACTGCTGTCCCCTTCCCTCAGGAGATGCTGAGAACTGCAGCTGCCAGAAACCCTCTAGCTCCCTCCCCCTCCCACCCAACAGTGTCTTCTATATGTGAGCTAGACTCTGACAGATCCACTGGACCCCAGTGATGGCCAGAAGCACTGCAACCCATTTCTGTGGGGGAGGGGGAATGAAATTCTGCATACACAACATAAATTTCTGCAAAATTCTGCATTGCACAGTGGTGCAGAATTCCCCCAGGAGTAACACACCAGAGATAAAATACAGAGGTAAAATACCCTCTCAACTCCTACTGAAGATTCCCCTGTTTATGTGTCCCAGGATTGCATTAGCTCTTTGGCCATATTTCATATGGGGAGCTCATGTTCAGCTGATTATTCACCATGACCCCTAAATTTTTTTCAGAGTCACTCCTTCCTAGGATAGAGTTCCCCATCCTATAAGTCTGGCCTACATTCTTTGTTTGCAGATGTATACATTTACATTAATTGATAAAAATGTTAAATAGTGTAAGGCCAAGAACTGATTTATGTGGAAGCCCCACTGGAAACAGACCTTCTCAATGATAATTCTCCATTTACAGCTATAATTGGAGATGCCTCTATTAGCCAGTTTTTAATCCATTTAATGTATGTCATGTTAATTTTATATCATTCTAGTTTTTTAATCAAGATGCTGTGTGGTACCAAGTCAAATGCCTTACAGAAATCTAAGTACATTATGTCAACACTCTTACTTTTATCAGCTAAACTTGTAATCTCATCAACAAAGGATATCAAGTTACTCTAACAGGATCTATTTTCCATTAACCCATTTTGATTTGCATTAATTACATTACCCTCCTTTAGTTCTTTATTAATTGTGTCCCATATCAGCTGCTCTGTTATCTTGTCTGGGATCATTGTTATGCTGACAGGCCTATAATTACCAGGGCTATCCTTGTTATATTTGGACCAAGCAGAGAAGGAGATAGGCACAAAGGGGGCTGGTTTAAACAGAACTGTCTGTGAATTTATTGTTCTAGCAGCAAAACTCAAAGCAGAACCAAAGTGAGGCTTTTCACTGGAGAGAGAAGAGTACAAAACAACCTAAAATTTGAAGAGTCAGGACACCACACTGCTGTTTACCCTTTTCAAAAATTGGCGCAACATTAGCTTTCTTTGAGGCTTCTGAAAATTTTCCTGTTCTCCAAGACTTACTGAAAATCAGCATTAATGTCCTGAAAGATCCTCAGCCAGCACTTTTAAATCTCTTGATTGCAAGTTATCTGGACCTACTGATTTAAACATGTCTAACTTTAGTAGCTGCTGTTTAACATCCTCAAGAGATACTAGTGGAATAGAAAGAGTGTTATCACCATATGATGAAACTATATCATCCGTTTTTTCCCAATACAGAACAGAAATATTTATTGAAAATGCCTGCCTTTTCTTCATTATTAGTCTATCATATATATCTAGTAATGGACTGATACTGTTGTTAGGACTCTTTCTGTTACTAATATATATTTTTAAAAATCTCTTTCCTATTGTCTGTAACATTGCTGGCCATAGATTTCTCCTTGTGTCCCTTGGCTTCCCTTAACAATTTTCTAAAATTCCATCTTTTGATTTATATTCATTACTATCAATTTACCCTTTCTTCAATTTGTTATATCTTACATTTTAAATTTTATTCAGCTGCCTCTGCTTCCCTCTAATCCAGGCCAATTTTTTTAACCAGAATAGCATTCCTGCTCAATTGCAGCTTTTTGGCCATCTAGCAGGATGTTTTAGACTATTCCCAACCATCACTCACATTTTTATGATGAAATTCTTCCTCTTAGCTGATTTGGCTAGAAATTCTTTTCAGCTTTGTAAAACTGGCCCTATTAAAGCACCAAGTATTTCATTACTGGTTTGGACTTTATTCTGCTTGCATATTGTAAACATGATCAAGTCATGGTCATTTGTATTTAAATTGAAGTCCCCTATGATTATGCAGTTTTCCCCCTACACCTTATAGATAGGTGATTAAGGAGGTGGTCATCCTGTTCCATAGCGTGATCTAGCAGTGACCAACAAACACACCATCTAGTGCTTTATCTGTTAAGACATTGAACCATAAGCATTCAAGATTAGTTTCTTCTGAGTTATCAGCGACTCAGAAACAGGTAATTCCTTTTTTGACATAGTGTGGCACTCTCCCTCCCCTTTTGCCCTCTCAATCCTTCCTAAAGAGATTATAACCATTGATTTTAACTTTCCAATTGTGTGACTCATCCCACCAGGTTTCAATAATACCAACTAGATTGAATTTATGCTCATAAATTAGCATTTTCAATTTCTCTTGTTTATTACCTAGGCTCCTTGCATTGGTATACAGGCAATTAAATAATATCTTCTCTTTGTATCCTTTGGTTCCTTATTTAATTTTGTTCTCAACATTTGAATTTTACGCTCAGTGCTCATAACTTGCCTCTTTTTACCCTCCTCACTTGAATCCCCATCCTGGCTACTCTAGCCAGCCCGTCCCTGAGGAGATTGGTCCCCCTTCTACTAAGATTGAGGTATCCAAAATACAGCCCCCTTTCCCCCACAGAAGCTGGACCAATGTTCCACAAACCATAGCCCTATACCTTATCCCTCTTATTTAGTGAGTGGTTCTATTCCAGAATCTTCTGACTTCTGTCTTCCTTTGCTCAAGGGACAAGAAAGATCACAGAAAAGAGAAATCTTTAATTATATGATCATATATTGTTTTCCGTTAGGGCCCCTTCCTCATTTAGTGCAGAGAATGGACAGTGCTCTGGGGCTGAATCAGGGTTGTGTAGTGAAGGAGGCTGTTGTCTGAAGGACCTCATCTCCATTTGTTACAGAAGTTGGATGGTGTGTAGTGAATGAGGCAGGGATTGAAGGAAGAGGAAGGATGGTCTTGTGGTTAAGGCAGTTAAATGCTGCACTGGAGAATTGGCCTATATCCTCCCTCTGCCACAGAGTTCTGGGCAAGTCACCTAAACCACATTTTCACAAGTAGTCACTAGTTGTTGTTTCTCATTTTCTGGGTTCCTGACTTGAGACAGTGGGATCTGATTTGCAGAGGTACTGAGCACTCACATCTGCAATCAATGGGAGCTGTACTTTGAACGTGTAAAATGCTATATAATGCTAAGCACTCTGAAAAGTCAGTCATTAGATGACTTAGACTGAGACTCAAAATCAATGGACTCTTCTGAGTTAAATCTGTCTCAGCAGGGACTTTGTGAGTGGTATGTTGTTTGTTCTCCATGACAGTTTTGTAGGCCAGGCCAGGTGAGACAAGTGAGACAAGTGAGGACTGAGTGGTTGGGACTGTTGAGTATGTGATCAGTCCCAGTGTTTGAAGTCTCAGAGTGAGTGATCCCTTCTGTTAGTGAGGTGGTGGAGGTAAGCAGTGAGGCTTAATTTAAAAATCAGTTACTAGGGGAACTCCTATGTAGGTGAATAGGAGCAGCAAACAGGGAAATTTCAGAGACAATTTTATCAGCCCTTATAAAGTGAGATCACAATGCCGTCCTTCCAACTGTTGGCAAGGTTCCAGTTCTCCACAACAGGTGAAAGATGACCAGAAGTGTTTCTACTAGAGGATCAAAAGCATATTTTAGCAGCTCTTGCGGATGCTATCAGCATCAGCTGCATGCCATTCTTCAGTTTGCAAATGTGATGTTTCACTTCATCCAACATTGGTGTATCTGTAGAAGTGTCTGAATCTGAAACCGCCGTGGCTTCAAAATCATGTGGCTCTGGGCAAGCAGCACCTGTGGGGTAGGTCAGGGTGCATGGATAGTATTCCACCCAGCGTGAGAGGATGTCATCATCCGATTTACATGGATGGCCTTGACTGACATTCAGGATGCTGTTTCTAAAGACTGATTCTTGACTGCTGAGGTACCTACTATCCACAAAATTCCAGCAAGGCCTTAAGAGCTGTCCAATAACAGCATAATACTTCAGTATTAATGTAAAAGAAAAACTTTATAGATACTTAATGTTCTTTATTGATATTGAGTCTTTCATTATGCTGCGGAGTGTTGTTGGTTTATGCTATAAGAAGAGACAGTAGTTAGTAGAGCTTCTAGTCAGCAGAGAATTATAGAAATAGCAGAAAAATGAGAAGTCTGAATTCAAGAGCTTAAGCAGGAACTGAGTGATGCAATGCAAATGACTCAGAATATGAATTTAAATGAGGAAATTTAAAATGTCCTTCGGAGACTGGTAAATAGAGAGAAAAATTATTTTTGTTTTGAATTTTAAATTCATCTGCCAATAATGTTCGCCCAAGTCCTGTAACCTGACACATTTGCAAAATTCTAGGAAGTAGAGGAACAGTTCCGAAAGGAAAAGTATAAGAACTACATTGTATTGCTGATTATCTTGGTGTATTATTTTGTTAACAAGCTGAGGATGCTCTGACGAGGGGATAAAAAAAATAAAATGGAAAAAAGTTAAACTAAATGGTCCATGTTGCATAGGGCTACATTGTTCCTTTTGATGTAGCCCCGAGTAAGGGATAGTGCATACGTATGCTGCCCCAGGGGAAGCCCTGGAAGGTGCTATGCCTCAGAGACACCTGTCAGAGGAACAATTTGTCTTGGGGATCCCCAGTTGCACTGCAAGTAATAATTTGCAAAACCCATTTTTAGATTATAATCTACTTCACCCGCCTACACAGAGGATAGGGAGCCCAGTATCAACTGCCTTGCCTTCCCCAGGGCTGGCTTCAGGCCCCAGCGCGCAAAGCACATGCTTGGGGTGGCATGCCGAAGGTGGTGCTGTGCCAGTTGCCAGGAGGGCAGCAGGCGGCTCCGGTGGACCTCCCACCGTGGGACCAGCGGACCCTCCACAGGCACACCTGCGGGAGGTCCACCGGAGCTGCGGGACTGGAGAGTGGCAGAGCGCTCCCCGCGGCTTGCCGCTGTGCTTGGGGTGGTTAAATGGCTAGAGCCAGCCCTGGCCTTCCCTATTGTCATGGTACAATTCCCCACTCTGAACCTTAGCGTCCAAAAGATGGGGTACCACATGAATTACTCTAAGCTCAATTACCAGTTTAGAACCCGTAGTGCTGCCACTAACCTGGAATTCCAGTGCCTGGTACACTCTGGTCCCCACAAAACCTTGCCCGGGGACCCCCAAGACCTAGACCCTCTGGATCTTAACACAAGGAAAGTAAACCCTTTCCTTCACTGTTGCCTCTCCCAGGCTTCCCCTCCCTGGGTTACCCTGGAAGATCACTGTGTGATTCAAACTCCTTGAATCACAAAACAGAGAGGACAATTCATCTTCCTCCCTCCTTCTCTTTCCTCCTCCCAGACTCTTCCTGAGAGAAAGTAATCATGGCACAGAGAGAAATCAGCCTCTCTCTCCCTCTTCCCTCCTTTCTCCCCACCAATTCCCTGGTGAATCCAGACCCAGTCCCCTGGGGTCTCACCAGAATAAAAAAACAATCAGGTTCTTAAACAAGAAAAACTTTTAATTAAAGAAAGAAAAAAACAGTAAAAATTATCTTTGTAAATTTAAGATGGAATTTGTTACAGGGTCTTTCAGCTATAGACACTGGGAATACTCTCCCAGCCTAAGTATACAAGTACAAATTAAAATCTTTTCAGCAAAATACCAATTTGAACTCCTTTCAGCCAAATACACATTTGAACTTCTTCCAATCAAATACACATTTGCAAATAAAGAAAACAAACATAAGCCTAACTCACTTTATCTACCTAGTACTCACTAATCTGAAGTTATAAGAGCCTGTATTGGAGAGATTGGAGAGAAACCTGGTTTCACGACTGATCCCTCTGAGCCCCCAGAGTGAACAACAACCAAAACTAACAGCACACACAAAAACTTCCCTCCCTCAAGATTTAAAAGTATCCTGTTCTCTGATTGGTCCTCTGGTCAGGTGACAGCCAGGCTCACTGTTCTTGTTAACTCTTTCCAGGCAAAAAGATATAAAGTACTTCTGTGCTATTAACTTTTCTTATCTGTTTATGACACATATCAACTACTTACCCACTTGAGCCCTGAGAGAGCATCCAGTGCATAGTCGTGCTGCTTCCAGCACCTGTAACTAAGACCTTGGTAACCCTAAAACATCCACATAGGTGAGGAGGAATCCATAGTTCTCTGCATGGCTAGTCACAGTGTTGCCCCTAACAAGGACCTGGTCCTTTTGCCCTGCAGCAACAGCTCCCTAATGAAACATCACCATAATTGCAGTTCACTTTCAAGTATCAAAGTGATACATGACAGCTCCTTGGGAACCAGTTAGAGTCTGTTATTATAACATAGCATTTATATAACTGTGATGCCATAATTAATGCTTTAGCAGCAGATACCTGTTTTATAAGGTTTAGAACTTGGCAGAAAAAAAACTCACATCTGAAATGTCATGCAGGTTCTTAGTCCAAAAACATATTATTATTTTTTTTTAAATATTGGCTATAACTTTTAGAGTTTTTCATTTCATATAATTTAAAAAAAATAGAAGAAAGTTTTCTTGTTTTCAGATTTCTTTGAAGATAAATAAAAACTTGAATTTTGCAATTTTAAGAACAACAATGCAACAGCAAAACAGTGTTTGGCAGACTACCTCTGAGCACTTAGGCAAGTGAGTAACTTTGACTAAAGTGGGAAATCTGACTAAATTTGCATACATGCCTGATGGCTTGATTTTCAAAAGTGCTGAGCCTCTGCAGCTCTCACTGAGTTCAAATGGAAATGAGTGTGCATGGTTGTAAGGACTGGACTTGTGAGAAGTCCCATGGAGTTCAATTAGGCTACTTATTGTAGTCCCAGAGTTGCAAATTGCTACTAAAGCTTCACACTGGTGCAAGAATCCACCCACTTAGTATAACTTGCTGGATTGGGGCCATAAATAGCACTTCACTGAGTGTTTGCGGAAATTGATCCAAACTGAATATTGTTCAGGATGCAGTGGGAATTTGAGGTTCTTTTCTGATCTGTGGACCTAATTCTCATGTGATCTATAGTGATGAATAGATCCATTGAAATCTTCAGTGCAAATCTGATATAAATGAGAATCAAGGCCTATATCAGTGGTGGGTAGCCGCTTCCTGCAGCTCTCATTTGCTGAGAATGGCGAACTGTGGCCATTGGGAGCTGTGGGCGGCCATGCCTGAGGATGGTCAGTGTAAACTAATGCCTCGCAGGCCACAGGTTGCCCACCACTGCCCTATATGTTTATGTGATGTCCTCCTTTTACCAGGTGGTGTGACTAGAACAAATTTTGGGGGAAAAATTCTTTTGTGGAAAATATAGATGAAAATGAAAGAAAATTCATTTTCATCAAAATGTTCATGGAAAATATTGATTTTTTCAGCAAAAAATTGAAAACCAAAAATGCTTGAATCAAAAGCTAAATTTTTCAATTTGGAAATGCTGCTGCAGTGTCTTATGGGAGCTGTAGTTTGAATCCCTCAAACCTCTGTTCTCCTGCATAGGCCAGACTTCCTGCCTTGACTACATCCCCTATGATGCACACTGTATCTTCTTTTTCTGAGCTGCTGTGGTACATCATAGGAGTCTTGTATCTGTGATGCATTGTGGGAGATATAGTAGAGCTAGGAAGAATATATATCTTCTCTGCTGGGAAAAAATATTAAGTGATCAAGGAATTATAGATGGTAGCATGGTGTTGCAAATTATACCTGTAGGCCACGAACCGTTCGTTTCTAGGCTGAGGCACAAAAACTAAAGATTTACAGAGTATCCAAACAACAAAGTATTATTGAGCAAGGTTCAAACAACGTTCGAACGTGATGTCCCCCTGCTAGTCAGGGAGAGACCCAGGCTGCAGATTACATAGAAGTTATATACCTTTTAGGAGTGCATGCTACCCTTGTGGATCAGAAGTTTTAGCCAATAAACAAGCCATTTTCTTATCTTTAGCCTATAACAGCTAATCATTGTCCTCGTGCTGGCTAGTGCACAGTCCAGCTGTTACCTTGCATACTAGAATGTTTCCTTAATTATGTTGTTGCAGCTGTTTTCCTATCCTCTTTCCTGTTTCTGGCTTTATCTTTCTTTAATGCTGCCCTTGAGAGCTGTGTACATGATGTGCTTGCTTTTAGTTAATGATGGATACAAAATAGGGGAACTTACAAAATGGAGTCGCTCATGCTAATTACCTTTAACAATGGGCAACCTTAATTTTGGCATTTCCTAACTTCTGAGTGCTGCACTTTGAAACTTTAATGTTTTTTAACAGTGTTTAGTTTTGTTTTGCTTTTTTTAAAAAAAATCAAAACAGGTGTTTATATTTCCCATCTCCAGCCCAGCAAACTCAATTTGGGATTTCAGAGTCAAGCTGGATTATATTTTGTTCTCACACCTCCGGTCTAGTAATAAAGATTCTGCAGGCCAAAATGGATCAACACTACCAATAGGCAGCCCTATTTTATTAAAACTATGCTCTAAATGTTAGCAGAGCAACCCCATTGCCATCAGTGGGTTTACACAGCTGTCACTAAGTAGAACTTAATTAGCAATTCTGCTGATGACACACGAGAAGTTCAAGCTAACTTTAAGGAATCTGCTGCTGTCTGTAAGGACATAGATTTCTTTTACATTTTGAAAAAAAAATGGAAGTTTTGGGTAGTTAACATTCCGCAACAACAAATTTTTTGAGATTACAAGTGGTGCCCCCTAAAGTTAACATTGCCTGACACTTCCTATGATAAGACTCCATTTTCAATTGCTTATAAATTTTACCAAACTTTTAACTGTTCAGGCAGAAATTTTCCGTGCTGGGTGTCTGCCTCAAGTTGAATTTTTGGGAGAAGTTTCAGCTAAACAGTTCAACCATTTCCAGGACTGAAATTAAGGAAAAATATAAGATATTTGACATGTGTTCAAAAATTCTTACAAATGTTTTGTTGAGAAGCAGTAGCACTTTCACATTTTGGAGCACAGGCTTTGCAATGTGGCCAAGTTATAAATCTTCGAAAAATCTCAGTTTGCACAATCTCAGTAGATACTTTTTACAGTCTGGCAGCTAAATTCTCTGAAGATTCCAGCTGCACTAAGCATTCTCCAGCACAGGATTGCAGGGGCTGAGCAAGACTTCCTGCTACAATGTTGTAGTGCCAAGCACAGTAACTGAGAGCAGGGAGAGTGTCTCTCCTATGCTGGGAGTTGGATGATGAAAAAGTGGAACAAAGAGCCAGTTGGGTAATAAGAGACAGGACTTGGGCACAGACAGATTGTCAGGAACAGAGGGAGTAAGGACTGTTACCAACAAGGCACACTTCACTGCAAAACCTGGAATAGAATGCAGCATACATGAGTCTCCATGTAACACTGTAACTGTCAGCAAATATCTGGGAACCCAGTGACAAAGTGTGTGTTTCTAGTGGTTGTTCCACTCTGAGGATGATGTCCTACTATTGCTATTATTTACTCCATTAGCTCAAGTGGCAGAGGTCTATACAGCAGTTTTAAAGCTTCCAACCCTGCTGATGACTCATATAGTGTCTATCATAACCTTAGTCCCAGATTTGGACCTTAGCGTCCAAAATATGGGGGTTAGCATGAAAACCTCCAAGCTTAGTCATCAGCTTGGACCTGGTACCTGCTGCCACCACCCAAAAAATTAGAGTGTTTTGGGGCACTCTGGTCCCACTGAAAAACCTTCCCTGGGGACCCCAAGACCCAAATCCCTTGAGTCTCACAACAGAGGGAAATAATCCTTTTTCCCTTCCCCCCTCCAGGTGCTCCTGGAGAGATACACAGACACAAGCTCTGTGAATCCAAACAGAGTGACTCCCCCTCTCCGTTCCCGGTCCTGGAACAAGAAGGACTTTCCTATTCCCCCAGAGGGAATGCAAAATCAGGCTAGCCAATTCAACACACACCGATCTCCCCTGATTTCTTCCTCCCACCAATTCCCTGGTGAGTACAGACTCAATTTCCCTGAAGTAAAGAAAAACTCCAACAGGTCTTAAAAGAAAGCTTTATATAAAAAGAAAGAAAAAATACAAATGGTCTCTCTGTATTAAGATGATACAATACAGGGCAATTTTTTAAAAGAATATTGAATAAACAGCCTTATTCAAAAAGAATACAAATCAAAGCACTCCAGCACTTATATTCATGCAAATACCAAAGAAAAGAAACCATGTAACTTACTATCTGATCTCTTTATCCTTACACTTAGAAACAGAAGATTAGAAAACAGAACTACTTCTCCAAAGCTCAGAGAAAGCAGGCAGCCAGAAAACAAAGACCTCAGACACACAATTCCCTCCACCCAAAGTTGAAAAAATCCGGTTTCCTGATTGGTCCTCTGGTCAGGTGCTCCAGGTGAAAGAGACATTAACCCTTAGCTATCTGTTTATGACACGCCCCCCAAATTGCAGACAGTGGGGAAGCTCACTGGCGGCGATTTCCTTCTAGAACTTGAAAATAAACAGATTAATACAACACATGCACCTTTACATATACTACTAAGTATATAACTAACAGACTGTTACATTTTAAGAACACTTTTTAACTACTGGATTCTGGGAAACTCTCACGGGAGAGTGCATCAGCAACTTTGTTAGAAGCTCCTGTGATGTGTTGAATTTCAAAATCAAAATCTTGGAGAGCTAAACTCCAATGAAGAAGTTTCTTGTTGTTCCCCTTGGCAGTATGAAGCCACTTTAGTGCAGCATGGTCAGTTTGTAGTTTGAACCGCCGTCCCCAAACATATGGGCGTAGCTTTTCCAGGGCATACACAATGGCATAGCATTCCTTTTCACTGACTGACCAGTGACTTTCCCTCTCAGACAGTTTCTTGCTGAGAAACACGACAGGATGGAAGTTGTGATGTGTTGCTTCCTGCATGAGCACTGCTCCTATACCACGCTTAGATGCATCTGTGGTTACTAGGAATGGCTTGTCAAAGTCCGGGGCCCTGAGCACAGAGTCAGACATGAGCATCGCCTTAAGCTGGGTAAAGGCCTTTTGACACTTATCAGTCCACTTAACGGCATTTGGCTGGGTCTTTTTGGTCAGGTCGGTCAACGGGGCAGCGATTTGGCTGTAGTGTGGTACAAATCGCCTGTAGTATCCGGCCAAGCCTAAGAAGGATTGGACCTGTTTCTTTGACCTTGGGACAGGCCACTTTTGGATAGCATCCACCTTGGCCTGTAGGGGGTTTATGGTTCCTCGACCCACCTGGTGCCCCAGGTAAGTCACTTTGTTTTGGCCTATTTGACACTTTTTGGCCTTAACAGTTAGTCCTGCCTGCCTGATGCGCTCAAAGACCTTTTCCAGGTGGAGTAGGTGTTTGGGCCAGGAGTCTGAAAAAATGGCCACATCATCGAGGTAGGCAACTGCAAATTCTCCCAGTCCAGCTAGTAGACCATCTACCAGCCTCTGGAAGGTGGCGGGTGCATTTCGAAGGCCGAAAGGAAGGACATTGAATTCATACACCCCCGCATGGGTGACGAATGCTGACCTCTCCTTGGCAGGTTTATCTAGCGGTACTTGCCAGTACCTCTTGGTTAAGTTTATTGTAGAGATGAACTGGGCACGTTCCAACTTTTTCAATAGCTCATCAGTACGTGGCATTGGATAGTTGTCCAGACGAGTTACAGCATTTAGCTTACGGTAGTCCATGCAAAAGCGTATTTCCCCATCTGGTTTGGGCACCAGAACCACTGGAGATGCCCATGCACTGGTAGATGAGCGGATTATACCCATCTGTAGCATGTTTTGGATCTCCCATTTTATAGCAGCTTGGGCATGAGGAGACACCCGGTAGGGTGGGGTTCTGATTGGGTGAGCATTACCTGTATCAATGGAGTGGTATGCCCGTTCAGTCCATCCTGGGGTGGCTGAGAACAATGGGGCGAAGCTAGTGCACAGCTCCTTAATTTGTTGCCGCTGCAGACGTTCCAGGGTGGTTGAGAGGTTCACCTTTTCCACGCCACCGTTTTTTTTTCCGTCGTAGTAGACACCGTCAGGCCACTCAGCCTTATCCCCCTGGACTGTAAACTGACAAACCTGTAAGTTTCTGGAATAGAAAGGCTTGAGAGAATTAACATGGTACACTTTAGGCTTTAGTGAGGAATTGGGAAATGCTATGAGGTAGTTTACAGCTCCCAGGCGCTCTTGGACCGTGAATGGCCCTTCCCATGATGCTTCCATCTTATGGGCCTGTTGCGCCTTCAAGACCATAACCTGGTCTTCTACCGTGAAAGAACGTTCTCTGGCATGTTTGTCATACCAGGCCTTTTGCTCTTTCTGAGCATCCTTTAGGTTCTCTCTAGCAAGGGCTAAAGAGTGTTGGAGGGTGCTTTGTAGCTTGCTTACAAAGTCCAGAATGTTAGTTCCTGGAGAAGGCGTAAACCCCTTCCATTGCTGCTTCACCAACTGTAATGGCCCCTTAACCTCGTGACCATACACAAGTTCAAATGGTGAAAACCCTAAACTGGGATGTGGAACAGCCCTGTAGGCAAACACCAACTGCTGCAACACTAGGTCCCAATTATTGGAGAATTCGTTGATGAATTTTCGTATCATGGACCCCAAAGTTCCATTGAACCTTTCCACCAGGCCATTGGTTTGATGGTGGTACGGGGTGGCAACCAAGTGATTCACCCCATGAGTTTTCCACAGTTTTTCCATGGTCCCTGCCAGGAAATTAGACCCTGAATCTGTAAGGATGTCAGAGGGCCAACCTACCCTGGCAAAGATGTCTGTTAGGGCCAGGCACACAGTGTTAGCCCTGATGTTGCCTAGAGCTACTGCTTCTGGCCATCGGGTAGCAAAGTCCACTAAAGTCAGTACGTACTGCTTTCCTCTGGGCGTCTTTTTTGGGAAAGGGCCCAGAATATCCACAGCTACTCGCTGAAATGGGACCTCAATTATGGGGAGTGGCTGGAGAGGGGCCTTGACCTGGTCTTGAGGTTTTCCCACTCTTTGGCATACCTCACAAGACCGGACATACTTGGCAACATCCTTGCCCATCCCCTCCCAGTGGAAGGACTTCCCCAACCGGTCCTTGGTTCTGTTCACCCCAGCATGGCCACTGGGATGATCATGGGCTAAGCTTAAGAGCTTCCCCCGGTACTTAGTTGGAACCACCAACTGTTTTTGCGGCTGCCATTCTTCCCGGTGTCCACCAGAAAGAATTTCCTTGTATAAAAGTCCATGGTCTATAACAAACCGGGATCGATTAGAAGAGCTGAGAGGCGGTGGGGTGCTCCGTGCCGCCGCCCAAGCTTTCTGAAGGCTGTCATCTGCTTCCTGCTCAGCCTGGAACTGTTTCCTTGAGGCTGGGGTCACCAGTTCTTCCTCAGACTGTGGACTTGGGCTTGGTCCCTCTGGAAGCGATGTAGGTGATGGGGTTGTTTCCGTTGCTGGTGAACCGCTCTCCGCTGGTGCACCTGAGGTTATTTCAGGCTCTGGCTGAGCCTTTTGGGTATGGCTGTCTGTTGCTTCTGCCAGTTCTGGCTCGCTGTCGCCCTCTGGCGTTGAGTTTGAAGATGTGGTTGCACTTGCTGGTGCTGGTTGCTGTTCCAGTTCCGGGCCTGGGACTGGAGATGCTGTGGCTGTTTCAGTGATAGGCATGGAATCCGGGTCCACTACCTCTGTCTGGGTCTCTGGTAACACAGACGGGGCCTCTGTGGACGACTCAGGAACAGGAATAGGTCTGGAAGCTTGCCTGGTTTGGCTACGTGTAACCATTCCCACTCTCTTGGCCCGCCTCACCTGGTTGGCCAAGTCTTCCCCCCGTAGCATGGGGATAGGATAATTGTCATAGACTGCAAAAGTCCACATTCCTGACCAGCCTTTGTACTGGACAGGCAGTTCAGCTGTAGGCAAGTCTACAGCTTGTGACATGAAGGGGTAAATTGTAACTTTGGCCTTTGGGTTGATGAATTTGGGGTCTACGAAGGATTGGTGGATAGCTGACACTTGTGCCCCCGTGTCTCTCCACACAGTAACCTTCTTTCCGCCCACTCTCAACTTTTCCCTTCGCTCCAAGGGTATTTGAGAGGCATCTGGGCCTGGGGATCTTTGGGGTGATGGTGGTGTAATGAATTGCACTCGCATGGTGTTCTTGGGACAGTTGGCCTTGATATGTCCCAGTTCATTACACTTAAAGCATCTTCCATCTGATGGGTCACTGGGCCGAGGTGAGTTACTGGAGACTGGTGAGGTTGAAGGGTAGGGTATCTGTGGCTTTACTTGGGTGGTATGTGGGGTCTTTGGCTGTCCTCGGTTGTAGGGTTTATGGTCTGTGTGCCCCCTGTGGTAATCGTTCCCCTTGACAGTAGCTTTCTTGCTTTCTGCCACTTCCATCCATCTGGCTCCAATCTCCCCCGCCTCAGCGATATCTTTGGGATTTCCATCTTGTATGTACCGTGTGATGTCTTCAGGAACACCATCCAAGAACTGCTCCATTTGTATGAGGAGGTTCAGTTCTTCCAAGGTTTGAATGTTGTTTCCTGTTATCCAGGCCTCATAGTTTTTTGCAATGTAGTAGGCGTGTTTGGGAAATGACACCTCTGGTTTCCACTTTTGGGTTCTGAAACGCCGACGGGCATGATCTGGGGTTATCCCCATTCTGTATCTGGCCTTGGTTTGAAAAAGTTTATAGTCATTCATTTGCTGCTTAGGCATTTCAGCTGCCACCTCTGCTAAAGGTCCACTGAGTTGTGGCCTTAATTCTACCATGTACTGGTCTTCAGGGATGCTGTACCCAAGACAGGCTCTTTCAAAATTTTCCAAGAAGGCCTCGGTGTCATCACCTGCCTTGTAGGTGGGAAATTTCCTGTGCTGTGGAACAATAATGGGCGATGGGTTGTTAGGATTGGCTGGAGTCTGTTGCTTAGCCTTTTCTAATTCCATGGCCTGTTGGTGGGCTTCCCTCTGGAGTTCTATCTGTCTTCTGTGGGCTGCCTCTTCTTCTGCTTGTTTCCTTCGGTGGGCCACCTCTTCTTCTTCTAGTTTTCTTTTGTGTGCTGCCTCTTTGATTTGTTCTTCTCTTTCTTTCATCTCCATCTCTTTTTGTTTTATTTCTAGTTCCTGTTTGTGTTTTTCCATCTCTCGCCTGTGTTCAGCTTCTTTGAAGTGCTCTTCAGCCTTCATTTTTGTCTTGGTAGACATGGTTCCTGTTTTCTTGTGTTGGGGTGCCCTCCGGTGTTTCTCTTCTGAACTGCAGGCTCTGTTGCCTCCTGAAGTCTGCCTAGCAACAGTGCCTTTAGCTAATCTTCAATGTTAAGTAAACCTGAAAAACCACTTTATTTGCATTTATATAGTGCTGGTATGACTCTCAATGGGAGTGCTATTGTGTGACAAAAGACTCGTGATAGCCCTTAACGACTTCTTGCTTAACATGCAAGCCACAAACTGCCAGAGAGAGCAGAAAAAAAAATTCTCTCTGGTTCCCTTTTAAAACCAAACTGTTTCTCTCTGCTAAAAAGCCCTTAGCAGAGAAAAGAAAAATATAATCTTCCTACTGGCTTCTGGATTCTGTCTAGATCCCACCACTGCTACACCATATCATAACCTTAGTCCCAGATTTGGACCTTAGCGTCCAAAATATGGGGGTTAGCATGAAAACCTCCAAGCTTAGTCACCAGCTTGGACCTGGTACCTGCTGCCACCACCCAAAAAATTAGAGTGTTTTGGGGCACTCTGGTCCCACTGAAAAACCTTCCCTGGGGACCCCAAGACCCAAATCCCTTGAGTCTCACAACAGAGGGAAATAATCCTTTTTTCCCTTCCCCCCTCCAGGTGCTCCTGGAGAGATACACAGACACAAGCTCTGTGAATCCAAACAGAGTGACTCCCCCTCTCCGTTCCCGGTCCTGGAACAAAAAGGACTTTCCTATTCCCCCAGAGGGAATGCAAAATCAGGCTAGCCAATTCAACACACACCGATCTCCCCTGATTTCTTCCTCCCACCAATTCCCTGGTGAGTACAGACTCAATTTCCCTGAAGTAAAGAAAAACTCCAACAGGTCTTAAAAGAAAGCTTTATATAAAAAGAAAGAAAAAATACAAATGGTCTCTCTGTATTAAGATGATACAATACAGGGCAATTTTTTAAAAGAATATTGAATAAACAGCCTTATTCAAAAAGAATACAAATCAAAGCACTCCAGCACTTATATTCATGCAAATACCAAAGAAAAGAAACCATATAACTTACTATCTGATCTCTTTGTCCTTACACTTAGAAACAGAAGATTAGAAAACAGAACTACTTCTCCAAAGCTCAGAGAAAGCAGGCAGCCAGAAAACAAAGACCTCAGACACACAATTCCCTCCACCCAAAGTTGAAAAAATCCGGTTTCCTGATTGGTCCTCTGGTCAGGTGCTCCAGGTGAAAGAGACATTAACCCTTAGCTATCTGTTTATGACAGTGTCAATATGAAGCCACATGATAGAATCTCTGTTTTTTCAGCTTGCTTTTTTAAAAGCCTAGGAAATCACACACAAAGGGCTACATTTAAAAAAATACCATTAAGGTGGAAAGGGCAGGGAAAGTCCCACAAACTAGAGCAGGGGCAATGTCGTGGGCAATAGAATGGGGAAGGAAGAGAGGGAGCCAAGATGGACTCAGCATCCAGATTGAGGCCCATTGTCAGAGGG
Organism: Gopherus evgoodei; assembly: GCF_007399415.2. Lineage (NCBI taxonomy): Eukaryota > Metazoa > Chordata > Testudines > Testudinidae > Gopherus > Gopherus evgoodei. Next base: position 128,198,892 of record NC_044323.1, read on the forward strand.
TCACACTCCCCCTGGGCTATAGGGGTCGATTTCTTCAACGATCACTTGAAGGCCCCTGTCTGCTCTTTGCCATCAGCGACTGAGGCGAGTTCCATCTTGGTGCTAACGAGGAGACAGAAAACAGAATGATGGGGCTTCCTCTGACACTGCTTCCACAAGGAATTCCATGAGAGGGGTCTCATCGCCCTCCTCCTCCCCCTCTTCACTGCCAGATCCTCCTCAGCCAGCTCCAACTTCTGGACTTTCTCTGGGGCAGGGGAAGCAGGTAAAAATCAACAAAAAAGAGGCAGGGAAGTCAGGTAGTAAACTGAGGAGGAAGCATCAAACTGCAAAGAGGGAAGTCACATGAGACTGGGATGGGTAGCAAACTGTTAGAGGAAGCGGCTCATGGGCAAGCAGTGGGAGGAGAAGAAGGCCCATCAGCTCAATGCAAACTGAGGAGGAGGAAGGAGGAGGGAAAATCCAAGGGGAACATGTGCACCCATGTGTGCTTGCAATGGAGTTTCTGCTGTAACAGTAGTCCCAGAGAAGGTGAGTGGGTGGAGATAGGAGCAGACTAGCAAGCCAATGTTCTTCAGCAGCAGAAGCAGTGATGAGGGAGTGGATGGAATGTGGGAAGGCTCCAGGCTGCTCCCCGTGTCCCAGCAATGGCAATATTAGCAACAACAGTGTGGATGCTCAGTAGCAGCCACAGCAGCAGTGGCAAATCCCACCCTCAGTGTCACAGGTGTTTACTTGGCCTGGGTCAAACCAAAACTAAAAGCCATCCCTCTCAACTAAAAGGGAGGAGCCACTAGGTCCAGGCTTCAATTGATTTCTGGAGGCAATAAATGAAAAAAACAGGAGAAGAAGTGAGATCAGAGATAAAGAATCAGGGATCCATAGGAGGACACAAAGCAGAGAACCCCCAACAGTGCCCAGCACTCCTCAAAGATATCCAGGGAGTCAGCGGACACGGACCAGAGCAACTCTATCCAGAGGCATGATCAGAAGAGGAACCAGAAACAGGCCCCAAAGTCCCAGAGCAATGCCCCAGGCTCCCACCCAGTTTTCTCCTGGATAGATGGCCATCTTGGCCAGTGCCAGGAGAAAGATGACAAGAAGGTCCTGGAACCTTATGGGGTTACGGATGGGGTGTGCCTGGATCAGGAGGTGTGGGGAAAAATGCAGTCAGAACCTCAGTAAGAGATTCTGGAGAAGCAGGAAGAGGGGCTGCAGCCTGATGAATTCTATGTAGATCTGCACCAGAGTCTCCCTTTTGTAACAGAAAGGACAGGTGTTGGAGGAGTTCATAAACTGCACCAGGTACGTGCCCATGTTCAGAGCTCCATGAAGGAGTCGCCAATGAATATCCCCAGTGGGCTGTGGAACCAGAGTGGAGTACAGACTGGCACACTGGGGCTCCTCACTCTACTTAGGTGGCAACAGGCCCCACCATGAGGTGACATGAGGGTGAGGAAGTGACTTGTGTGAAACATTAGTATGTTCAAATATTTTCTGGGTGCCGTACAGAGGCAGAACATCTGGATGGTATTCGGCCGACTTAGGTTGTGTGGCAGGGACGACTGGGGAGACTTGCAGGGCAGGGTCATAATGGCAAGGTCCTGAGGGTCAGAGGTGAAAGGCAGGTAGGGAGCACCCTCCTGGAGGATCCATTTGAGGAAAGCGAGAGAAGCAGGAGGTAAGGCTGTCCTCACCTCCTGGAGCACCCGAGTCGGGACATGCAGGGTGAACAGCCTCATGAGCTTAATGCCACAGGATCCACCCAGTCCCTCCTATCATAGTCTAGGAGATCTCCAAGTCTGGTGATACCAGTGAGGACCAACCTCCAGTGCACCAAGGGGGATTTCACAACCTGTACATATAGATGGGGGTTGTGTATCGAGGGGTTTGTGTGAGGAAGTGCTCCTCCTCTGCACTGCTATGGACCTAGTTGTGGAGACTACTTTCCAGATCCTAAGAAGGCTCTGGTAAAAGACCAGCAGCTCAGAGAGGTCTCAGGTGGAGATAAAAGAGATGCTGATCATATCAGGGCCCTTGTAGATGGTGAAGGAAGGCAATCTCTCCATGCCAGATTACCTGCGCTATAAAGGAGTCACTGCAAGAACTGGAGGCAGAAGATATAGACTTGGCTGCAGATGCAGACCAAGCCCTGTCCCCATTACCACATGACTGGGGAGTCTCAGGACACCCACAGAGACACAGTGCAGCTCCATCCAAAAAAACTTTAGGATCTTCTTCTGGAAGCTGGCCAGGGTTCCTGGTAATGGGCTCAGGGTTTTGAAGGGAAAGGCACTGGAGCAGCCCATTCCACCTCTGTAACCAGTCAGCCACCTTGGAGGGATTGATGGCTGAAAGGTAAATGCCCAGATAGAGCAGTGGACCCGTGCCCCACCAGATGGCACAGAGCATGGATGAGAGGGAGCTTTTCTGCCACTCATTCCTGACCATTAGGCCAAAGCTCTTGATCCAGGCAGAGGAGGCTGCAGAATAGATGTCTTGGCAAGCTGCCACCCATGCCAGGTGGTTCTGGGCCACAGGAGGCACATCGTTGGTATACACCAGTAGGACCACCCACATGTCCTGCTCCTGAAGTACCAACCCCATCATCCTGTTGAGGAGGAGATGGTGGAATAGCTCACTGGCAATGGTATAGAGCTGGATGGATAGGGGGCAGTGTTGATGCCCCCCTCAACCAAAGGTGGTGGGTTCAATCAAGGTTCAGTTGAGCTTGACCAGATACTCCACAGAGGCATACAGCACCTGGAGATAGTGAAGTGGGGACTCAAACCAAATACCCACAGAGTGTGCATTGAGATACCTGTGATCCACCCTGTCATAGACTCATAGACTCTAGGACTGGAAGGGACCTCAAGAGGTCATCGAGTCCAGTCCCCTGCCCTCATGGCAGGACCAAATACTGTCTAGACCATCCCTAATAGACATTTATCTAACCTACTCTTAAATATCTCCAGGGATGGGGATTCCACAACTTCCCTAGGCAATCTATTCCAAACACCTGTCAAACACCTCTTGGTCCAGGGACAGGATGGAGGGCAACACACCATCCCTATATGCTAGCTAGAGTAGGTCCCAGACCAGACAGAGGCTATTGAAGATGGTTCAGCCCAGGATTCTGTAGGTTTATTGGGGGTGGATCACATCCATGAGCACGGACTCCAGCCACACTGAGATGGATCTTGTTATGCTCAATTCCCAGCACCATCTAACGAGGCTACCGAACAGTACAAAGAACCAGTTTTTCCTACAGTGGGGAGTTCTGTTAGTCTAGTATCCTGGCTTATGACCTGGAAAGCTGCCCAGGCTTTGAATACTCTGCCTGAATTTATAAACTAGGGAGCTGCGTGTTTTATATATGCAGTGGGGGTGGACATTATTGGTTTTATACAACATTATAAATGTGAACACTCTGTGCATGCACGGACTCTAATTTCATAATATTTTTATTGACTTCAGGGTTTTTAGAACTTCACTGATCTCAATGGTAGTGTTATTCTGCATCAGATTTTTGCCTACAGACATCTACTCAGGCCAGAACTCTGTGTTTTTCCTTTTAAAAGGTTTGTAGGACTAATGACTGAAATATTACTAAGTGCAGTTTGTTTGCAAGATTTTGTAAGAGTAGTTTTGTAAAATATACCTTAAGAAAAACAGTTTGGTAAACACAACAAATTTCATGTAAAATCTGAATGCTGTAAAGCAACAGCAGGCAAGCAGCTTGCTATAGCTAAATTGTACACAATGAAGCCAGACACTATATTACTGCTGGAAAGACGATCTTATGCTATTTGTGTTTTGCACACCTACAGCTGTAAAAAGGCCATTAGAAAATCCATAAATTCTTTGGCTGAGAATTGCGCTAATTACAGGCAAAAATAATGCACACTAGGAAGAACAATTATATTTTTCAAATATCTTATGAGCTCTGAATAACAGTTAGTAATAACATCAAAAATAGTATGGTACACTGTAGTAAAGTTTGATCCAAAACATTTTGCTTGAGAGGAAAAGACCAAACTAGAAAAAGAACTGCTTAGCCACATAAAAAACAAAATTATATAAATAATAAAAGACAGATTATAGAAACTTTACTTGCAATGGAGAAGAGTTATGATTTATATCCTAGTAACTCTTTGGCATGACTAAGTGGTTCAAAATCTGGCCCTCAGGATACAGAGGTGGAAAAATCCTACTAGGTTATTTAGGCCATCTCCCTGACAGTGCAGAGCTGTTCTCCACTGTACATTTATGGGAGGTGGGAGGGGGTTGGATTTAAATGTATATGGTGAACAGAATTCAATCACTTCCTTGGGAGATTATTTCAGAAAGGTAAGATCATGCCTTGAGGCACAGCACTGCATAAAGAACTGCACAAAGTTGTGCTGCACCAGGAAGAACTCAGGGAAGAAATTATGACCAACCTTCTGTCTGTGTAGCCTATTTGCTTTAGTACTACTAGTCTCAGCATAAAGGCTTTGGAAGGACAAAAACTGAAATGTCTATAATTTATAAATCTTTTAAAATTGTCTATAATTTCTGTGCATCATATTGTCATGTTTTTATTGTCCGATATCTTGTCAGCTATCATGTAGAGAAACAAGCCCTGTCTCCCATCAAAATGTTGGATTCCAAACATCCTGGTGATATAAAGCTTTCATTCTCACACGTGATGGTGCATGTGCAAATAAGAGCACAAAGTATTTAAAGTGCTATTCACTAGTCTGTAGTGAAAGACAGAAGATCCTAAGGAAAAAGTCTAGTGTGGACACAACCAGTTTACGCTACGAGGAAAACTGTTTGCAACAACATATTTAAATATATTTTATTTTTTCATCACAGTGTGCACATGATCTGAAACTACCTTTTACATTCATTTCCTATCTTTTTTCTCTCTGATGCAAAGAATGTACGCACATTTTTATGTTTCTTCCTCCATAAAATAGATTGGACGTACAATTGAAATTTATCAGAAATGTAGTTGAGTTTTTTCTCTGTCCTTATCAGCTGGTTTCTCTGTTTCATTTCACATGAGGAAGGGAGACAGAGCTGTTTGTTTTAGCAATTGACATCCTAGCACTGGTAACCAGCACCGTGTTTGTGATATTTGTCTGTTGTTTGTGATATTTGTCTAGCACTTTGGAAGAAGCAGAAATAACCTCAGCGGCAACAGTCACTTGTTTTCTTAGTTCACCAGGAAAAGCTGATGACATGCACTGTGGAAAAACAGATAAAACATGATCAATTGGGTCCATTATGAGTGATGCAAGCTTAGATTTTTTCATCCCCATTTGATCGAAACAGAGCTTCTGTGTGAACCAGCAGACTAATGGGTGAAGCTGCTAAAATTTTCAAATTAAGTTCACACACAGCACACATTGCATTAAATTCATCTGGCCCATTCTTTCATGTTTAGGCTTGCTGAGACATTTCATCTGGTTGTGAATAAAGTGAGAGATTAATAAATGACTTGAAATGGACTAAGATCGCCTCCCACTGCAAAGAACAATCAAACAACCAAAAAACCCAAAAAACCTTTACCCAGAATTCAGACTGAATACAGGAAATCTTTTTTATGATTCAAAATATATCAGTTTTCTTTTTCATTTTTATGCATTTCTATGTTGTAGGTGGGACTGTAAGGAGAAGCACTGAAATACCAGATCTAAAACTCTTCTTGCTGTAATTCAGGCCCAGCTAAACTCAGTTTTGTAGACCACAGAGGTATGAATAATTCCAATAAGCTTTTAAGCGCTTGATCCAAATCCTACTGATGTCAATAGAAGGCCTTCTATTGACTTAATTAGGCTTTGGATTAGGCATCAGATAAGAATCCAGATCTTTGGGTGTTTATTCATGGGAAACTTTAGAACCTTTAGAGGTTCCCCGATACTGTGCAATACTGTTTTTAGCTAATGGGGATCTTCTGAGTTCTGTAGAAATGAGAGCAAGAAAGAGAGAGACAGAGATGGGCGGGGGTGGGAGGGAGGAGCATTTCACCCAGAAATTTTCTCTTCCTTAAATTTTAGAGACTTTTAAAAACTAATATGATTCTTTCTTTTCAATCTTATTTCTTTCTCTATCCCTTCCTCTTCCACTAAAATCCAGCAAGCACATTATCTGCCCACAAGATACAGGAAGCACAAACTAGTACTATATACTCATCATGATTACATATAGACATCACTTCAAATTAATCATAAACCTTACTCTACTTAAATTATCTCTGTAACTTTTTAAATAAATGTTAGAAGTGGGCAACACTTCCCTTTCTGACACTACCTGAAGTTAATGAAATACAAAGAACAGGTTGGTTACAAAATTATTTACCTCTCAGGAGAGAAGAGTACCTAGATATTGGGGGCAAGGAAAATATTCCCAAACAATTTGGTGCTATTGAAAGCTACTTCTTTTTGTACCAAAAGTAGTTTTAATTTTCAATCCATCCATAAAGTATCTTAATTGCATAAATAATTGATTTTTCCCCACTCTATTGTGATGTATCCCGTTTCCACTGATATACAATCGAAACATAGATGGGAATCTTCTGCCTTGTGCTTCTATTAGTTTTCATTCTTGTGCCAAGTAAGTCATTGGGTGATTTAATTGAAAGCTTTTAAATGGATATTGACAACTGTGCAAAAATTTTAAAAAGTTCTTTGCTTCAGAATTATGCTATATGGCACCTTCTACCTATCCATCTATCTATTGAGGTGGGCAGTAGTGACACCATAATTAAGGGTGTGTTGAAATTTCCACTTCAAAAAGGATTAAAATCCCTCTGTTTTATATTTTATTGACTGAATTTAAGCTCCAAATTTGGCACAATAATTCTTCAGTTTAAAACTGAATTTTCCATTTTTAATTAAAATATTTATAAACATTTGCAAAAGAAACATTTAATATGTCTCCCCTTTGGAAATTGTGTCCTCTTTTTCTTTTTTGGGGGTAGCCCTCCCTAAATAATCACATGCCTCACAAACTCCAAGCTTCACACACAGAGATACTCCCCTTCTTATAACATTTTGGGTACAGGCCACTTTTGAAATGATAAGATTAAACATTTCCCTTATTTGACATAATTGATCTGCTCTGACTATGTCAAGAGTAGCCAATGGAGCCATTAAGTTCTTTCAGTTATTTTGGTTTATTTCCTGGTGCTGACACTCTGAATCATCAGATCCACTCCCCTTGAAGACCAAAATGGAGCCAGCTAGGATGTTAGGAACAATAGAGTTTGAGCAGGCAGCTTGGGAAAATGAGACTACTGTGTGGGGATGGTTTTTGTGGGTGACCATGTCTTTGCATACGTCCTAGAGAGAGCCCAGTGTTTCTGTGCTGAGGTATCAGGGCCAGATTTTAAAAGGTTTTGAGGCACCTAATGATGGAAATAGGTGGCTAGTGTGAGTTACAGAAGTGCCTCAGCAGGGTAAGCACTTAACTCCCATTGCAAGTTATTTGTAAATCTGCCCATGAGTGCTTGAAGGACTCTTCCTCCACACTGCTGCTTCAATTGCCTGACACACCAAGTCAGCAGGGCCATGGAGAGTGTCATAAACAGATAGCTAAGAGTTAATGTCTCTTTCACCTGAAGCACCTGAAGCACCTGACCAGAGGACCAATCAGGAAACCGGATTTTTTCAACTTTGGGTGGAGGGAATTTTGTGTCTGAGGTCTGTCTGTCTGCCTGCTTTCTCTGAGCTTTGGAGAAGTAGTTTCTGCTTTCTAATCTTCTGTTTCTAAGTGTAAGGACAAAGAGATCAGATAGTAAGTTAAATGGTTTCTTTTCTTTGGTATTTGCATGAATATAAGTAATGGAGTGCTTTGATTTGTATTCTTTTTGAATAAGGCTGTATATTCATATTTCTTCTAAGCAATTGACTCTGTATTTTGTCACCTTAATACAGAGAGACCATTTGTATGTATTTTTCTTTCTTTTTTATATAAAGCTTTCTTTTAAGACCTGTTGAAGTTTTCTTTACTGGGAAATTTCAGGGAAATTGAGTCTGTACTCACCAGGGAATTGGTGGGAGGAAGAAATCAGGGGGAGATCTGTGTGTGTTGGATTTGCTAGCCTGATTTTGCATTCCCTCTGGGTGAAGAGGAAAGTGCTTTTGTTCCCAGGACTGGGAACGGAGAGGGGGAGTCACTCTGTTTGGATTCACAGAGCTTGTGTCTGTGTATCTCTCCAGGAGCACCTGGAGGGGGGAAGGGAAAAAGGATTATTTCCCTTTGTTGTGAGACTCAAGGGATTTGGGTCTTGGGGTCCCCAGGGAAGGTTTTTCAGGGGGACCAGAGTGCCCCAAAACACTCTAATTTTTTGGGTGGTGGCAGCAAGCACCAGGTCCAAGCTGGTAACTAAGCTTGGAGGTTTTCATGCTAACCTCCATATTTTGGACGCTAAGGTCCAAATCTGGGACTAAGGTTTGACATGAGTGGCAGCGGTTACGGGATAGACAGAATCCAGAAGCTTTTCTTTTCTCTGCTAGGGGCTTTTTAGCAGAGAGAAACAGTTTGAGTTTAAAAGAGAATTTTTTTTTCCTGCTCTCTCTGGCAGTTTGTGGCTTGCATAATAAGCAAGAGACCATTAAGCTGTGACAAGAATCTTTTGTGACAATAGCTCTCCCATTGAGAGTCATTACCAGCACTATATACATGCAAATAAAGTGGTTTTTCAGGTTTACTTAACATTGAAGATTAGCTAAAAGCATTGTTGCTAGGCAGAACCCAGGAGGCAACAGAGCCTGCAGTTCAGAAGATAAACACCGGAGGGCACCCCAACACAAGAAAACAGGAACCATGACTTCTAAGGCAAAAATTGAGGCCGAAGAACAAATCAAAGAAGCTGAACACAGGCGAGAGATGGAAAAACACAAACAGGAACTAGAAATAAAACAAAAAGAGATGGAGCTGAAAGAAAAGGAAGAAAGCATCAAACTGGCAGCCTACCAAAGAGAACAGGCAGCCAAAAAGGCAGCACACAAAAGAAAACTAGAAGAAGAAGAGTTGGCCCACCGCCGAGACATGGAAAAACAACAAAAAGAAATGGGAAAACAACAAAAAGAAAATGAAGAGAAGGAAAAACAGAGAAAACATGAACTGGACTTGGCAAAAGCTGGGCTGCATGTGCCAGCCAACCCTAACAACCCGGCACCAATTATTGCTCCACAGCACAGGAAATTTCCCACCTACAAGGCAGGGGATGACACCGAGGCCTTCTTGGAAAATTTTGAAAGAGCCTGGCTTGGGTACAGCATCCCCGAAGACCAGTACATGGTAGAATTAAGGTCACAGCTCAGTGGACCTTTAGCAGAGGTGGCAGCTGAAATGCCTAAGCAGCAAATGAATGACTATAAACTTTTTCAAACCAAGGCCAGATACAGAATGGGGATAACCCCAGATCATGCCCGTTGGCGCTTCAGAACCCAAAAGTGGAAACCAGATGTGTCATTTCCCAAACACGCCTACTACGTTGCAAAAAACTATGAGGCCTGGATAACAGGACACAACGTTCAAACCTTGGAAGAACTGAACCTCCTCATACAAATGGAGCAGTTCTTGGATGGTGTTCCTGAAGACATCACACGGTACATACAAGATGGAAAACCCAAAGATCTCGCTGAGGCGGGGGAGATTGGAGCCAAATGGATGGAAGTGGCAGAAAGCAAGAAAGCTACTGTCAAGGGGAACGATTACCCCAGGGGGCACACCGACCATAAACCCTACAACCGAGGACAGCCAAAGACCCCACATACCACCCAAGTAAAACCACAGACGCCCTACTCTTCCATCTCACCAGTTTCCAGTAACGCACCTCGGCCCAGTGACCCATCAGATGGAAGATGCTTTAAGTGTAATGAACTGGGACATATCAAGACCAACTGTCCAAAGAACACCATGCAAGTGCAATTCATTACACCACCATCACACTAAAGATCCCCAGGCCCGGATGCCTCTCAAATACCCTTGGAGCGAAGGGAAAATTTGAGAGTGGGCGGAAAGAAGGTTACTGCATGGAGAGACACGGGGGCACAAGTGTCAGCTATCCACCATCCTTCATTGACCCCAAATTCATCAACCCAAAGGCCAAATTTACAATTTACCCCTTCATGTCACAAGCTGTAGACTTGCCTACAGCTGAACTGCCTGTCCAGTACAAAGGCTGGTCAGGAATGTGGACTTTTGCAGTCTATGATGATTATCCTATCCCCATGCTACTGGGAGAAGACTTGGCCAGCCAGGTGAAGCGGGCCAAGCGAGTGGGAATGGTTACACGTAGCCAAACCAGGCAAGCTTCCAGACCTATTCCTGTTCCTGAGCCGTCCACAAAGGCCCCGTCTGTGTTACCAGAGACCCAGACAGAGGTAGTGGATCCAGATTCCATGCCAACCACTGAAACAGCCACAGCACCTCCAGTCCCAGGCCCGGAACTGGAACAGCAACCAGCACCAGCAAGTGCAACCACATCTTCAAACTCAACGCCAGAGGGCGCCAGCGAGCCAAAACTGGCAGAAGCAAAAGACAGCCATACCCAAAAGGCTCAGTCAGAGCCTGAAATACCCTCAGGTGCACCTGCGGAGAGCGGTTCACCAGCAACGGAAACAACCCCATCATCTACATCGCTTCCAGAGGGACCAAGCCCAAATCCACAGTCTGAGGAAGAACTGGTGACCCCAGCCTCAAGGAAACAGTTCCAGACTGAGCAGGAAGCAGATGACAGCCTTCAGAAAGCTTGGGCGGCGGCACAGAGCACCCCACCGCCTCTCAGCTCTTCTAATCGATCCCGGTTTGTTATAGACCATGGACTTTTATACAAGGAAATTCTTTCTGGTGGACACCGGGAAGAATGGCAGCTGCAAAAACAGTTGGTGGTTCCAACTAAGTACCGGGGGAAGCTCTTAAGCTTAGCCCATGATCATCCCAGTGGCCATGCTGGGGTGAACAGAACCAAAGACAGGTTGGGGAAGTCCTTCCACTGGGAGGGGATGGGCAAGGATGTTGCCAAGTATGTCCGGTCTTGTGAGGTATGCCAAAGAGTGGGTAAGCCTCAAGACCAGGTCAAGGCCCCTCTCCAGCCACTCCCCATAATTGAGGTCCCATTTCAGCGAGTAGCTGTGGATATTCTGGGTCCTTTCCCAAAAAAGACACCCAGAGGAAAGCAGTACGTACTAACTTTAGTGGACTTTGCTACCCGATGGCCGGAAGCAGTAGCTCTAGCAACACCAGGGCTAACACTGTGTGCCTGGCCCAAACAGACATCTTTGCCAGGGTAGGTTGGCCCTCCGACATCCTTACAGATGCAGGGTCTAATTTCCTGGCAGGGACCATGGAAAAACTGTGGGAAACTCATGGAGTGAATCACTTGGTTGCCACCCCGTACCACCATCAAACCAATGGCCTGGTGGATAGGTTCAATGGAACTTTGGGGTCCATGATACGAAAATTCATCAACGAATTCTCCAATAATTGGGACCTAGTGTTGCAGCAGTTGCTGTTTGCCTACAGGGCTGTACCACATCCCAGTTTAGGGTTTTCACCGTTTGAACTTGTGTATGGTCACGAGGTTAAGGGGCCATTATAGTTGGTGAAGCAGCAATGGGAGGGGTTTACGCCTTCTCCAGGAACTAACATTATGGACTTTGTAAGCAACCTACAAAGCACCCTCCAACACTCTTTAGCCCTTGCTAGAGAGAACCTAAAGGATGCTCAGGAAGAGCAAAAGGCCTGATATGATAGACATGCCAGAGAACGTTCCTTCACGGTAGGAGACCAGGTTATGGTCTTGAAGGCGCAACAGGCCCATAAGATGGAAGCATCATGGGAAGGGTCATTCATGGTCCAAGAGCGCATGGGAACTGTGAACTACCTCTTAGCATTTCCCAATTCCTCACTAAAACCTAGAGTTTACCATGTTAATTCTCTCAAGCCCTTCTATTCCAGAGACTTACAGGTTTGTCAGTTTACAGTCCAGGGAGATGATGCTGAGTGGCCTGACGGTGTCTACTACGACGGGAAAAAAGACGGTGGCGTGGAAGAGGTGAACCTCTCAACCACCCTGGAACGTCTGCAGCGGCGACAAATCAAGGAGCTGTGCTCTAGCTTCGCCCCATTGTTCTCAGCCACCTCAGGACGGACTGAACGGGCATACCACTCCTTTGACACAGGTAATGCTCATCCAATTAGAACCCCACCCTACCGGGTGTCTCCTCATGCCCAATCTGCTATAGAACGGGAGATCCAGAATATGCTACAGATGGGTATAATCCGCCCATCTACCAGTGCATGGGCATCTCCAGTGGTTCTGGTACCCAAACCAGATGGGGAAATACGCTTTTGTGTGGACTACTATAAGCTGAATGCGGTAACTCGTCTGGACAACTATCCAATGCCACGCACCGATGAGCTATTGGAGAAGTTGGGACATGCCCAGTTCATCTCTACAATAGACTTAACCAAGGGGTACTGGCAAGTACCGCTAGATGAACCTGCCAAGGAGAGGTCAGCATTCGTCACCCATGCGGGGGTGTATGAATTCAATGTCCTTCCTTTCGGCCTTCGAAATGCACCCGCCACCTTCCAGAGGCTGGTAGATGGTCTACTAGCTGGACTGGGAGAATTTGCAGTTGCCTACCTCGATGATGTGGCCATTTTTTCAGACTCCTGGCCCGAACACCTACTCCACCTGGAAAAGGTCTTTGAGCGCATCAGGCAGGCAGGACTAACTGTTAAGGCCAAAAAGTGTCAAATAGGCCAAAACAGAGTGACTTACCTGGGGCACCAGGTGGGTCGAGGAACCATAAACCCCCTACAGGCCAAGGTGGATGCTATCCAAAAGTGGCCTGTCCCAGGTCCAAGAAGCAGGTCCAATCCTTCTTAGGCTTGGCCGGATACTACAGGCAATTTGTGCCACACTACAGCCAAATCGCTGCCCCACTGACCAACCTGACCAAAAAGACCCAGCCAAATGCAGTTAAGTGGACTGATCAGTGTCAAAAGGCCTTTACCCAGCTTAAGATGACACTCATGTCTGACCCTGTGCTCAGGGCCCCGGATTTTGACAAACCATTCCTAGTAACCACGGATGCATCTGAGCGTGGTATAGGAGCAGTGCTCATGCAGGAAGCAACACATCACAACTTCCATCCTGTCGTGTTTCTCAGCAAGAAACTGTCTGAGAGGGAAAGTCACTGGTCAGTCAGTGAAAAGGAATGCTATGCCATTGTGTACGCCCTGGAAAAGCTACGCCCATATGTTTGGGGACGGCAGTTCCAACTACAAACTGACCATGCTGCATTAAAGTGGCTTCATACTGCCAAGGGGATCAACAAGAAACTTCTTCGTTGGAGTTTAGCTCTCCAAGATTTTGATTTTAAAATTCAACACATCACAGGAGCTTCTAACAAAGTTGCTGATGCACTCTCCCATGAGAGTTTCCCAGAATTCAGTAGTTAAAAAGTGTTCTTAAAATGTAACAGTCTGTTAGTTATATACTTAGTAATATATGTAAAGGTGCATGTGTTGTAGTAATCTGTTTATTTTAAAGTTCTAGAAGGAAATCGCCACCAGTGAGCTTCCCCACTGTCTGCAATTTGGGGGACGTGTCATAAACAGATAGCTAAGGGTTAATGTCTCTTTCACCTGAAGCACCTGACCAGAGGACCAATCAGGAAACCGGATTTTTTCAACTTTGGGTGGAGGGAATTTTGTGTCTGAGGTCTGTCTGTCTGTCTGCCTGCTTTCTCTGAGCTTTGGAGAAGTAGTTTCTGCTTTCTAATCTTCTGTTTCTAAGAGTAAGGACAAAGAGATCAGATAGTAAGTTAAATGGTTTCTTTTCTTTGGTATTTGCATGAATATAAGTGCTGGAGTGCTTTGATATGTATTCTTTTTGAATAAGGCTGTTTATTCATATTTCTTCTAAGCAATTGACCCTGTATTTTGTCACCTTAATACAGAGAGACCATTTGTATGTATTTTTCTTTCTTTTTTATATAAAGCTTTCTTTTAAGACCTGTTGAAGTTTTTCTTTACTTCAGGGAAATTGAGTCTGCACTCACCAGGGAATTGGTGGGAGGAAGAAATCAGGGGGAGATCTGTGTGTGTTGGATTTGCTAGCCTGATTTTGCATTCCCTCTGGGTGAAGAGGAAAGTGCTTTTGTTTCCAGGACTGGGAACGGAGAGGGGGAGTCACTCTGTTTGGATTCACAGAGCTTGTGTCTGTGTATCTCTCCAGGAGCACCTGGAGGGGGGAAGGGAAAAAGGATTATTTCCCTTTGTTGTGAGACTCAAGGGATTTGGGTCTTGGGGTCCCCAGGGAAGGTTTTTCAGGGGGACCAGAGTGCCCCAAAACACTCTAATTTTTTGGGTGGTGGCAGCAAGTACCAGGTCCAAGCTGGTAACTAAGCTTGGAGGTTTTCATGCTAACCCCCATATTTTGGACGCTAAGGTCCAAATCTGGGACTAAGGTTTGACAGTTTTTGTGGGTGACCATGTCTTTGCAGACGGCCTAGAGAGAGCCCAGTGTTTCTGTGCTGAGGTATCAAGGCCAGATTTTAAAAGGTTTTGAGGCACCTAATGATGGAAATAGGTGGCTAGTGTGAGTTACAGAAGTGCCTCAGCAGGGTAAGCACTTAACTCCCATTGCAAGTTAATTGGAATTATGCATGTAAATACCTTTGTAAATCTGCCCATGAGTGCTTGAAGGACTCTTCCTCCACACTGCTGCTTCAATTGCCTGACACACCAAGTCAGCAGGGCCATGGGGAGCCCTTCAGTTATCAAGGCCTTGGCACAGAGCCATCCCAGTGTTGCCACTTCAGCTCCTGGGCACAGCAGGCAGCAGTTTCATGGAGACCTGAAAGAGTTATTGGCACATCAAAGGCTTTCCATATTACCATTGCCTGGCATGTCAGGGAGCTGAGGTAGAAGAAACTGAGGAGCATTTCAAGTGCCAATGCCTCAGGAAAGACAATTGGTTGGCCTCTGCCCATATCCAATCCCCCACCAAAGGTCACTGCCCTACATGTATTCCCACCCTTCCCAACAACACCTCCACATTGTCATTCACTTCCAGCCTCCAACTCACCCCTGCTAACTTCTCCTTTGTTCCCCCAAGACAACAAGTGGCAGACCCACTGGGGGCTGGGATAGTGGTGGTAGTGTGACCATGGGCTTGAGCTGGAAAGATTAGCAATGAGAGAAGTGGAGCAGAGAGGAGCACTACTCTGACAAACCATGGGCAAATAGTCAGAATGCAGCTCTTTTCTATTCTGCATTTCCTTATCCTGGTGCCCTTAGAGAAAGCCTCATTTCTAACCCAGTGCCCCACCCACACTGCCCCACTGTACCCCAAAGTCCCTTCACATATCCCCACTACAATACTGCTCACCACAAATTATTTCATGCCCTCCACACAGTCCTGCTGCCCCAGATCTAACCACAGCTTCCCCCCACATACTGGCTCTTTGCTCTTAACCTCACACCATCTTTTCCCTCCACGCTTTCCCATGGCCCTACACCATAGTATCTAAAAGCTATAGGTGATGAGGGAATAATAGGGAGTGGGGAACAGGGAGTACGGTAGAAAGGTGGTTGAAGAGTACGGCTAGGGGGACAGGTGATGGGATCATAACTGTGAAGGGCGTGACGGCAATTCACAGCAAGCACTGGAGACCAAGGTCAGAGAACAGGGAATTAGGTTCTTAAATTCCTTTGAGGACTTGAACCATAGTCCCTGAGATAATGTGGTTTCCTCCACAGGTTACCAGAGGACTTCACTACTTCTATCCCTCTGCCTCCCATTTCCAGCTTGGCAACCAGTCCTTCTCTTGAGTCTCTTTTCACCCTGCAGGGTTGAACTCAGCAATATTCTGTCTCGTGATTTGCCCCAAACTTGGCATCTCATTCTGGATGTCTTCCCATCCTTCTTTACTATGTCTTTTGGCTGGTAGATGCCTGCAGCTTCATCTTAGCACTTGTCTAGCATTTCTGAGCCCCCGGTGAAACATCAAACTCATTTCCATCTGAAACCTGACCCTTTTTCTTGAGTTCCACTCCATTCCATCATACTACAGAGGGGAGATACCAAATGTGG
The DNA here is from genome assembly GCF_007399415.2 of Gopherus evgoodei. Classification (NCBI taxonomy): domain Eukaryota; kingdom Metazoa; phylum Chordata; order Testudines; family Testudinidae; genus Gopherus; species Gopherus evgoodei. Next base: position 128,215,000 of record NC_044323.1, read on the forward strand.
TGGAGGACGTGTGTGTGTTGTACATAACAGAGGAAATAATGTGGAATGAGGTGGAGGAACTTAACTTGTGATTTAGAGATTATATTGTTGGGATTTGACTTTGAGCAACTTTAACCATAAATTAACAAATATTTTTGCTTTTGGAAATACATTCTTATGGGTTGAGTTAAACCTCATTGAAACTGATGGATATAAGAGCCACCCTTCAGGATACATGTAAGAAACAATTAAACTCCTTTATGGAACCAGATAGCTGAAACAATCACAGCCTCCATCACAAACACAAGCAGATGTCACTGCCCCAAACAAAGGCATTTGTGGGGAGAGGGTTTTTTCAGGTTACTGTTTTATGTGTCTGAAAGAGATGCAGAAAGACCAGAGAATAAAAGCAGCAAGGAAACATTAGACACAGAAGTACTGGTAGTGTGGGTCTGAGGAAAAAAATTAGAAAGACAGACCTTTGGGGCCAAGTTCTGGCCAGAAAGGGGCTTCCAACTGTGAGCAAAGAAACTGTCACTTATTGTCTGATTGCTGCTATGTGCATTTGTTGTAAATCAAAAGAATTGCATCAAAAATACCTGGCTCCATCACCAATTTCTCCTCTGAACCAAAGCAACCTGCTGGACACCAAATTTTAGCTAACCATAAGGGTCAAAAAAGTGTAGTAATTGATACAAAATGTTTTCAGTTAACAAAGTTAAAGTATATGATGATAAGAGACAATTCAGCTTATGGCTCAACAAAACCTTTACTGGTTTTCCTAGCTGCAAGCAAAAAGTACTAGAATAAATATTTTACTCAGGAAATAATAAGTTGAAAGTCTTTCTCACAGTGCATGTAAGGAATGAAAATTAAGAAGTGGAGTTGACTTGCTTCACAGGGATGAGTGTTTCTCTTTACAGTTTAATTTGCAATACTATGAACATTGTCTGCCATCAAAGGACAAATTCGCATACAATTGCAAAATATATGAATATTGTAAAACAAGTTTAAAATGTGCTTTTTTTCTGACAACCCAGAAATCATCTATCTTACTTACAAGTTTTCAGATGAAAATAAAACAAAAGTGAATGTGCCTGCTTTTATATTCTCCCTATTATGCATTAGATTTTAATGCAAATATAATGTATCCCTCCTCCAAAGACCCGGCTGCTTTATACAAAGAGTTAGAAATCCTTCCAAAGCCCGTTGAAGTCAATTGAAAGACTCCCACTGACTTCAAAGGGTTTTGGATCATGTCAGAAATTTCCTTCTTGAAGATTTAAAGACTGAAATCAACATAAAAACATACTAAGTACAGTAGTTAAGCAGAGCTGATAAAAATCATTTACAAAAGTACAGTAACTCCTCACTTAACATTGTAGTTATGTTCCTGAAAAATGCGACTTTAAGTGAAACGATGTTAAGCAGATCCAATTTCCCCATACGAATTAATGTAAATGGGGGAGGGTTAGGTCCCAGGGAAATTTTTTTCACCAGACAAAAAACTATATATTATATATATATATGCACAGTATACATTTTAAACAAACAATTTAATACTGTTCACAGCTATGATGATTGTGAAGCTTGGTTGAGGCAGTGAAGTTAGAGGGTGGAAGAGGGTGGGATATTTCCCAGGGAATTCCTTGCTGCTAAATCAGTGGTTCTCAAACTTTTTGTATTGCTGACCCCTTTCACATAGCAAGCATCTGAGTGCAACCCCCCCATATAAATTAAAAATACTTTTTTACATATTTAACACCATTATAAATGCTGGAGGCAAAGGAGGGTTTGGGGTGGAGGCTGACAGCTCGTGACCTCCCCCCCGTAATAACCTCATGACCCTTGAGGGGTCCCAACCCCCAGTTTGAGAACCCCTGTGCTAAATGATGAACTAGCGCTCGGCTGAGCCTTCCAGGGTTAACACATTGTTGCTAACGTAGCCAGGGCCGGCTCCTGACACCAGCTGACCAAGCATGTGCTTGGGGTGGCACCTTGTAAGAGGTGGCCAATCTTGGGGTGGAGAGGCAACACTCCGGTTTTTGTTTGGTTGGTTGGTTTTGGCGGGGTAGCACTGGGGGTATTTTTCTTTTTTTTGGTTCTGTGGGGCGGCACTCAGGGGTTTTTTGTTGTTGTTTTTGATTCGGCACTGTGGCGCTCAGGGGGAGTGTTGTTTTTGGTTTGGCAGGGCAGTGCTGGATTTTTTTGTTTGTTTTGTTTTTGGTTCGGCGGGATGGCACTGGGGGGGTGGTTGTTACGGCAGGGCACTTTTTTTTTTTTGCTTGGGGCGGCAAAAAAGTTAGAGCCGGCCCTGAATGTAGCCTCACATTCTACAAGGCAGCAGGAATGGAAGGGAGGAGAGATAGCATAGCAGACAGAGACAGACACACACCTTGTGTGTGGGAGAGAGAGAGAAATTCACACTGCCCCTTTAAGTAAGCAGACCCACTCTTAAGTGCATTGTCTATTTAAGTGGATCAGGAAGTTGAGACAACAGCTGCTGCCCCAGGCTCCCTCTGTCTTTCTCAGTCTGTGTCCCCACCCTGCTCTATATGGAGAAGAAGCAGGGTGAAAGTAACTTAAAGGACTTGCCGGTACTTCAGAGTCCTGCGGAGGGGGAGGGGCCTCAACCGGAAGAGGCGTGGCCTCTATCAGAAGAGGTGGGGCCTTTAAATCCCAGGGCTTTTAAATCAGGATTTAAAGAGCTCTGGGATTCAGCTGAAGCTAGGAGCTGAGCCCTTTAAATCACACCCAGAGCTACCAGCTGCAGAGGTGGCTGGGAGCCCTAAAGTTTGGGCAGGGATGAAAGTAATTTACATTTCTTACCCATATGGTCTAATCGCAAGCAACCCACCTCTCCTACAGACTTCATGGATCCCTCCCCTTGCATGACATGGAGAGAGAAAATAAAGCTAGCTGGTGGGGGCTACCAGTACTGTCTGTAATAAAACTTTACTATTGGAAAAAGTGAAAACTCACTGTCACATTTATCTCCGTGTCTTCCCTCCTCCTCCAGCCAGGCTGTGGACACTAGGCTCCATGCTTTCTTCCTGCCTGGCACTGAGCAGCAGCTGCAGGGGCTACCCTCTAGCTTGCAGCAGGGAGCAGAGAGACTGGCTGAGGGAGGGAGAAGCCTGCCTCCTGCATAAGAACAGTTTAAACTCAGCTGTTTCCTGCATGGTTCAGTAACATTTCGAAGAGGATCTGCAAGCAGTTTGGACATCGCAACCATGATGCTCTGCTGGAGAGGGAATGGGATAGATTTGAACTTGGAAATGGTTCCTGATTTTGATTGTGTTTTTTGTGTATAGGAGATCCCCTCATCCCGGGGGCAGAAAAGAACTGCCCCTGCCATGGTCACACACTGTTCTTATGGAGGCAGCAGCAGCAGGCATCTCAGCCAGTGTCCCTACTGCACTGAGGAGCCTAGAGGAGAACCCCTGCGGGAGGGGATGGGGGAAGGAATACAGAGCCTTGTCTGCAGCCTGGCTGGAGGAGGGGGAGGGAGGAGATGAGAAACCAATGTAACAGTGAGTTTTCCCCTTCCACCTGCTTTTATTAGCTCTGGATTTAAGCGGTGGAGCCAAATGCTTGTATTTGTTGTGTATATTAATATTGGAGACAAGACTCCCTCATCCCGGAGGCAGACAAGGACTGCCCCTGCCATAGTCAAACACACCCTCCCCACTGCCCCCAGCTACTGTGAGTGAAATTAACAAGGATGCCAGAAACCACTCCTAATCCCAGGGGGCTGAACCGCTCAGGGAACAGTTGAGTTTAAACTATTCTTATGCAGGGGGCAGGCTTCTCCCTCCCTCAGCCAGTCTCCTTTTCTTACTGGTCCTCCGTATCGGCCTGTACCGGCTTACTTTCACCTCTGAGAAGAAGGGGTAAATGGGGTGTAGGACCAGGGGGGACGGGGATACCCTGACATTAGCCCCCTCTCTTCCTCCCCAGCACAGCAAGCAGGAGGCTCGGGCAGCAGCTCCAAGGCAAGAGGGCAGGAATAGCACATGGCAGTGGGGGAAGGGACAGCTGCAATTGCTAGCTTGCTATCAGCTGCTGCACAGGGAATTTAGGGGAGCGGGGAGCTGATAGGGGGAGCTGATGGGGGGCTGTCGGTCCACCCTGGTACCAAGCCCCCACCAGCTAGCTCCACCGGGCTGCTCTTCCTGCAAGCAGTGGACAAAGCAGGCAGCTGCCAAATAAGGTTAGAAGAGAGCATTGCACAACTTTAAACGCGCATGTTCCCTAACTAATCAACAATGAAACAACTTTAACCAGGACGAATTTAAGTGAGAAGTCACTGTATATGGTCTTATGACCAGCTGTTTAGAGAAAAATGGGTTATTAACATTGACACTCCCAAAGTGGACCCTCAGAGTGGTGTTAATCATGGTGACTGTCACTTCTCAGACCAGTAGCTCATTTATTCTATTAAAAAAAGATATGAAGCATCCTCCATTTCTATCAGGCTACTTCCCTCAGGCCTTCTGAAAATTAACTTGTGCAGTGGAAGGAATCCATTAATGAAATCCTTTAATGAAAAACTTCTGTGGACTTCGCGAAGTGAAAGTAATTGCTCATTATTTCCACATGTAAGTGAATATTTATGCAAATCAGCTCTAAATTTATCATTTCCATTTGCCATATCTATTTTATGAAGACTATTGTGAAAGTGAGCACTGCAGTGCCAATGCCCCTTCCAGAATCTCCCAGAAGCAGCCTGTCCAAGCACCTCAATTATTAAGATCACAGAAACACTTCAGAGTGTTTTCTCAAAGCTAAGGAGACTTCATCTTTTAAAGTTCTATAATCATCAGAATAACCTAGGAAGATATAAGTCTCCCAAAACAAAACTGGATCCAGTTTATTGCTTACCTTATCTTAGTATTTATATAACAAAACAAATATTCTAAGTGCTTCACAGCAGTAACTCCAATCATCAGAATCAACCTGTAAGAGAAACAGGTAGGTATTATTCTCTCCGTTTTACAAATATAGAAACCAAGAGAAGGCGATAAAGTGACTTGTCTAAAATCACACACTGTAGTCTGGATTAGAACTAGTTCTTATCTTGCATGCTGAGGATCTCTCCTCTCCACCACACTGTCACATCTTGTTTATCAGCTTCCCACCCAAAAGCTGACATTTTAAAATTTTGTAGCAGTTTTCCACAGAAATGCTGAATCGTGAATTTAAGGCTATAGAAAACTTTATAGAAATTAACCTCATATGATTTCAAGCGTTCGCCTTTGTTCTGCTTTTTATGCTGTAGCTCTCCTTTCATATTTTTCATCCTATATTTGGACCTTGACAGATGCATTCTTCACTTTTCCTTTTGCCTGCAGCCTCCTTCAGCCTTTACACAAGTTGATGCTTCTTTCTCTTTATGTGCCACCTGCCCTTAGTATGAGGAAGCTTTGTCTATGCCTACTATGTGTCAGCTCTCTGACTCCACCAGCCACAGGCAACACAAGCACTCCTCTCTTAGCCTACAGAAGATCTGCTGTCTCTCTGAAGGTTAGCAATTGGCATGCTCTAGCCTCTGAGATCTCTGAGCACCCCCCTGGAGTGTCCAGCCCAGGTCCCTGGGACACTTAAAATTCTCAGATTCACTGCTTCCAGAGGAACAATATCCCACCCCCACAGCTCACAAGTTATACCTTAGATCCCAGCTGTGCCTAACAAATAGCACTAGATATGTTTATAGTGTAAACAAGCAAAAATTTAATTAAAAAAAAAGCACAGAGGCAAATATCGCTTAAATCAGCCTCTGTACCTGATGACTGGAAGATAGTTAATGTAACACAGATTTTTTTAAAAGAGTTCCAAAGGATATCCTGGCAATTACAAGCCACTAAGTCCAACTTCAGTACCTGGCCAATTATTTGAAACTAAAGTGAAGAACAAAATTATTAGACATATAGATTAACATGATATGTGGGAGAATAATCAACATGTTTTTTGTAAAGGGAAATCATGCCTCACCAAATTATTAGAATTCTTTGAGGGTATTAATAAGCATTATGCAAAGGATGATCCAGTTGATATACTGTGCTTGGTTTTTCAGAAAGCCTTTGACAAGGCTCTTAAGCAAAATTAACCATAATGGGATAAGAGGGAAAAGAGTAGCAACAAAATGGTCAGTTTTCAAAATAGAGAGAGGCAAATAATGGGGTTCCCTCAAAGATTTGCACTGAGATCAGTGCTGTTCAACATATTCATAAACAATATGGAAAAGGGTTGCAAAGTTTGCTGATAATATTTAATTACTTGAGATAGTTAAATTCAAAGCTAACTGTGAAGAGTTACAAAGTGATCTCACAAAAATGCTTGACCAGGCAACGAAATGGCAGATGACATTCAAAGTTGATAAGTGCAAATTATTGCACATTGGAAAACATAATCCCAACTATACAGAGGGTCTAAATGAGCTGTTTCCACTCACCAAAAAGAACTCAGAATCATCATGCACAGTTCTCTGAAAACATCTGCTCAATGTACAGAAGCAATCAAAAAAGCAAATAGAATGTTTGGAACCATTAGAAAAGGGATAGATGCTGAGAGAAAATATTGTAATAGGGCCTGATGAAATACATCCTAGAATACTCAAGGAGCGGACCGAGGAGATATCTGAGCCATTAGCCATTATCTTTGAAAAGTCGTGGAAGATGGGAGAGATTACAGAGGACTAGAAAAGGTCAAATTTAGTGCTGTCACACTCTACCTCAAAGTAGCACCCTGGAACCCCCATATTCACCACTGTGATATTATGATATAGTTTGTACAAATTATGCCTTGTAAGGTATCACTTTGTAAGTCTTGATCTGTAGAACAACAATAACCTGTTGGATTGTAAGTGCTATCATTGTCTGTAAAGTATTACTATATGTGTTACTAAAATATGTTGTGAGTTTGGGAACACCCACAATGAACCTTTCATTTATAACAAAGGAGTAGCCACCAACAGCCAGACGGTATTAATGGCTCATCAACACACAATCCACTATCTTAGAGACTTCTCAGAGGAGGCATGCACACCATGGGGGCTGCCTAACCCCCACATCACAGCAAGGACCTTTCTAGCAAGATGGAAAAAACTACAAAAAAGAGACAGTGATATCATCATTTGGCCTCTCTCTAACTCACACTCAACAGCTGGAAGAACATCTGGACTTCAAACTGGGGAATGGTAGTACCAGGCTGGAAGGTAGTCCCAGACTGTGTACTAAGGAACTGTAGCCTGCTTGTACCCTCTGTCAGGTTGAGAAAAGTTTGATTCAATTTTTGCTTAGACTGAAAGTTTAGGATTTAGAATGTGTGTTTACTTTTTATTTTCTTATGGTAACCATCTCTGACCTTTATGTCTAGCATTTATAATCACTTAAAATCTACCCTTCTGTAGTTAATAAATATGTTTGATATTTTACTAAAACAGTGGGTTTTGGTTGAAATGTTTGGGAAATCTCAGCTCAGTTAACAGAGGCTAGTGTATGTCCACTCCACACTGAGGGTGTGGCAAACTACTTAAAGAACTTAAACTGCCCAAGGGAGCCTTGAGGAGTGTAAGGCAATAGAGTCCTGAGTGCAAGACTGGGGAGAATTGGTTGGAGCCTCTCCATTGTTGGTTCATGAGTGTCTGGAAGAACATTCACGTAACTTAATAATATGTGGAGATATACTTACCTCACAGAGCTGGAAGGGACCCTGAAGTGTCATTGAGTCCAGGCCCCTGCCTTCACTAGCAGGACCAAGTACTGGTTTTGCCCCCAGATTTCTAAGTAGCTCTCTCAAGGATTGATCTCACAACCCTGGGGTTAGCAGACCAATGCTCAAACCACTGAGCTATCCCTCCTGCCCAACTTAATTGGGTGTGTTCCTGTCTGTGAATGTCTGTGTAAGTGCAGTTCCTGTAAGTGCAGTTCCTGTCAGTGTACCTTGAGCTTGACATCAACATCATAGTATGAGACACAACTCAGGTTGGTGGAACAGTGGTATTAGAGTCCAGGTTGCATCCTGGGGACCCTGTCACAAGTGCAAATCTATAGAAAGGGGAATAAGGACAACCTGAAGAATTTCAGACCAGTCAGCTCAACTTCTGGAAAGATAATGGAGCAAATAATTAAGCAATCAATTTGCAAAACATCTAGAAGATAATAAGGTGATAAGTAACAATCAGCATGGATTTGTCAAGAACAAATCATGTCAAACCAAACTGATAGTTTTCTTTGACAGGGTAACAAGCCTTATGAATGGGGAAGAGGCGGTAGATGTAGTATATGTTGACTTTAGTAAGGCTTTTGATACTGCCTTGCATGATCTTTTCATAAACAAACTAGACAAATACAACCTAGATGGAGCTACTATAAGGTGAGTGCATAACTTGTTGGAAAACTGTTCCAGGAGAGTAGTTATCAGTGGTTCACAGTTAAGCTGAAAGGGCATATCAAGTGGAGTCCTACAGGGATCAGTTCTGGATCCAGTTCTGTTTAATAGCTTCATCCATCAATGATTTAGAAAATGGCATAGAGAATACACTTATAAAGTTTGTGAATGATTCCAAGCTGGGAGGGGTCGCAAGAGCTTTGGAGGATAGGATTAAAATTCAAAATGCTCTGGACAAACTGGAGAAATGGTCTCAAGAAAATAAGATAAAATTCAATACGGATAAATGCAAAGTACTCCACTTAAGAAGGAGCAATCAGATGCACACATACAAAATGGGAAATGACTGCCTAGGAAGGAGTCCTGTGGAAAGGGATCTGGGGTTCATACTGCGTCATAAGTTAAATATGATTCAACAGCATAACACTGTTGCAGAAAAAGCAAGCATCATTCTGTAATGTTATTAACAGGAGTGTTGTAAGCAAGATACAAGAAGTAATTCCCCCACTTTACTTCATACTGATTAGGCTTCAACTGGAATATTGTGTCCAGTTCTGGGAACCACATTTCAGGAAAGATGCGGCCAAATTGGAGAAAGTGCAGAGGAGAGCAACAAAAATTATTAAAGGTCTAGAAAGCATGACCTAGGAGGGAAGATTAAAAAAAATGGGTTTGTTTTTCTGGGGAAGAGAAGCCTGAGAGGGGACATGATAACAATTTTCAAGTACATAAATGGTTGTTAAAAGGAGGAGGGAGAAAAATTGTTCCCTATAACTTCTACAGATAGGAAAAGAAGCAATGGGTTTAAATTGCAGCATGGGAAGTTTGATTGGACATTAGAAAAAACTTCCGAGCTGTCCAGGTGGTTAAGTACTGGAATAAATTGCCTAGAGAGGTTGTGGAATTTCCATCACTGGAGATTTTTAAGAGCAGGTTAGACAAACACCTGTCAGGAATGGTCTAGATTCTATAAGATACTTAGTCCTGACTTGAGTGCAGGGGACTGGATTAGATGACCTCGGAACGTCCCATCCAATCCTACAATTCCATGATTCCATTATGCCAATATAGAAATCCATAGTAAGCTCACACCTTGAATACTGGGTGCAGTTCTGGTCACCCTCATCTCAAAATCACACGTTAGAATTGGAAAAAGGTCAAGAAAAATGATTAAGGGTATGGAACAGTTTCTATGTGAGGAGAGAGATTAAATAGATTTAGAGAAGAGACCACATGGTGGAGGGGGAATATGCTAGAGGTCTATATCGTTATGAATGGTGTGGAAAAAGTAAAAAGGAAGTGTTATTTACCCGTTCACATAACACAAGAACCCGGGAAAGGGGCAGGGTGTTACCAAATGAAATTAATAGGCAACAGGTTTAAAGCAAACAAAAGGAAGTACTTCTTCACCCAACACACAGTCAACCATTGGAACTTACTTCCAGGGGATGTTGTGAAGGCCAAAATATAACTGGGTAAAAAAAATATCAGATATCGTCATGGAGGATAGATTCATCAATGACTATTAGTCAAGATGGTCAGGGAAACAACCCTGTGCTCTGGGTGTCCCTAAGCCTCTGACTGCCAGAAACTGGATCTAGACCTCAGGAGATGGATCATTTGATAATTGCCCTGTTTTGTTCATTCCCTCTGAAGCATCTGGCACTGACTACTGTTAGGAGATAGAATACTGGCTAGAATGACTGTTGATCTGATTCAGTATGGCCTTTCTTATGTTTTTATATTTTTGGTAGCATTAGGGTTATGTTACATAAGAACAGTCATAATAATAATGAATGTTACATAATGACATTTACCACAATGTTGATGCTTAAAACCTGTGATATGGAAGGCAAATTGCATATAGAGTGGATACTTGCTATATAGAGGGGTTCCCTGGGTGTTCAAGGTTGCCCTTAGCCAGTTCCAGGATCAAGGGGGATGTAAAGATGGCCCGGATCTACTTTTTGAAGACATACACATTCATTCTCCTTCCTCAGCTGCACCTCATGTTGCCATAGTCCAGCTAAGGATCTGGCCTGTTAATCCCTCATAAAAGCTTGGGATGTTTGGAATGAATTCCAGAAACCAAAAAGATAAAAAGTAGTTCAGTTTGCATGCCTTAGTAAAATGTCTAAGTTAGAGGAAGGCGAAGATGTGAGACTGTGAAAGTTTAACCATTGTTGCAATTCTGTAAAGAAGTACAGACCTTGTCCATTTCTACTCTTCTCTCTGCTCCTTCAGCTTTATCTGTTAGCAGCTACATCTCTATGCTTTCCCATGGTCTCGCCACAGCTGTGCATGAGCTTTCTCTTCAGCCATTCTTGACATCTGACACAGCCTCTGGATTTCTCTGTGTTGTCATCTCTATCACTTTTCAGATATCATCTGAGAATATGTCTTTGCTCCCATGGCTGTTTTATCTCCCACTGCTAGATAGATATAGCTTTAGCTATATCAGTTCTGAATAAAAACATTTGGGAATATAATCAGGAAAAATAAGACAAAACTAAGTTACTTTGCACAATTAAATAATAATGGAGAGGCAATGTGATCTTGGAAAGACTGATATTCTAGTAGATAGGTCTTGGGATTGGTAGCTCCTCCACTGACCTGCTGGGTGACCTTGTGCAAGGTACTTTACCTCTCCATTCCTCTCTTTTCCCTCCCAGTCTTTGTCTGACTTGTGGTGTAGACTATAAGATCTTTGGGTCAGGTGCTATCTATTACTACGTGCGTATACAATTGGGCATCAAGCTGAGTTTGGCCTCTAGCACTACTGTACTATCAATAGTAATAATAACCCTCATCTATCAACACAGTGCAAAATGTAATGATATTGGTCAAAAGTGGATACTTGAAAAATTCAGTTTTACAGAAAAACAATGTAAAAAGTGAAGCCAGGAATTTTTTCCAGCTTTAATTACAATAAGGTGCAAAAGCAGACATTGTACAGTGGTAAAACTTGGCAGTGGCCCAAGTAACACTTTCTGGGTTCTTTTCCCCACTCTTTATACTTCTCTGATAGATTTGTTAGTGAAAATTATCAGCAGCAATCATTCTTGCACCTACTACAATCACAGCAACAGAACATAAATTATTTATATATGTTTCCATTGATAATTGTACAGACCCACAGCACAATTTTCTTGTATTCTGGAGAGAATAGCTGAAATCTGTGGGATTGACTGTCACAAACCTGGTATAACAGAGTGGAGAATCAGGTTCTAGACATTTAATTGATATTCCACCAGTTTCTGTCTCTTTACATCTGTGGTGTTCAGAATTCATCTTGAACTGTTTGTGTCTTTACCTCTCCCCCACCTCCCTGTGTATTTCAAAGTTGATCAGACATCTCCAATAAGCTTTCTATGATAGGACAGCATCTTATCTCTGTATTTTCCTGGTTGGAATGAACAGTGAAGTTCCTGTACCAACACCTTATTTGCAGTTAAACCCAATAATTTTAAAGTCAGGTTGGTATATCTGTATAATTGTTAGTGTTCTTATTGTACAATAGGTACTCCTGTTACTGTAAATAGGTGGCAAAATAGAAGGCTATAATTTGTCATTATAAAAGGTTGGAGACTACAGATTTTATCAGTTACTCCCACCTGATCTACTTTGCTATTAAAGAACCCTGTTCAATGCATTCTGTTGAGATAATGTACTAAGTAATAATTACTTCCAAGCAGTCATTATCCCCTCAAGTGTCATGTATAGTACACACTCAGGAGTCATATCAGAGCTTTTGTGCATCATTGATTTAAATGGAATGTGAGGCTCTAAGATGCACAACTTTTTTGGATACATGTTTTGCAATGTCCAGTGGACCTGAAAGGAGTATAAATAAATGTGATAAGGGCTGTTCATGGTGTTATTCTATTGATATCCACAGAATTCTTTGCCCATTGTATCCATAACTTTGTGGCTCCAACTGGACTGGTTCCTTTCACCCATTCATCAGAAACTGAAGGAAACTTTAAACTGAAAAGAGAAAAAAAATTATTACAGTTCTTGCTAGGAGCTAGGATCTACCTTCTGACAGAATGAACTATTTTATCTTTTAATTATTTCCCTTAGTGCGCAGGGCCTGCTCCAGGGGTTTTGCCACCCCAAGCAGCCAAAAAAAAAAAAAAAAGCCGCGATCATGGTAATTCAACGGGAGGTCCTTCACTCTGATCGGGAGTGAGGGATCTCTGCCCATATGCCGCAGAATAGCTGGACCTGCTGCCCCTCTCAGGAGTGGGCAAAAGTCGTGATAATATTACTTTTCATCTGCATTTGCTCTGACCTTTTGCCTGGACACCAAGCTCTTCTTAGAATTGATTTAATTGGCAAATGTTTTACTAACATAATTGGAGCAAAAATAACATTGCATTGCAGCAGATACCAGTAATGGTTACCAAACAGCTGGGTACTGCTCCAAGTTCATTCAACTTACATTGGTCAAGCAGTTCCAGTTCCGGTAGTTTTGTCTATGTTTGCTCCATGTTACCAGACAATGTTTAAAGGGTCCAAGAAGACATATCAGTTTAAAGATTGCTCATAATTCAAACTAATTATTTAAACTATATTCTCTACTTCTTTTAATGTGCTATTCTTAAAAACAAGCAAAACACTGACATTACATGATTGCTATTTCTTGGGGAGTTATTATATAGGACACACTTGTTATTATTAATTATTATTATAACAATAATAATATTTATATTAGAGTAGTGCCTACAGGACCTCTGAGTGATATTGGGCTCCATTGTGGTGAGTATTGTACAAATATAATCTGTGATACAGCCCTTTCCCCAAAGAGCTTTCAGTCTAAAAAGGCAAGACAGACAAATGCTGAGGAAAGGAAGCAGTATTACCACAGCTTATCAAAAACATAAAGTATTTTTAATACAAATTGTTGTGAATTTTTTTGCAAATATTTTGTGAAAATTTTTCCATTATTTTTCCATTAAAATTGGAAACCAAAACATTTTCAAATTTCAGTTAAAAATGTGCAGTTTGAGAAACAAAATCTTTTTCTCTTAAATTGGAATTTTTTTATGGAAAATGTTCTGTGAAAATATTTAGAAAAAAGGGCATTTGTCATCAAAAAAGTTCAGATGGAAAAATTTTGATCAGCTCTAATTACACTGGTCTACAATTTTTGAGAAGTCGTCTGCTTCAGAGATGAAATGTGCTATTTATTATGTATTTTGATGGGCTGAATTCAAATATGGCAATTAAAATAACTGATTGGCTACTGTTTCTAAGATATTTACGTTTTTACATTTTATGTCTATGTATATAGTGTAGATAGTAGAGTTTTAATCATCAATTGTAAACCTAGGTCTTTTCATGTGTTTATGGTTGCTTTACATGATAATATTTCACCTGTCCTGTTTATGTAACACTTTAAAAATCAGCAAAAGGGTTATATAAATAAAATTTATTATGAAACAAAAGGCAAAAAACTATTATGGCCATGTCTACATCTAAAATTTTGCAGCGCTGGTTGTTACAGCTGTATTAGTACAGCTGTATAGGGCCAGCGCTGCAGAGTGGCCACACTTAGAGCAACCAGCGCTGCAAGTGGTGTTAGATGTGGCCACACTGCAGCGCTGTTGGGCGGCTTCAAGGGGGTTTCGGGGAACGCGAGAGCAAACCGGGAAAGGAGACCAGCTTCGCCGCGGTTTGCTCTCGCGTTCCCCGAACCACTCTGAAAACCGCAGGGAAGGAGACCTGCTTGCACGGGGGTTCGGGGAACGAGAGAGCAAACCGGGAAAGGAGACCAGCTTCGCCGCGGTTTGCTCTCGCGTTCCCCGAACCACTCTGCAAACCGCAGGGAAGGAGACCTGCTTGTTCGGGGAACGCGAGAGCAAACCGGGAAAGGAGACCAGCTTCGCCGCGGTTTGCTCTCGCGTTCCCCGAACCACTCTGCAAACCGCAGGGAAGGAGACCTGCTTGTTCGGGGAACGAGAGAGCAAACCGGGAAAGGAGACCAGCTTCCCCGCGGTTTGCTCTCGCGTTCCCCGAACCACTCTGCAAACCGCAGGGAAGGAGACCTGCTTGCTCGGGGAACGCGAGAGCAAACCGGGAAAGGAGACCAGCTTCGCCGCGGTTTGCCCTCGCGTTCCCGGAACCACCCAGCAAACCTCAGGGAAGGAGACCTGCTTGCTCGGGGTTCGGGGAACGCGAGAGCAAGCTGGGGAAGGAGACCAGTTTGATTACCAGAGGCTTCCTCAGGTATGCTGGGATACCTGCTTATTCCACGAAGGTCAAGAAAAGCGCTGGTAAGTGTCTATACTTGATTACCAGCGCTGGATCACCAGCGCTGGATCCTCTACACCCGAGACAAAACGGGAGTACGGCCAGCGCTGCAAACAGGGAGTTGCAGCGCTGGTGGTGCCCTGCAGATGTGTACACCTCCTAAGTTGCAGCGCTGTAACCCCCTCACCAGCGCTGCAACTTTGTGATGTAGACAAGCCCATGTAGATAGTTTAGTCCTATTCAGTGTCTACTCGGTGCTTCTTGGCTTGTCTCTTGTATTCATTAAATGGAGCATCTCTTGTCACTGTCCAGCAATAGTCTGCATGCATGGGCTCCATTTGATGGGCTCCATTTGCCCTGATAGCCTGCCAGGAGATTCCACTACTGTAGTCTGGAGCCCAACAGCTCTGCCTTACTCTTGGATAGTTCCAAATCCCTGACAAGGTCATTCGGTTCACCTTGTGTTATGAGGTTTGGTTCAGAGGAGGAGGATGGGAGAAAATGTGGGTCCTGTGACATTGATGGTTCAGGACCAGAAGTTTCATCCTCTTCCTCTTCTGACTCAAGTGAGAATGATTCTGGTGCATCAAGAACCGGCAGTCCTTCTCCCTGGGGTATTGGGCGTATAGCTGATGGAATGTTTGGATAATGCACAGTCCGCTTTTTCTTCTTTGACACACCTTTCCCAACTGGAGGCACCATGCAGAAGTAACAATTGCTGGTATGATCTGTTGGCTCTCTCCAAATCATTGGCACTGCAAAAGCCATAGATTTCCTTTTCCTGTTCAACCACTGGTGAAGATTTCTTGCACAAGTGTTGCAGCATATGTGTGGGGCCCATCTCTTGTCCTGATCTCCAATTTTGCAGCTAAAATAAAGGGGATAGGCTTTCTTAACCTATAAGTGGTTATACTGCACTTTTGTGATGCAAAGTCACTTCACCACAAACATAGCAGAAGTTATCTGCACTGTTCACACAAGTACGAGGCATCTCTGCTCACTTTGGCTAAACAGAAAGTGTCCCTTTGCAAAATCAAACACTGACAAATAAGAGAGCACGACACTGTATAATTTATAGAGCTGATATAGGGCAATTTGTTCAGCAGAGTGATGTAAGCTTCATTATGATTGCATCATCCATGACTTCGAGGAATAACATGATGCAATTCATATCATGTATGACACAATACCAGCTTCAGATTGCATCATTCATTGTTTTGCCTAAAAAGCAAGTACTGTCCAAACCCAGTCATAGATTTATTCATAGATCCAGTCAAAGATGTATTTTAGTCATTTCTGGTTTAAATTGAGATCCTTTCCCTTTATAACTCACTTCTCCGCCATTCCCAAGTCAAGGGTCGTATATACTAACCCAATAGCATATCTTGAAAACTAGAGCCAATCAACAATTTTAAGCATCATTTTCGTTCTCAGTGACCCAGAATTAGTAAAGTTGGACTACATTTATTTCAGAAGCATTTTGGCTGTAGAGCAGTGTTATTACCCCTATTTTTCAAATAAAAGATTAAGCACAGAGATTAAATTATACCTAAAATTACATGAGAAACCTGTGGCAAAAATAGGAATTGAATGCAGCACTCCTGAGTCACAGTCCAATGCTTTAACCTCAAACTTCCTCTCACAAAGTTGAATTTTAAGTTTAAACCAATAGATGAAAAGACACTAAAAATACTTGGTTTTTTTAAATTTCTGTGGAAATTACTGTTAAGGATACCAGAGTGAGTAACGGAGAACCAGGTCCATTATTCAATATTCCATTATTCAATATTCCTCTATGTGTCATACTGAAACAGAAAATAGTGGATAAAGGTCAGAAACAGTCAGTACTTTGCATTAAGGGGCAAATCCAGTCCCCTTCCCTCACCATTGCAGGCATTGAAGGCCTTGCTACCAGGGCAGCTGGTCTGCGAGAGACAGTATACAAGGACCCCATGCAAAGAATTTGCAGCCCCTGTCTGCCTCACTACTCAGGGACTCACACCCACTGAGCCTGCTCAGTCATGAACCCATACCTAGCTTCCAGATATGCACATGCCATACATAAACCGTCATGTTTATTAAATAAATGCAACCAAAAAAGCTCTCAGATGTACTGTAAAACCAAAGGTGCTTATTGAAATAAGCATGGCACAGCAAGGGTACCAGTCCCAGAAACCTACGGGCGTAGGCTCTATGTGCATGTGTGTTCGTTTATTTACAAACTCCATTTACTGTCCACCTACCACTGGCTGGATCCATTTGCTGTAGCTGAAGGAAATTTACACTCATTAATTCTGTCCTTTAAAAATCTATCTTCCAAATCAGTGGGATTTAATGTTTTTCTTCATCTTTTGAATTTTTTTTTTTTTTTTTTTTGCAGAAGCCCTCTGTTCCAATGAGTGCCATCAGTGTTCCCTTGTCTGGCCCATAAATCATTCATGTCAGTAGGCATAGCACTCACAGCATTAGTGCTACATAATGGAGCACTTGCCTGTGAGCCCTCAAGAGGTATTCTGCTCCCAATCCCCATCAAGGATGAATAATTCCATGTAGTCCATCCTCATCACAACGATAAAAAGGCTGAACAAAGATCTCTGATCCTCTTGAAACAGACTAGTTAGTAAGTATCTGATACTGGCTGGCTGCACTGATATCTGAAGAGCTGATATTTGGAGCCCTGGCTATATGATTTCCTGTACCAAATGTTGGCATATTAGTGCTTCTGAGAATGCTGTCTAACTGTCCCGAATGAGAAACAAAGACTAGCTAGGGGGATCTGGTCAGTCTTTTACATTACCAGCTAGTATCCACTCAGGTCCTCAAAGACTCTGGATCCACCTTGTTTACTGAAAAAAACATCAGTATCTTTTATTCATTTTATTAAAACACTTCAACAAAAATAAAATTAAAAAACCATCACCACAGTTAAGTTCCTGTCAATATACTAAACTAAATTAGCAAAACAATACAGCTATCAAATCAAGGTCAAATCAACAAGTTAACATCAATATTGGGTTGGAGTTACATCATCAAATGAGTTAAATCATCAAAATTAATGCTAAAAATAATCAATCTTTATAAATTCTAAAGAGGATTCTAAGGAGATGGCTGTTCTTTTGGTTATAAATCCCAACTAAAGAAATGTACCAAAGTCAATCAAATCTGTAACCTGGAAATGGTTCAGTGTCTCAATACTGAAACCAATTATCTAATGTCTGAACCACAATCTCTGAGCCAATTATTAACTTTCTTCCTTAGATTTCAATTCTGATGTGGTGACTAAACCTTTCCCATCTTCCACCTCCACCATAATCCAGACTTTAGCCAAACACTTTTGACAAGCAGAAATTGGACAACTCTTATTAACCACCATAAATTACAGGTGCCAGGTCTCTCCAGACTTACCTAGAACACAGAACTCTAATGAGTAATGTTACGAGACAGTGTTTATTTAGGGCTGTTTATCTGGAGAATTTTTCTTTCTGGCACCTTCCCTGTATGGACTGTTTGAGTGCTCACACAGACTGCTTCACACAGCCACACTTGAACGTCCACCCTCTAAAACAAAAAAGGCTAAATAGGCTGGGGCATCTCCCAGTTAACAAAAACAAAAAAGAAAACAGAAAAAGAAAAGTAATACAGCTAGCTAATGTAAATTTTCCTCAAAAAAACCCCAGTAATTGTGCTAGTGTGCTTTCTCAAGCTCCACAAATGCTTGGTATACACTCTGAAAGGACAGTAGTAGCTGAACTTCATTCACATGAGACCCCATAAACATTCTTTTCGCATTTACATGTGTGTGTTTGAGTGCATGTGTCCGTGAGAGACAAATCACAGTGAGCTGGAATTGCCAAGAATAGGGCCTTCATCTATTGAGTATCTTTCTTGGAACTGTGAGCCACACACCCAAGAACAATTTTACCTGGAAGACAAAAAATGACATTAAATCATCATTGGATAAGGAGAATTTTTCCCAGAAGGTGCTATCAACAAGTTAATCAGTATTTTTCCTTTTCTCCAGAGGCTGCTATTCACAATGGATTTTCAGCACTTTTAGCAGCAGCTCTTTCTGACCATTTCATAGAATCATAGACTGATAGACTTTAATGCCACAAGGGACCATCATGTTCATCTAGTCTGATCTTCTGCACATCACAGGCCATAGATCTTACCCATCCACTTTGACAGTAAGACTATAACCTCTGTTTCAGTTACTGAAGTCCTCAAATCTTGATTTAAAGAATAAAAGTTACAGAGAATACACCATTTACTCTTGTCCAAACCAGCAAGTGATCCATGCCCTCTTCTTCAGAGGAAGGCAGCCCCCTCACCCCTGGGTTTCTGCCAATCTGACCTGCTCGTCTACACATTACTTCTTGGGTATCCTCAATATATTAAAAATGACTACATCTGTATAGATATCTATATAAATAATTGACACACTTTCAGTGATGTTGACAAAACAAACACACCAAACTAGTTGACTTTCCAGGGAAGGCACCTCTCACCCCTGTGGAAGCTGACTCTTTTTGGTCTAATGATGTATAAATATTATGCAAAACACTTTCTAACTGTTATCTTAAATTTTTTTTGCCTGAACATAAAAAATGGCCATTTTGCTACAAATGCCATTTTAAACTGGTTCCACAGCAGATAAAACATTGATCATTCATCTTTTTTTTTATCTAAAGTTGACAACAGTTTTTTAAAAAAATCATTAAGTTTCTTTGGAGAAAAAAGAGATTTGTGATTTAATTTCTTTAAAATGTATTTTAAAGAGCTAAATTGGGCTATGTATTAGGTCAGAAGTAGACAAAATTTTTGGACTAAGGGCCACATCTGTGTGGGGAAGTTGAACGCAGGGCCATGAATGTAGGGCTGGGATGGGGGCTGGTGTGTAGGTGGGAGTGCAGGGTGTGGGCGGGGGCTCTGGGCTCTGGGCAGAGGGTTGGGGTGCAGGAGGGGTGCAGTGGGGAGCTCAAGGAGGAGGTTAGGGGGCTCAGGGCAGGGGATTCAGGGATCAGGGCAGGGGGTGCAGGAGGGGCTGCGGAGTGTGGGAGGGGTTCAGGGTGTAGGCTCCATCCTGGCGCCCCTTACCTCGAATGGCTTTGGGGTGGCAGTGGCACACAGCAGGGCTAAGGCATGCTCCCTGCCTGCACTGGCCCCATGCTGCTCCCGGAAGTGGCCAGCAAGTTCGGCAGTGGCTCCTGGCACTGGAGTTGGGGTGGGGCAGGAGGCTCTGCTGCGTGCTGCCCTCACATGCAGGTACCACCCCTGAAGCCCTCATTGGCCACGGTTCTCCATTCCCAGCCAATGGGAGCTGTGGGGGGCAGTGCCTGCAGGCTAGGGCAGCGCATGGAGCCCTCTGCTCCCCCCTCCCTTAGAGGCTGCAGGGAGCTGCGCTATGGGGCTGGAAATCCTGAGGGCAAGATTGAAAGCCCTGATGGGCCAGATCTGGCCCGAGGGCCATAGTTTCCTGTCTCCTCTCTTAGGTGATCAAACTCCAATATTCAGACATCTTGGCTTTTCGTAGACAACATGTTTTGCCAAGTACATATTAAAAAGAACAGCAACTGTGCTAGCCTGAATTATCTCTGTCTCATTCTTTTTCACATTAATTTCTACCTCCTCTTCCCTGACAGCTCATCTGATGAAATTTAACCTTTTAAATATACATCATTACAACTGAACCTTGCTAGCGACTAAATCAATGTCACTTGGCACTTTTCTACATCACTGAACTGGACAAAATAAAGATGATTTAGGAATAAATATAGATCATCTACTTAATTCCTGGTGCCAAATGTTTCTCTTATGAGATACTATATGATAGAAAGAAAGAGGGAACAAATAATGTCCATTTAACTACAGCAGATGTGAGCTACCTTGCACTGTCCTAAGTCATGGAGTCATAAAATTTAAGGCCAGAAGGGACCACCAGACCATGAAGTCTAACCTCCTGGACACCAACAGGACACCAGTACTACCCAGCATCACCACAGCAGGTCCAACAACCAGAACTAGATCAAAGTATTACAGCCCTCAGAAGACTAAACTATTATGTACCAAGGGCAGAAAACAGGAAGGACCAAGGTGCACCAATGCCCAAGGCCCCTGCAGTGGTAAGGAACTGATTTAGAGAGAGATACTCAGATAATAATAGCAAGTGACCAGTGCCACACATTACAGAGGAAGACAAAAACCCCCACAGTCCCTGTCAATTGAACGTAGGGGAAAATTTCTTCCCGACATTGCATATGATGATCAGTTAGAATCTGAGCAAGAACTAGCCAGCCAGGCATGGAAACACAAACCATCTTGTCCAATATCCCACCTCCAGCTGTGGTCATCTCTGATGCCCCCCAAGGAAGAAAATAACAACAACAAAACAGAATACAGTGAAGGTGGGGGAATTTTCTTTACTCCTACAGGTGATGGGCTGAAGCTCTAAAGTGCAAGATTTTATGAACATAAGATATGAACCGGAAGATATCTAGGAGTACTGCTTACAGTTACCATGTGTAGGGAGGCTGTGGCTAAATGCCCCAATTAGGATTGGGTCTCCACATTGTGCAATGATTAGTATTGACATAGGAAGCCATGAGGAGCTTCCATAAGAAATAAGAATGACCATACTGGTTCCAGGGGTGAAAGTAACTTACAGGACTTACCGGTACTGCAGGAGTCCTGAGGGGGGCGTGGCCTCATCCAGAAGGGGCATGACCTCATCTGTAAGAGGCGTGGCCTCTCAAGATTTAAAGGCCTTGGGGCACCAGCTGTGGCTGGGAGAACCAGTGCCTTTAAATCAACCACGAGCTCCCAGCTGAAGAGGTGGCTGGGACCCCCCTGGGGCTCAGGGGCAAATTAAAGGGTCCAGGGCTCCGGTCGCCTGGAACCCCGAGATTTGAGGGGCTGGGGCAGAGATTTAAAGGGCCCAGAGCTCCTGCCACTGAGGGTAGCCCCAAGCCTTTTAAATCCTGGCCCCAGCCCAGCAGCCAGAGCCGCGGCTGGGATTCAAAGGGCCCTGGGCTGCCCGCAGCTGTAGGGAGCTCTGAGTCCTTTAAAGCTCAGCCGTGGCCGGGATTCAAAGGTCTCTGGGCTGCCCGCAGCCATGGGGAGCTCTGAGCCCTTTAAATCCTGGCCCCAGCCCGGCAGCCAGAGACGCAGCCGGGATTCAAAGGGCTCTGGGCTGTCCGCAGCCACAGGCAGCCCAGAGCCCTTTCAATCCTCGTGGAAGCCAATGCGGTCCAGCATGGCATACTGGCTCTTGCCAGTACACCGTATCGAACAGGACCAGCTTACTTTCACCTCTGACTGGGTCAGACCGATGGTCCTATCTTCCTCAGAGGCCAGGTGCTTCAGAGGGACTGAACAAAACAAGGCAATTTTGAGTGATCCAACTTATCATTCAGTCTCAACTTCTTGCAGATGGAGGTTTAGGGACACTCAGCGCATGGGTCTGTGTCCCTGACCATCTTGGCTAACAGTCATTGATGGATCTATCCTCCATTAACTTAGCTAATTCTTTTTTGAACCCTGTTATACTTCTGGTCTTCACAACAGACCCTGGAAACAAGTTCAACAAGTTGACTGTGCATTGTGTGAAGTATATCCTTATGTTTGTTTTAAACCTTTTACCTATTAATTTTATTGGGTAAAGCCTAGCTCTTGTGTTATGTGAAGGAAAAAATTACACTTCCCTATTCATTTTGTCCGCATCATTCATGATTTTATAGTATATTTCTCTATCATATCCCCCTTTACTTGTCCCTTTTCTAAGCTGAACAGGCCTAGTCTTTTTAATCTCTACTCATATGGAAGCTGTTCCATATCCCTAATAATTTCTCTTACCCTTCATTGTACCTTTTCCTATTCTAATATCATTTTTGAGATGGCACAACCAGAACTGCATGCAGTATTCAAGGTATGGACATACTATGCATTTATATATTGGCATTATATAAACAGAAGAGAAGCAAACAGAGGGAGTTTCCCTGGGAGTTCACCTGGGGGGAGTTCCCACAGAGGGGTTGGGTTTTTTTGCCTTTCAGGCTTCTGTGAGAAGTAAATACAACATCTGAAGAGGCTCTTAGAAGGAAGACAATATGGACAGTGAGCAACTGAGAAGCTGTGAGAAGCTGTGAGAAGCAATTGAGAAGCAGTGAGAAGCTGTTGTGACCTGCACAAGATATGCCATGTTTGTCTTTCTTCCAGAGGATAGAAGCAACTTTGTCTGTATGAAGTGCAAGCTGGTCTCCATATTGGAAGAGAAGATTACAGGACTAGAGACCCAAGTATCAACCCTGAGTTGCATCAAAGAAAATGAAGACTTTCTCGATAGAAGTCAGCATTTGGTACTGCAGGTACAGCATGCTGAAGGATCAGAGAGGGCAGTGCAGAACAGGGAAGAAAATTGGCAGCATGTGACCTCAAAAAAAAGAAAGAGGATAGAGGTAAAAAACCATTTTAGGGCTCTCTGCACAAGTACTATGGCAGAGAATGGTTTGGAAGAGTCATATGAGCGAAGGGATCAGAAGGAGACCCCATTGACTGGAAGGCATGGGATGCATTGTCCGAGAGATGGGGGTTCCATGACCACCACTCATTAGGGGAGGAGATGGGTGGTGGTGGCCGGATACTCCCTCCTAAGGGGGATGGAGTCATCCATCTGCCATCCAGACTGGGAAACTCGAGAAGTGTTCTGCTCGTGGCAATCAGAGGAGGTCCCAGACAATTGCAAAAAAGGCAAATATAGTGCCCATCTTCAAAAAAGAGAAGAAGGAGAACCTGAGGAACTACAGACAGGTCAGCCTTACCTCAGTCCCTGGAAAAATCATGGAGCAGGTCCTCAAGGAGTCCATTTTGAAGCACTTGGAGGAGAGGAAGGTGATCAGGAACAGTCAACATGGATTCACCAAGGGCAAGTGATGCCTGATCAACCTGATTGCCTTCTATGATGAGATAACTGGGTCTCTGGATATGGGAAAAGTGGTGGACATGCTATACCTTGACCTTAGCAAAGCTTTTGATATGGTCTCCCACAGTATTCTTACCAGCAAGTTAAAGAAATATGGATTGGATCAATGGACTATAAGGTGGATAGCAAGCTGGCTAGATAGTTGGGCTCAACAGGTAGTGATCAATGGCTCAATGTCTAGTTGGCAGCTGGTATCAAGCATAGTGCCCCAGGGGATGGTCCTGGGTCTGGTTTTGTTCAACATATTCATTAATTATCTGGATGATGGGATGGGATTCTCAGCAAGTTTGCGGATGACACTAATCAGGGGGAAAGGTAAATAGGGTCCAGAGTGACCTAGATAAATTGGAGGATTGGGGCAAAAGAGATCTGATGAGGTTCAACAAAGACAAGAGCAGAGTTCAGCACTTAGGGCAGAAGAATCCCATGCACTGCCACAGGCTGGAAACCAACTGGTTAAGTGGCAGTTCTGCAGAAAAGGACCTGGGGATTACAGTGGATGAAAAGCTGGATATGAGTCAGCAGTGTGTACTTGTTGTCGAGAAGGCTAACGGCATATTGGGCTGCATTAGTACGAGCATTGCCAACAGATAGACGGAAATAATTATTCTCCTCTATTTGGAACTGATGAGGCCACTTCTGGAGTATTGTGTCCAGTTTTGGGTCCCCCGCTACAGAAGGGATGTGGACAAATTGGAGAGAGTCCAGCAGAAAGCAAAGAAATTTATTAGAGGGCTGGGGCACATGACTTGCGAGGAGAGGCTGAGGGAACTGGACTTCTTTAGTCTCCAGAAGAGAAGAGCAAGGGGGGATTTGATAGCAGCCTTCAACTACCTGAAGGAGGGTTCCAAAGTGGATGGATCTAAGCTGTTCTCAGTGTTACCAGATGACAGAACAAGGAGTAATGGTCTCAAGTTGCAGTGGGGGAGGTTCAGGTTGGATATTAGGAAAAACTATTTCACTAGGAGGGTGGTGAAGCACTAGAATAAGTTACCTCAGGAGGTGGTGGAATCTCCATCCTTGGAGGTTTTTAAGGCCTGGCTTGACAAAACCCTGGCTGGGATGATTTAGTTGGTGTTAGTCCTGCTTTGGGAAGGGCGTTGGACTAAATGACCTCCTGAGGTCTCTTCCAACACTTGTCTTCTATGTTTCTATGATTATGATATTTTCTGTCTTAGAATCTATCACTTTCCTAATGGTCTCTAACATTGTTTGCTTTTTTGACTGCCACTGCAGAATGAGCAGATGTGTTCAGAGAAGTATTCATGATGGTGCCAAGATCTCTTTGGTGAGTGGTAAGAGCTAATTTAGACATCATCTTTTTGGGTTTATAGTTGGGATTGTTTTCCAGTGTGCATTTAGTTTGCAGGTATCAACACTGAATTTCATCTGCCATTTCATTGCCCAGACACTCAGTTTTGTATAATCTCTTTGTAACTGTTTTCAGACAATTTGGGTAACTTGAATAATTTTGTATTATCTGCAACTTTTCCCACCTCACTCTTCACACCTTTTTCCAAATCATTGAACAGCACAGGTCCCAGTACAGATCCTTTGGGGTCCCCACCTCTCTCCACCTATTCCTCACCTTTATTTCCTATCTTTAACCAGTTACTAATCTATAAGGGGACATTCCTGTGACAGCTTACTTTGCTTAAGAGCCTTTGGTGAGAGACCTAGTGAAAGGCTTTCTGAAACTCCAAGTGTAACATTACCCAGAGTTCAATCTGGATTATTGAACAGCTATGTCCCCTTAATTATCTAGCCAGGGGTGCCTTTTACACTGCTTTGGTGTCAGAACATGCAGTTCTGCCCTGCTCACACAGCTTTCTGCATGCAAATTCACTCCTAGCTAAACATATGAGCACTCTGACCAATCACTCATGGAGCAACACTTGCAAATCCTTAGTCCCAGCTTTATCTCCCAGAAATGTACATTTTGTACTGTCCAGCACACTGCTGAGCAATGCAAGCACATAGAGAATCCATCATTTCATCAAAGGAATATGATATTTGCACCAGCCTTTTTATCCGAAATGGAGCTTTCCATAAACTTCAATCCAAACAAACTAGTTAAAATTAAACAATAGAATAAGTTTATTAAGTACACAATGATAGATTTTAAGTGATTACAAGTGATGATGCCTAAAAGTCAGGATTGATTACAAAAAGAAAATAAGAGTAAAACACAAGCTAATACCTAACTTAACAAGTTAAGTGAACTTAAAAGCAAAGGTTTTGTCTCACCACATGCTATTGTAAATTTCACAGGCTGGGTATCCTTTCAGCCTGGTACCACTCCCCCTTAATTCAGTTCTTTGTGATTCGTTGATGTCATGAGCAGAGAGGTGGAGAGGTAGAGCATGGGAGGAGGAGAGGTGAAGACAAGTGTTTTCCTCCCCTTTTATAACTCAATTTCTTGTGGTAGAAACATCCTTGCTGAGTCATGGTGACATGCAGTCCATTGTGGATGTGAGGTTTGAATCATCCCTGTGATGAAATATAAATATTTTGTTTACACCTTCCCCCCTGCTGGAGGATGGCTGCTTAAGTAGGTGATGGTAATTTAACACCTGTCTGGGGTATTATTGTATCTCTGTCTCTGAAAAACTATTACCCAGAATTACAACATATTTCAGTAACAATCATACAGTATATGCAAAGTTATAAGATTCTAATGTCACTACACATATTTTAACAGGGTAATGATATTCAGCAGATAATGACTTTTCAAATGATACCTCAGAAGGCGTATTTGTGCAAAAATTATCATAGTCTTATAAAAGTGGTGACCATAATAGTCTAGACTGTGACACCAAGTACACTATATTGTCTGGCTCATGCTTTGATCAGAGGCTTCTTGACACCTTCAAGAATCCTAGAAAATCAGTGAGGCATGATTTCCCTTAGAAAAGGCATGTTGCCTCTCCCACAACATAAAATGTTCATCTGTGTGTCTGATAATTCTGTTCCTGATTATAGTTTCAATCAATTTATGTGCTACTGAAGTTAGACTTCTGTCCGGTAATCGCCTCTGGAACCTTTAAAAAAAATGGCGTTACATCAGCTACCCTCCAGTCATCTGGTATAGAGGCTGATTTCATACTGCAGTTAGTAGTTCTGCAATTTCATATTTGAATTCCTTCAGAATTCTAGGGTGAATATCATCTCATCCTGGTTACTTGTTACTGTTTAATTTATCAATTTGTTCCAAAAACCTCCTCTATTTACACCTCAGTTCCTTAGCTTTATCACCCAAAAAGAACAGCTCAGGAGTGGGGATCTCTCCCACATCCTCTGCAGCGAAGACTGATGCGAAGAATTCATTTAGCTTCTCTGCAACAGCCTTATCTGTATTGAGTGCTCCTTTAACACCTTGATTGTCTAGATGCCCCACTGACTGTTTGGTAGGCTTCCTGCTTCTGACATACTTCGAAAAATTGTTAGTTTTATGTCTTTTGCTAGTTGCTTTTCAAATTCTTTCTTGTCCTGTCTTATTATACTTTTACACTTGACTGGCCAGAGTTCTTGCTCCTTTTTATTTTCCTCAGCAGGATTTGACTTTCAATTTTTAAAAGATGCCTTTTTGCCTCTAACCACCTCTTTTACTGTGCTATTTGGCCAGCTATTTGCTGTTTGTTTTTTTATTTGGGGGCACACATTTAGTATGAGACTGTATTTTGGTGTTTATAAATAGTTTGCATGAAGTTTTGCAGGCATTTCTGTTTAACTAGCTTTTTCATTTTTGTGAAGTTTCTCTTTCTTTGACGTTATGATCATTTTCTTTGGCATTTCCCCCCTACAAGGATGTTAAATTTAATTGCATTGTTATTGCTATTACATTGCAAAAAGCACTTGGACCCATAAATTGCATAGTTAGATTGTGAGAGCAGTTATTTGAATCTATGAATGTACACCCAAAATTGTTTGTAGTTTCAAAATTAGAGATCAAGTTGAAGAGCCCTTGAAAATTTAGCCCAAAAGGTCATTATTACATTTTTAATCATACTTTGTACTCACTTCAATGTTACTTTACATACATGTTGTACTGTACTATTGATTTATATTCCCTAATGTATTACAAGTATGTGATTATGTGTACTTATTTATTAGGTTGCACATGCATAAACCCAAAACAAAATTTTCTGAGATTCTTTGGAGATGTGTTTTTTTATTTTTGCTTATCTCTGCACTTTCTTGTACAGGATTGATTTGGAAATCTGATATTTTGATACTTATGACTCCTCCAGAGACATAATTTATATTATAGAAGAGATCTCAAAAATCCAGTAATTTCTACTCTGAATTCTAGTAGTCAAAAAGAGGGTTGGTTAAGCTTCAGATAAGTATTTGTACTTTGAGGCACTTATTTAACTGAACATTGAAATTTTTTTGTGGTTTGCCCAGCACTATATCTACACTAAGAGACAGAGAAGCACTTACATAGATTTATTCTTCTTAGAACTGAAAGCCTTGGTTTGTATGAGGAATACATATATAATATTCTTCCCCTTTTAATAAAAAACACTCTGGAACCATGCACAATTGTCTTTGTGAAATGAAGTGACACAAAGACCAACATAAAAAACAAATCCATTAGCAAAAGCAATCAGCCATTACCTGATAATCACCAAGCAGCTATATGTAATTTTCAAGTGGCCAGAGTGCACATCCAGTTTGGGAGAGGGTCATAGCATCTGTGAATTAAGTGAAGCGTAATGAATGAACTCCAGCATAGGCTTATCAAGCCATGCAAATATAAAACGTGTGTGTGAAAATAAAGCTTTGAAGCTTCAAAATGCAACAAAACCCAGAATGACTAATTGAATAATCTGAAAACCAGTCTTTCTTCATTCATTTTGCTAAGCAGACAAAGTCAGTTTGGGACTGGAGCTTTAAGACTGCAAGCCAAATTCAGTTCTTGGGTAAGCAGATGTAATTGTATTGAAGTCAATGGAATTATGCTTGCTCACTCCAGAGATAATTTTGTACTCTAGATCACAGCTTTCATCTCAGAAGCAGCAGCAACATGGACTACTTACACAATTTTCAGCATGGATTTCAAGTTTTAAAGAAAACTGGCATAACTGATACGAATGCATACACTGGCTGGATGAAGAAATTAGCATAATTTCTTCAGTATCACTGCTTTGTTCTTATGGTGTTGTACTAGGCATTAGTCACTGAATGGAATGCTCATATAAAATGTCCAAATTTAACATTTTGTATTGTGTAGTTTTACTGACAAAAGCAAAAAATGGCTGCCAACCAGTTTTTCTTTCTTTCAACATCTTGCCACTCGCCAGCCAGAGGCAATGACAAAAGGACATATCAGCTATTTTGTGATAGTAATTTTTTTATTTATAATCACCTTATCTGAAAATACCTGCATAAGGTAGATTTAAATCACTGTCCCAGAAATTTTTTTCTGGTGCTGCTATGTGGGAATCAGATAAATATGACACTAGCTCTGGACTCTGCGAAATGAAAGTAATTTTACAGATTTTCCTATGAATGAGATGGATTTTCCTGTGCAAAAGTTTTACACACATTTGAAAGCCTGGTCTGATGTTACTATCCTTCTAGGCATTCTTTGCCCGCCATTACAGATTTCTGTTCCACACACAGTTTACACATTCAGGGCAAAGGCTGCCTGGTGCCTGCATGGATGGACAAGGTAGGCCACAGGAACATCTCACCATCTTGTGTCTTCATAAGCTATAAGTTTGCTCCTTAAGTAAAGGGAGCCACTTCAAAGGAAGAGGGAAGGAGGTTAGCCCATGGCCACAGGAGACGGTGCTGGGGAACAGTGGGGACAAAAGAAGGGGTATGAGACAATTTTGGTATGGTGGCCTATCTAATAGAGCCTATGCTTGCAGCACAGTATCCTGGCCTGAACAGAAACCCACCTGCCCTGGTCTATCCTCCTTTTGCTGCTTCCTTCTCCTGAGTTTTCCCTCCTTCCAAGCTGGAATTTTTGACACACAGGAGAATTCTTATAATGGCCTGATTCCTAACCTGAAAATTCAAGGAATTCAGTGCACATTTCCTCTCCTGCTGCACTGGGTTGTACAATACCGCTGTGATTCAGCCATGACAGCAATGAAGATAAACCTCCCTTTAAAAAAAAAAAAGTCTTCTATCATTCACGATGGTGTTGTTCCACTTTATATGTCTAAAAATTCTTGTTTTTTAAACAGTATCAAATGAGAATTCATTTTCAGTGTGATTGTAATAAAAACACTTCATTATCTAACATGCTGAGGAGACGTGTTCATTCTGTGATTTTGGCTCCAAGTACTTTAATGGGAAATTGTGCTGCTCATCTGAAAATCAGATGTGAGGGAAAAGAGAAGATCCATGGTTCAAGGTGGAAGCCAGGTGAGGAGAGGAGAAGATCGGGAAGTAAAAGAAACCCTGAAATATGTATCTGTTTTTCAGTGTCCTTGTGATGGGGTGCACTAGGCCTTGAGGTCCCTTCCTGGAGGCCTTGTGGCCTTGCCATACCCCACCCCCAAAAAAGGCAGTAAAGAGGTCCTCCAAGCTGCTGAGAGAGGCTGTGTGAGAAGCAGCCAATCAGGCCCTGGCAGGCTACTATAAGAAGAGCTGCAGGGTCAGACTAAGACTGCTTCCTTGCTAGAGCTGGAAGAGAGTGGATGGTGGTCTGCTCTGAGTGCTGGGACTCCACCAGAATAAGGCCCTGAGGTAAAAGTGAAGAATGTGCTGGAGCCACAGGGAAGTGGCCTGGGAATTGTAGCAGCAACACAGTTTATTTAAAGGTACATGGTAGATGGCTGCTATCTATAGAGTCACTGTGCTGGGACCTGGAGTAGAGGGTGGGCTTGCCCCTGCCCTCAGCCATTGTGTTACCTGAGGTTCTTTCAACTCAAAGCTCTTGGTAACTTTTACTCTGTGTGAGGTGGTGTCAGGAAATAAATCAGGGGAGACATGTCTGTCTGACCGATAGAGGGTTGGCACAAACAGGACAACACAAGAGTGCTTTCACTAAAAGCTAAACTTTACTTAGTCTCAAGCACTTACACATGTCTGCAACAGATTAGTAAAACACCCGCAACCCTTGATAATTACCAAAGCTGAGTGTGCCTCTTGAGTGACACAGCAGCAGGCTTCTGGTGGCCAAACCTTCCATCTGCCAGTGGAGACCGCAAGATGCATCCAGAGGGAGAGTCCAGATGAGTCCAACTACCTCAAACTTTTCCCCCTTATTTATACTTTAGTAATAGAATGACATGTCACTTAAAGAAAACTGGTTAAGCAAACAGTTTCAATGATCAAGCAAGAGGTTTCTTCTGATTATTGATTAGCCAGGTGTGTTTTTTTTCCTAGAGTTTGCAGCCTTGAGGCCCTAATAGACATTCTTGGGGGCACATCCTGCTCTTCTAAAATGCATGTATCAGCAACTTCAACACAATTCTTATCAAGAAGGACGCGGAGCCCAGCTGCCCTTTCTGTGGCACCCCAAACCCCCTCCCCTCCTACTTTGGTCAAGCTGAGGGTGCGGCATGGCCAATTTACAGCCTGCTGACTTGGCTGCTTTTAACAATAAGCCATAGCGGTTTCAGGCACTTTGCTGGTTTGCTGACATCTCCCCATAGAATTGGGAAAGTGGCTTGGACTTTGATGCATCCCAGAAGGGAAACTGAAGTCTTTTAGTGGTCCAGCCTGAAGAGCAGGATCCAGAAAGGCTGAGAGAGGTGAAGAGTCTCCATGGAGGGAGCCCTGGGGGATGTGGCCCCACACCAGGGCTGGGACTGGTTGACCAGGTCACTGTGATAGGACCTACTGGATTGATTGAAGAGTTAGCCCCAGGATAGGGCTGCAGATTGAAGAAACTTACAGAGCATGCTGAAATAGATGCCCTGTTGGATATATATCCTGAAAGGGGTCTGCTTTGCTTTTATCACACAAACAGACTGTGTGACTTGACTGGAGAGTTAAGTCACTGAAAACCCACCACAAACAGAAAAAGAGAGAGTACAGGCACATGCACTTGGGCAGGGGTCCTGTACAAGAGGTGAGTGCACCCCATTACAGTCCCCCCATTACCACAGTATCTGATTCACTTGCAAACACTGATATATTACTCTCACTATATCTCTGTGAAGTATTACCATCACTTTACAAAAGACACTGAGAGGTCCTTACCAATGGGAGGAAGTGATTTACAATCTGGCCCCAATTAACTTATTTCCAAGGTCACCCAGGGAGTCTGTGGCAAAATCAGGAGTACAGCTCAGATGTCCTACATCCTAGTTTAGAGCTTCAACACATTCTTCTTTACAGATTTTCCAAAGACCAACCACCATGGAGTGGTAATATCTGCAACTCAGGCATCAGAGCGGATCTGAAGTCCCAGTCTCCCTCTCACCCAGCTCCTTCCTCAATGTATACTTCCTCTCCCTATGCACAATGCAACTTTCCTCCCCTCTGCATTTTAATCAGGCTTATTCTTCCTCCATGTTGCTGGAGCTCAGCAGGGGTAGCATTCAGAACACAGGAGGGACAGACTTCTTGCTTGCAGTTCCATTGCCCAGCTCTGGCATGGACCACAGGAGCACATATTTGCAATTGCAGGGAAAGTCCTGGTCAGCCATGAGCTGGAACAGTCTCAGTGGAGATAGAATTTTGGGCAAATGTAGCTTCAAAGCTCTAACAATACTCTACTCAACATGTGCAAATTGTGATTATTTTTTTCAGAGTCATAACTTGGCCACATTTTGTTGGCTTTTCATGGGCACTGAAAAAGCACATCTCTGATACCAAGGCCACCCTCTGCTAAATGTCATGTCCCTGCTCTACAGTACTGGAGTATTAGATCATCTCAAAAAAAGGTTATCAGAATTTGTAAACATGCACAAAACATTTATTTCTTCCTGCTCTTCTCAGAAACAGCTGAAGTGTTTTTGTTGAATTTTTTTTTTAAATCCTCCTGAGGCAGGTGCCCATCATGGAAGGCATCAGCATAGAATGGTTAAAGTTTCACCAAGTTATAAGCAACTGAAAGAGGGTTCTAGAGTGAGACATATTGGGCAATCTTAATAATAAGCAGTGCCATCAACCCCACTAAGAATGAGCATATTGTACCCTTGTGTGTGAGTATGCATATCAGCAGTTTAAGAACAAGGATGAAGGGATGAAGACTTCCCTGTATTAATCTCCTGTAATCTTCTGATTTGATGTATTTGTGTAATTTATTTCTGCATGTAGTTTGGGCCCAATCCTGTTCCCACTGAAATCAATGGAAGTTTTGTCATTGATATTAAAGGGAGCAAGACTGGTTCCTTAATAGCATGGTATTTTAGAAACTAATCATGTCAATTTCCTTGTCTCAAACATTTTTTGTCTTGATCTCACACTTGCCAGATCCTTGAAATCTCAGTGTAGATTTTAAAACAAAAAATGCTTCTGTGATTTGAACTATAAATAACATAAGTATTGATCAGACAGATCAGATGTGGGAACCAGCTGATGCCAGAAGAAATGCCATACACCAGCATATTCAACTTGAAGCACTGGATTCTTGTCTATTATCAAAAAAGGGGCAAGATTCTAGCTTCATGGGAAACAAAAAATTCTACAAGTGGTGGGGAACTCAGTGCTGATACAAGACTGGCTGAGTAGGCTCATGCACCAGCTGCACCCCCAAGCAGTATAAAAAAGTTATCAAAAGTAAGCGGGAGCTTTTTTCAAAGGTACAAATGGGATTTAGGTGCCTAACTCCCATGACAAGGGCCTTACTAAATTTACAGTCCATTTTGGTAAATTTCAGTCATAGGATTTAAAAAATCATAAATTTCATGATTTCAGCTATTTAAATTTGAAATTTCACAGAGTTGTAATTGTAGGGGTGCTGACCCAAAAAGGAGTTGTGGGGGTGGAAGGGGGCACAAGGCTATGGGCGGAGGGGGTTGTGATACTGCTGCTCTTACTTCTGCACTGCTGCCTTCAGAGCTGGGCAGCTGGAGAGTGGTGGCTGCTGGCTGGGAGCCCAGCTCAGAAGGCAGAGCCACCACCCGCAGCAGCACAGAAGTAAGGTGGCATGGTATGGTATTGCCGTCCTTACTTCTGCGCTGGTGCCTGCAGAGCTGTGGCCTCAGTCAGCAGCCACCACTCTCTGGTCACCAAGCTCTGAAGGCAGGAATACAGAAATAAGGATGGCATGGTATGGTATTGTCACCCTTACTTCTGCACTGTTGCTGGCAGGGCACTGCCTTCAGAGCTGGGTGCATGGTGAGCAGCTGCTGCTCTCTAGCTGCCCAGCTCTGAAGGCAGCACAGAAGTAAGGGTGGCAATACCGCAGCACCCCTAAAATAACCTTGTGCTCCCTGCAACTCCCTTTTGAGTCAGGACCCCCAATTTCAGAAACACTGGTCTTGCCCATGAAATCTGTATAGTATAAGGTAAAAGCACACAAAATACCAAATTTCACGGTCTGTGACACATTTTTCATGGCCATAAATTTGGTAGGGCACTACCCACGACCCTTTGTGGCTTCATAAATCTCCCCAAAATGCATAAAACCTATCAGAGTTGCAAAGACCTTAGATGTAAATTTAAACAGTGTAAAGTTGGCATCCTGCATTTACCATATAAAATTAGTGCTGGGTGGGAAGTGGTTTTCCTATCCCATGAACATTTTTGAGATTTGTCCTGCATTGGGACAAAAAGTCAAAATCTTGAAAATTTTGCCAAACCTAAAATATATTAAAAACCAAGGTTTCGGTCAACAGAAACATTTTGTTTTGATAATTTATTTAAAAAATTTCAATTTCAACCATTTTTTCTATTTTTTGTTGTTGTTTTACTATAATATAAATTTCTAAATGAAAAATCCTTTTGAGCTGGCAAACCAAAGGATCTTTGACTCTGGCACTCACTGCTCCAATTAATTCAAGAATGTAAGGACACAGTGCACAGACCTCATGCTCACTGAGGGCTAGACTATGGAATTTAGCCACATCATTTGTGCAGACAGAAGGAGGGCACGATCCTTCCCAAGGTCCCCATTGCACAGGAGAAGCACATATGCTGCACCATCTTAAAAGCTACATCACTGCCCACGTCTTGCCCTGCTGCTCGCTGCGCTCTTTGGGGCAATGTGTGCTCCTGGATTGCATAGGCAGAACTGTCACTGTGCTTCCCCAAATGCATGGATTGCAATTCTCCCTGATCTATGCATGGGGCAAAGAAGAGTGATAGAAGAAAGCAAGTTGTGCCCTTCCCCACTACAGACCAACACAAGGCCCAAGGACAAGCTGTTCCTCAGACTTTAATCTTAAGGATTATATTTGGATTCCCATTTTTTATACGAGGATCTATTTTGTTTAATTAAGTTATATTGATTTTATCTTACTTTTCTGGATACGTGCCTAGAGACGTTGTGATAGAGACATAAAAATAACAATACTGTAAATTTTGGCTTACATACAAGGAATTATATTCACAATGTTGATTTTTTTTTTTAGATTCTGTATAATGCTTTCTAATCATACAGTCAATATTATACCACAACATCTCAGTGCTAGTAAAACTGAGGCTGTGTACCCTAGATAACCTTATGTCTTCTTTGGCTGTGGGGATAAGTAAGTCACAGATTGGGTAGATTCTTTTAGCAGAGGAAATTATAACTACATATAGAAAAGGAGAGATTTTTATTTACTGGTGATTATATTTGTACATACTGAGAGCTGTTACGAATTATTTTAAAGAGCTTTACAGCAAAGGGTGATATTCTATACAAATCTGTTACTTAATTGTGGTGATGTACTAACACCTAGGAATAGTTGGATCTAATCAGTGTAATCAGGTTACAGCTGGAGTTGACTGCTTATTTATTTGCTCTGACTGTTGCATCATTGCATTTGGTAAAAATGGATGTTTCTAATGATTGGGCTGTAATTTCATCATGCTTTCATTTCATTTTCATTAACTTCAATTTTCACCTTTTTTCTCAGTTAAAGATAATACAATAACTTTAAAGATAGTTTGGAAAACAAACACATTCAGGAAGTGTCCTTTTTTGGGACTGGAGGGCTATAGCCTGTTATGAACTACTGCATTTATGTTTACAACTGGTACAGCTTGTGTTGTTGAGAAAGTTAAGGCTTCTACAAGGTTAATTTAATTACAGTATGTTTTACTGTTAGGAATGGCCAGAACACAAAACTTCCATTTTGTGAAAAATTTCAACATTTGGTTTCACGTGAGGATCCTTTGTATTTTTTTACAAGAAAACAGAGAGAGAACCAGCCCACTGGTAAGGGCACTCATACAGCATTTTGTTGAAAAATTCCCTGTCAGTTCTATTTCGTTTCTTCCCTTTCAGCTAACTGTAATGAAAGTTACAATGAGGTAATCCTGGAGTCCATGCCCCCAAACTCCACAAATGGGCTCCTATCTCTCTGAATGTAAAAGAAACTCATTCCTCCTGCCATAAGGATCAGCTATTGAATTGCCTAGTCCATGCTTTTCTGTTTGCTGGTGTACAAAAGGGAGAAGATTCAAGAATTCCTGCTATACCTGGAATAATCTGCAATGGGATAGGTGCAGATCTTCAGTTGCTGGATCAGATCATGTACACACACA
The DNA here is from genome assembly GCF_007399415.2 of Gopherus evgoodei. Classification (NCBI taxonomy): domain Eukaryota; kingdom Metazoa; phylum Chordata; order Testudines; family Testudinidae; genus Gopherus; species Gopherus evgoodei. The sequence continues at coordinate 128,251,208 of NC_044323.1, forward strand.
AATATGGAGAGCATGCTTCTTGATTTTGTATGACCTATTCCATAGTGCTAGTTCATGGTATTATAAAGAAGCAATTCTTTGGCTTTGGGGGGAAAACATAAGAGAGTTGAAAGATTTCTGCCTAGTGCTTCCCCCTCTGTACAATTTCTCATGATAGCTTATAAAGTACATGGCTGTCTGAAGTTTGTCTCAGTATATTACATGTTATAGCAATCTCATTTCAAAGCATTTTGAATGGCTTTCCCAGTCCCTGCTTAGTTACTGCACAGGGTATAATAATACCATGACCATAATGTCACCACTGAACTCTGCCAGCCCAGTTCCCCATCAGCCTATGCAGTAGCCAGTGCTTTAGTATATTTCAATTATTCTTTACTACCTATAGTTGCACAGAATACATCATACTATATTTGGGTTTTGAAAAACAATTTAATTTCATTTATTTATTTATTTATTTATTTATTGCTGGTAGAATCACAAAACATAGTTTTATCCATAGCATTGATTCCTCTTTACTTCCAGCAACAATGGGCTAAAGACTGAAGCTACTAAATTTTATATTGGGCCAAACTCATCTTTGGCATAAGTCTTTTAAGTCAATGGAGTCACACTGGGATAAATTTGACCCAGTATAACCTTTCTTTTCTTCTGTTATAAAACATGGGGTAGCATCTCATTATGCTGTTCTTTAATATGTTAACTATATATGTCTGATTTCTAAAAGAGGGGAAATGATGTGACTTTTTTACGTTAAAAAAAAAAAAGTAGGGTCCAGATCACAGATGGTATAAATCAGTGTAGCTCCATTCTGAAGTGAGTGGAGCCACACCAAGTTACACAAGCTGAGGAACTGACCCTGATTGTCTGGAGCATGACAACAAACAGCATCAGCTGAAGTCAGGCATAATAAAGGAAAGCATTGTGCAAACTTCCCATATGCATCTCTACCAGTGCATTTCACTCCTGACTGACAACATACCCAGTGTAAAAAAGACCATGTGGCTTTCTGAGCAGCCACATCCATTGTGCTAAACTTCTGTAGTGATTTTTAAATGTGGATAAATGTCTACTGGAGACTAGGATGAACAATTATATATCAGCGTCTGTAACTTGTTTTGACCAGGATTTTCTAGTAACAGCAGCACTTTAAATTTATTTTTAGCCTACCAACAATTTAGTTTCTGCTAGCTAACGATCTGAAAAAATACATAAATGAATAAATAGCTAAACCTTGTCACACATTCACTAATCCCTCTTTTGGATATTCTGAACTTCCAGTGTTACACTGGCAGCAGTTATTGCTGATGATTGATTAATGAATTGATTAGTGCCAAATATTTCAGAATGATTGCATGTTTTTTAAAAATCTATCCATAATTGAATGCTGGTGTCATAAACAGATGGTAAAGGGTTAATGTCTCTTGTATCTGTAAAGGGTTAACAAGCTCAGTAAACCTGGCTGACACCTGACCAAAGAACCAATCGGGAGACAAGATACTTTCAAATCTGGGTGGAGGGAAGTCTTTGTTTTGTGCTGTTTTCTTTGTCCTCTGTTCTCTCTGGGGTCTGAGAGGGACCAGACATGTATACAGGCTCTCCAATCTTTCTGAAAAAGTCTCGTCTATTCAATACTGTAAGTACTAGATAGCAGGTGGATTAGGCATTTGTTTGTTTTCTTTATTGCAAATGTGTATTTTGCTGGAAGGATTTTATCTCTGTTTGCTGTAACTTATATACTTAGGCTGGGAGGGGGAGTCCCTCTGGTCTAGGTGAAGCTGAAAGACCCTGTAACATATTCCATCTTGATTTTACAGAGATAATTTTTACTTTTTTCTTTCTTTAATTAAAAGCTTTTCTTTTAAGAACCTGATTGATTTTTTTTTTATTCTTGTGTGAGACCCCAGGGGACGGGGTCTGGACTCACCAGGGATTGGTGGAGGGAAAGGAGAGAAGGGGGAGGAAAAGGATAATTTCTGTGTTAGGATCACTATCTCTCTCTCAGGATCACTGTCTCTCTCTCAGGGAGAGTCTGGGAGGGGGAGAGAAAGGGGGGGAGGTGAATTTCCTCTCTGTTTTAAGATTCAAGCGGTTTGTATCACAGTGATTCCCCAGTGTAACCCAGGGAGGGGAAAATCTGGGAGGAAGGAAGGAGAGGGGAATGGTTTATTTCCCTTTGTTTTTAAGATCCAAGGGGTTTGAATCTTGGGTCCCTCAGGGAAGGTTTTGGGGGACCGGGAGTGTACCCAAACACTATATTTTGGGTTGGTGGCAGCGTGATAAGATCTAAGCTAGGAATTAAGCTTAGAAGGAAACAGGCAGGTCCCCACTTTCTGGACGCTAAAGTTCAAAGTGGGAAACAGACCCTGACAGCTGATATTTTGTTTTTCTGCAAAGCCCAGTCAAAGAGTATGGCCTTGATCAGTGGTGTTTACATTGACTGTCCATAGACATGGCTGCTTGCAGCTCCCAGTGACCACGGTTCGCTGTTTCCCGCCAATAGGAGCTGTGGGAAGCAGTGCAGGCCACAGGGACATGCTGGCCACCACTTCCCGCAGCTCCCATTGGCCAGGAACGGCAAATCACAGCCACTGGGAGCTGTGGGTAGCTGTGCCTGCAGACAGTCAATGTAAGCAAACTGTCCCGTGGCCTGCCAGCGAATTACTCTGATGGGCTGCGTGTGGCCCGTGGACTGCAGGTTGCCCCACCACTGGCCTAGATTCACTAAGGGACTAAGGCATTGCAGTGCCAAGCATCACAGCACCTAACTTTTAGATGCCTAGAAAATCACAGGAACACACTGGGATTCACAAAATATTAGTTAGGTACCTAGCCTCCTATACAATGAATGGGGAAAGATAAGAATGAGATTCTGAAAAGCCAGCATGCTAGGGAGCCACCTAAACCAACCAGAGCCAAAGCTCTTCCCCCTCGTGGAGACAGGCTAAGCCTGAACTGCATAGAGGCACCTATTTCTGCTAGTGATTCACAGTTAGAAACACTTTTTGGAGTTGGGGCCTAAGGCAGTTTTTCAAGAATCCAAGGGGGACAGGACAGTAGGAGCTCCCTCTTAATTTTTAGTCCATTTGTTAGAGTATTCAAACAGGATATGGGAGACCCCTGGTTGAAGTCCCCCTGTCCAGCTGATGAAGAGAAGGGATTTGATTTGAATAGGAAGCTGCTACTTCTCAGGTGAATGCTCTAACCACTGGGCTGAAAGTTATAAGGGACATCCTTTCCACCCCCAAACTGTTTGGGTGAACTCACCCCTGAAGCTCGATCTGAGCGTGAGGTGGCCTCTGAGCATGCCCACTGGAACAGGCCCCTCATGTGAATTAAGCTGCAGAATGCCCCACTTTCCGTGGTTTGCAGCTTGCTCTGGGTTTAGTTGGGAGATAGGTGCCTAGACACCTGGAGGGAGGCAGCAGTGCTCATGTCCAGAGGTAAAAATAAGAGCACCCAGAGAGATTTTTATTGGGAAACCTTAGGCACCGAGTAAATTTAGGCACTTGCAGGGCTCGCAGGAGTTTTAGGCAGTGGGACCTTAAACCAGGACTTAGGTACCCAAGTACTTTTGTGACTCTAGGCCTATGCTCCTAATTTATACAGCCTAAGCAGAAATGTTGGAGGGTAGCTGAATTACCTTATTCAGGCCCGCTGACCAGCGGGGTGGGGCAAAGCGTGGTAATTGCCCAGGGGCCCTTTTAAATCTCCCCGGCAGGCCACAGGGTTCCTACGTGCATGCGGGGTGGTACCAGCAGCAGCGAAGGCAGCCAGACAGGCATGTGGAAGCCTTGGCCTGGACAGAAGAGCACACACAGCAGCACAACCAGCAGCTCGATGGGCACCAGCCAGCACAGGTGCAGCACTGCATGTGCGCACACACACACACACACACACACACACACACACACACACACACACACAATTCAGTGAATGTCATTGTCACTTCACATATTTGTATCTTATAAAAATAACTAGCAATATTCAGGAAGGCATCTTTGGTTATGATGTTTTCAGTATATCACTATCAATAAGATTGGTCTCTGTCCACATATACAAAGCCCACATTCAGCACATGCATACAAATAACTTTTCCTGTCAAGATCATATAAAGTCCAATATTTTTCCTAGAAATGAAAATTTGTGTTGTATGTTTTATTTCAACTTTCTCTTTCATAGCATATGTACTGTATGCAATCCTTCATATCCTATAAAGAATTAATTTCATACCAGTTGGAGGCTGCTATCAGATCCGCCTCCACACACACCCTCATTCTTCTCTTCTGCAGACTAAATAAGCCCAGTTCCCTCAGCCTCGCCTCATAAGTAATGTGCCCCCTAATCATTTTCATTGCCCTCTACTGGACTCTCTCCAATTTCATTCCATAATGTATTTATTTAATTTAAATATATAATTAAAAATAACAAATTCTACATCTTTTATTTAGGCTCACAATTTGTTTAATACTGGTATAATTGGAAAAAAATAGTTAAACTACATTAAGCAATGCCATAACTTGCGTATAGTGAGTTATAATGTGTTATCAATAAGATAAAAAGTAGCATTGTAAACCTTAGCCATCCCTTTCTAGGGGGCCCATTGACTGTTCTGCCCTGGGGCCCGGAATTGCTGTCAACAGGTCTGACCTCATTGTAGCCACTGTTTTGTTCTGTTTGGTTTATATGAAACCAATACTGTTACCTGCTGCTCATTTACAATGGCACTCAGGTCAGGCTAAGTTAACTGGCATCCATGAATGAGAAAATTTAAAAAAATCATTCATAAAGCTTTGGTAGAAAGTGAAGAAATGGTTAGTTTCCATTTCTGACACTGGCTTTCAGATTCATTCCTGTATAGACTGTTAAGAAACAACAACTCCATTGGCTATAAGGGTCTTTCTTTTATTCTATTAAGTGTTTTTTCCAGTTCATATATTATAGATGGGGCTGACATTTCCCATTTATAAGACCCTATTGTCAGATGCTTAAAATTTTGACAAATTTTTACCATTTTAGTTGAAATTTTTCATGCTGGCTGTCTGCCCCAGGCTGAATGTGTTGAAGTGTTTCAGCCAAAATATTCAATATTTTCTGAGACAAAGCTAGAGAAAAATACATTGGTTTGTTCTTATTAAAAAATTCTGGATACTTTTTCTTTTAAGTTTTAGAGCTCCTGTGCTTTGGAAAAAAAAAATATTTGGCATGAGGTGGCTATTGTGTCAGGGATGTGCTTTTTGCTATTCCTGTGAAACTCACCTGAATTTGGCCAACTTATAAGTATTTGATAAATACCAGTTTGCACATGCTCAGTGGAGTCTTCTTAGAGTTTCACAACTAAAAATCTCTGAATATTCCCACTTCATTGAGCATGATGTAGCCTGACCCAAAGTTGGGTAAATATAATTGTAAATTAAGGGTTAACAGGTTCTTGTCCCAAGATCAGGCCCAGTAAGATTATTGTAAAATTATCATATAATTTGGGAACCCTGATGTGCACAGGTGCAACACTCACACTATAGGAACTCTTTCTATATATAAATATATGATTTATTGATAATTTAGCAAAGATTATACACGCATTTAAACTGAACAAAGCAGATAGAGATAATACAGAAAGTACATTTGGACGTCCATACTTACATCCTTATCTTTCATACTTAACCATTATCTTTCTCATCACCATTGTCGTCCGCATATTTCCCATCTTCCCCGGTGGCCATCATTCTGACCCCTCCCAAGGTCTACATCTTTCCAACCTATCTGCAGCCCCAGGAATGTTACTTTTATAGTATCAAGTATCAGAGGGTAGCCATGTTAGTCTGTATTCACAAAAACAAGAAGAAGTCTGGTGGCATCTTAAAGACTAACAGATTTATTGGGCATAAGCTTTTGTGGGTAAAACAGCACTTCTTACAGATGTAGGCATTATATAATGACATGTGAAGGGAAAAGAGTTACCTAAGTGGAGAGCCAGTGTTGACAGGGCCAATTTGATCAGGGTGGATGTAGTCCACTCCCAATAATAAATGAGGGGGTGTCAATTCCAGGAAAAGTAAAGCTGCTTTTGTAATGAGCCAGCCACTCCCAGTCCCTATTCAAGCCCAAATTAATGGTATTAAATTTGCAAATGAATTTTAGTTCTGCTGTTTCTCTTTGAAGTCTGTTTCTGAAGTTTTTTGTTCAAGTATAGCTGCTCTTAAATCTGTTATAGAATGTCCAGGAAGATTGAAGTGTGTGTTACCATTCCTGATGTCTGATTTGTGTCCATTTATTCTTTTACATAGGAACTGTCCAGTTTGGCCAATGTACATTGCAGAGGGGCATTGCTGGCACATGATGGCCAAGATAACATTAGTAGATGTGCAGGTGGGAACTGAGACCCTGAGCCAGGAGTCATGAAGAGACAGAACTGAGACAGGGACAGGTGAAAACAGGATAACAGGCAGAGGAGTCTGTGCCTACTACAGCACCCTCCCTTCCAGAGTCTGTAATGGAACCCAAGATTTTTGACTGCCACCATTCCTCTGCTGTCAGCAAGTATTTGTGAAACCCAATGGCAAAGTGCAGGTCTCATCCACCTCAAAGGCTAGTCCATGTTGAGAATGACAACACACTACTACTATCAGTTATGTCATTAGCTGCAGTGGCAGAGGTCTGTGTGATGGATCTAAAGGTTCCAGGCAGATGTCAGTGTGATGCCACATGATAGAATTTCTGTTTTTTCAGTTTGCTTTAAAAAAAACAACTATGAATTTACACACAAAAGCTACATTAAAAGAAAATAAAACACTCAAAAGCTAGGCAATACCATTTTTTCCACAGAACTCCCGCCTCATTCAGTGCACAGGAAAGACCTACTCTGGCGGGTGAAGCAGGGTTGTTGTAGTGAAGGACGCTGTTGTCTGTAGGAACCCTGCCTTATTTGTTGTAGAAGCTGGAAGGTGTGTAGTGAATGAGGCAGTGGGGTTGCAGGAAGAGAAAAAATGGCCCCATGGTTAAGGCAGTTGAATGCTGCCCTGGAGAACTGGATTCTATCCCTGCCACTGCCACAGAGTTCTTGTGTGGACCTTGTCAGCTATTTTAAAACAGACTTTTCACAGGTGGTCAGTAACTGTGTGTTTCTCATTTTCTGGATGCCAACATTGAGACCCTAATGTCCGATTTGCAGAAGTGCTGACCATCCACAGCTGCGACTGAAGTCAATGTCAGCTGTGCCTTGCATATATAAAGTTCTCTGTACTCTGAAAAATCAGACCATCAGCATCTCAAACTGGGCCCCCAAAATTAGTGGACATTTTTTACCTTAATCTCTATGCTTCAGTTTTCCATCTATAAACAGGAATATATCACTCCCTCAGCTCACAGCAGTGTTATGAAGATAAATTATTGTCTGTGAAGTACTTAGATACTATAGTGAACGCCATGAGGGAATTAATAATGCTGTCGTCAGAGATAGTTTGAATTATGTGCCATAAATCTAGCCTGCGGCCGCACTTTGAACAATGAGGATAAAACACAATATTGAATAGCTGCTCATTAACTGAACACCATCCATCCTGTGCACTGAATAAGCCAGGGTTGTTGTGGAAAAATATTATGTGATCATGTAATTAAAGACTGTCTCATAATGAACAAGTGGGCTTAATTAAGGTGGCGCAGGCAATTTTATTTCCTAACTTTTGAGGTCTTGAATTAGCAACCTTAAAAATGTTCTTTTAATGTAGTTTTTGCATGCTATTTTATAGAATGCATGTTAAACAATACATAGAATATCACACATAGTAAAAAAGGTTAATGAGCACATTGACATAAACATAAATAATGCCACATAAGCACCACTATGTGTTAAAAGCAGTAAAAATGTCTGAGTTCAGTGTAATAACACTACATTAACAGCTTGGAAGACTTGCAAGATGGACAAACATTTGGCTGGAGTTCCCCCTGAGCATTATTCACACTCACAGGTCCTAGGAATTCACACTAAACCCTGGCTTTCCTTAAGGTGTTTCTTCTCTTCTCAGAAAGCACACAGAATTCTGCAGAACCTGGTAATACAACCACTATCTGTCTTCCGTTAATTCAGCCATATGAAGCAGAACCCCCAAAATCTACATGAGGCATGGCAAACAACTGGTGAGGTAGGACACACTACCTTTCTTCCTTGAAATTTCCAAAGTCTCTACTGGCTTTTTGTTGGCCAATTTGTTGGGGGCCACAAAACTTTCATCAAACAAAACCCACACCAAAACCTAATCATGACCCCTTACTCATGTTGTGCACCATAGCTCCCTTCTATAGCAATCAAGTGGATGAAAGGAAAGAGAAGAGGAACATTGAAATTGCCATAATGGATCAGATCAGTAGTCATCAAGTCCAGTATCCAGTCTCTCTAACAGTGGTCAGTATCAGATGCTTCAGAAAAAGGCACAAGAATCCCACAGTAGGCATTTATGGGATAGCCCAATTCAAGGAGATTTCCTCTCAAGCCCCAATTGTTAAAGCGTGAAGCATGAAGATTGATATCCCTTCCTAAACAAACTTTTAAAGTATTTACCACTATGATTCTGGCTAGAAGTAAAAAACTCAGTATTTTTTCTTTCAAATATCACTTAGTTATACTATCCATTTATTCATTATCACATCCACATATTCACTGTTATCACATAACAATGAAATCTTACAAAATAAATTCATATCAGTCCGTCTGATTCCTTTCAGTCACAAAATGCCATATCATCTCTCATGTTTGCACTAAGAGTTCCATCTTCAGTGTTCCTCAGTTGGGGGTGAGACTGGCAAGGAAATCATTAGTAGCAGTGAAACACTGTAGAACTGGTACAGAGTTCGGTCTCCTAACCCCCTGGATTTCCTAAGATCCAGAGAGACCGAATTGGAAGAGACTCTGTATAAGCTAGTGCTGCTATGATCAGCATTATGTGACTCACACTAAGATTCCCTAAAGAGCTGAGGTGAGGCTGATGATGCAGAGAGTTGTTACCCCCAAGCCCTCCCAATACTCTGAGCCCTGTTGCCCAATATACCCATGAGATGTTCCTGTAGGGATATGGGAAGACGGAGATGCTGTCACTGAGGCATTATTCCTTATAATTTCCAGACCAGTTGCATACTTTTTTGCATCCCTCCTGCTCATGGAACTGGAGGCTTAAGGAGCTCATATTTAGTCAACTTTGGGTTAACAAAAACATTTTAAATTACTTATATGTCTAAGCTATCTATGTCTGCCTGTATTTGCTGATAGTCAATGTTCAAAATCTGAGTGTACTCTATATGTCCTCTCTGTATTTAAATCCAATATAGTACTCTGTGACACAAAAGGTTAAATGTTCAAAAAATGAAAGAGAAGGGATTTTTGTCTGTACTTGGTATAGCACATAGGCATCTGAAACCTAGCCTTAATTTTAAATAGCCTGGGTACCTTCTGTCTCATTCAGGCCAAATTCCCCACGATGAGGGTTGCAGGATTCACTACAAAGATCACAGTACTTTTTTATTAAATAGTTTGAAGCTATAATTTGGAGATATAATATCTCCAAAGCTCATTGAACCCACTGACTTTAGAGGATTCTGAGGAAGAATACTCTCTTCTCGGCAAACCACGCTATTAATATCATGGTAGGATTTCTTTGGCTATCATTAAAGTGGTTCCTAAATGCCTGCTTCCTTCTTTTTATCTTTTCAGATCACTGTGGTTTTCAAATAACCTGTGACTGACTAAGCTAAAGGGAAGGCAGCTACATGTCAGAGGAGGAAGTCTCACTTTCAATCTGACTGATTGTAGCATAAAGAATTTTTGTGGTTATATGCCATGTCAGTGTGGGAAGTAAAGAATGTTTTCTTCACCTCCACCATAGTATCTGCAAATATTTTCTATCTTGTTACTTAATTACACTTGGCAATTCTTACATTTTGCTTTAGAAGAATTATCTGTTTTCATTTTTTCAGTCCATACACTCACTCATTTCCTACCACTGCCTTCAATTTTACACATACGGTGTCATTCATGTACTGATTTTTCATAATAATTCAAAGATTAATTCTCTGTTTCCCGTAGCAAGCAGACACTTTCATGTTTAATACAGTATAACATAAAACAACTGTCTTATGAACCAGCACTGGAAGATTGAAAACAATAGGACATAACCAGCTATATTTAAATAATGTTATCAGATGCCATGCCCAGCTCACAAAAGGTTCTATATTGTAGCAAACCAAGCCCTATTAAGAATATGCAACCCCACCAATTCTTTCTCAAACTTCCAGTGACAGCTGATTCCAACCTGCGCCATTCTCTCCTCTCATCACTAAGTGACTCCACCCATCCTCCTGTTCCTGTAGGCTTTGGATAGTTCTGTACATTTTTTGGTTTCCTAATAGGAGATAAAAATACTTTTGTGATGTCAACTTTTCTTGGGTAACTTTGTAGAAAAGCTAAACATTTAATATACAGATGGATGTTAGAAACACGGGGATTTCAGGATGGAGCCCCCATGCAGTGGTGACATACTTTCACAGCTGAAATACACATGCAGTTGCTAAGCTGCTGCTACTACTTAACACCCAGGGAATGGGAAGAAAAGAATAAATTTCTCTTAGCAGGCCACAGTCAGTGCCTCAGGCTTCTCAGCAACTGGTGCCGGGGGAGCCTTGTATCCCCAGGGAAAGAAGTGTGTTTGCTAATGGGAATCTCATACCATGTGTAAAGAGTCAGGGTCTGAAACATGATCATAGAATCATAGACTATCAGGGTTGGAAGAGACCTCAGGAGGTCATCTAGTCCAACCCTCTGTCAAAGCAGGACCAAAACCAACTAAATCACCTCAGCTTTGCCAAGCTGGGCCTTAAAAACCTCTAAGGATGGAGATTCCACCACCTGCCTAGGTAATCCATTCCAGTGCTTCACCACCCTCCTAGTGAAATAGTGTTTCCTATGGGGAAAATGTCATTCTGATGAGTAGAAATCCTTTAGTTCTAGCCTCCTCCCTATTGATTATCAAATTATAGTCCAGCCAGCAGTGAGTCTGATTTATTCTGAACCAGTAGAGTTAGGATGGAGCAGTCCCTGAAATGTATCAACTGCTCTTCCAGGAAAAACCTCTATATTCCCTGTAAAGAAACCAGAGAACTTGGGCTAAAGAGGCATAACAAGTCTCATTGCCATGAGAACTGGCACATGGGGGCAGGGAGTGGGATGGACACCATGTTTGTAATGTCAGTTGAAATACAGCAATTTCATTTGCTAGCAGCAGTTCAGGGAAGGGTGGAATCATCAGTGTGGTGTCACAATGCATTTTTCCAGTGTGTTCTGTTGGGGCCAATCTCTGCCTCACAGTGTAAGAGTAAGGCAGGGAGAGGAGCAACTAACAGCCTGCTTCTCCAGCTCTGCCAGGGGTTTACCAGCCAGGCTTTACCACTCTTGCAGCTGGACCCAAATCAAAGAATTCAGATCCAGAGAAGGCTTTCATCCCTGTTCTTCCAGAGATCAAGAGTTCTGGGGTCCAGGACTTTGGTTTGCATCCATTTCTAACCAATAATATAGTGAGAACAAAGGGGGACTGGAGACCATCAGCGGAACACATGATCTTCCCATAGCATAGGTAAGTTGAAAGGGGGATATAGAAATGTTTGTGCATTCTGTGGTTGTCCTGGGTTCACTCTCTTTGTGTGGGTGAGAAAGAGTGAGGGAGAAAGAAGGTTATCATGTCTCCTTGAGCTCACACTGAAAAATGTGTCTGTAATATCAGAGATGGGACAGAGTAATAATACACCAATCCAGATTTCAAGCAATCTAAAGTCTGAGTGTGCCTCACTGGGATGTCACAGTGGGGATTTTCCATCCCATCTTTCCATTACAGTCTCTCCTTCCTCTGTCACTGGGCCTCAGACTGGGTCTGGGAGAAGTGCAGGCAGTGTCACCCAGGGACAGTTTACCATTATAATAATTGCATTTCTTTCCATAGATCTAACTGCACAAACATCAAAGCCCAAACACACAGAGAGACAGAGAAAGAGACAGAGAGAGAGAGAGAGAGAAAATGAACCTGACATCCAAAGATCAGAAACCATCAGTGAAACCCATAAAACTCCAGAGACAGATCAGACTCTGCCTCGCTCCCACACTTGTTACATCAGAGATTTAATTGTTTTTTCATGTGTTTTGTCTTACAGGTGAACCCCTCACTCCCATTAGTGAGCCATTACTAACACAAGTGAAACAACTGACTGCGGTGGTACAATTTGAGTAGATGTTTCAGCAAGGTAAGGGCTTTACAATCTGGTCCTTTGTCTGTGAGCTTTCATGCATATTTACAGTGTGATTCAAGAGGCAGGTCCTGTCTACACTGGCAAGTTTCTGCGCAGTAAAGCAGCTTTCTGTGCTGTAACTCCAGAGGTGTGCACACTGCCAAGCCACTCAGTGTGCAGAAATAGCATAGTTGTAGCGTTGTAAAAAAACCACCCCAACGAGAGGCATACAGCTTTCTGCGCCAGGGCTACAGTGCCGCAGTGCCAGTGTAGACCCTCTGGTAGATTACAGTGCTGTGATTGGCGTCCAGGAGGTGATCCACAATGCCTGTCCTCACCTCTCTGGTCATGGGTTTGAACTCTACTGCCCTGCCCTCAGGTGACCAACTGTCATCCCCACCCCGTAAATTCCTTTGGAATGTTGAGAGTCCCCTTCCTGTTTGTTCAGTGACGCGTGCAGTGATCTCAGCACATCTTTCCAGATGGTCATGCCTGCTCCGTGCACGAGGTGATCCCCCGCTTGGAGCAATGCTGAGGTACTGGACCTCATTGGCATTCGGGGAGAGAAGGCTGTCCAGTCCCAGCTGTGCTTCAGCTGTAGGAATTATGATACCTATGGACAGACTTCATGATGCATGGCAGAAAAGAGCCATGACTGGGACACACCATAGTGCAGGGTCAAAGTGAAGGAGCTGTGGAACACCTACCACAAGGTGTGGGAGGCAAACCATTGCTCCAGTTCTGCACCCATGAGCTGTTGATTCTACAAAGAGATGGACGTGATACTCAGCAGCAACCCCACCTCCACTGCAAAGACCACTGTGGATACTTCAGTGGCTTGTGTGCCACTCTAAAGTGGACCGAGACAAGAGGAGGAAATCTTGGACAAGGATGTGAGGGGGAGGGAGACCCAGAGGCAGAGGATGACTCAGAGGTCAGAGATGCATGCAGCCAGAAGCTCTTTTCTACCCCGGAGGAGGCTAGTCAGTCACAGCTATCAGATGTTGATGAAGCGCAAACAGGAGAGGAGGCCCCTGGTAAGTGGATTTGATTTTCGGAATCACTGAAGTGAGTTGTTGGGAAAAGGAGGGTTGTAGTAAGCAGGATTGTCTCCCGCTGCATGTTTAGTCTGAGCAGCAGAACAGGCTGTTGATTGACTCCCACACTTCACAGGAATCTCCCTCAGAGTTCCCCAGGAAACTCTCATGGAGATACTTGGCAATCTGCTGCCACAGGTTCTTCGGCAGAGCTGCTTTGTTTCTTGCCCCATTAACGGTAACTTTCCTGCACCACTGTGCCATCACGGGGGGCAAAGGGGACCATTGCTGCACACAGGCGAACCACATAGGGACCAGGGTGGAAGCTGCAGTCTTGGAGAAGACCCTCCCTTGATTCTCTGCTCACCCTCAGCAACGAGATATCTTTCATAATGATCACATCCTGAGGAAAGTGTGGGGACAGGAATGATTATCAGTCCCCCCTACAGTACTGGCTCTCCCCAAAAGCCACGTGCCCAATGTACAGCAGGGTCCAGGAAAAGTGATTTCCCCTGCCTCTGCGACGGCTCACCATTTTGGGGGTTTTGTGGTTACTGTGTGCTTGCCTTGGGTCAGCCAGTTAGTGACAGGTGTGTGAGTACTGGCTGTGTTTTAAAGCACTGAATCAGTGTTCTGTGTGTTACAAACAATACTGCTTCTGTAAAATGTTGCAAATAAACTTCACAGAGGTGACCTTGGAAGCCCAGCGTCCCTCTTGGTTATTGGTAGCTGAATGGCGGCACAGATTAGAAAGTGGCCAAGAAGAACTAAGGAGGACTTTCTGCACGATGTTATCATGCACTCTGCCACCAAGAAACAGGAATTGAAGGAGTGGCAGGACAGCAAGAAGAGAGATTGAAAGGAGAACACAGCATGCCAGAATGAATCCACAGAGCGTCTCTTAAAGGTTATGCAGTGTCAAGGAGACATGCTCCAGGCGATACTATCTCTTCAAGCTGAGCAGCTCTGCACCTGCCCTCCCGTGCAGCCGCTCTCGCAAAAATCTTTCCCATGCTCCCCTCACACACTACCAGCACAATCTTATCAACCTCCTGGCTCCAGTCTATACTCATGGCATTCCACTCCTCTCTGCTCACAGACCAGCAGTGTGGACTCCCACTACCCACTCCACTCAACACCCATCCCTCTGCAGTTTGGCCCTGCTGGAGCACAGTACCGGCTGCACTGTACTCCAAAGGAGGAGGTTGGATATGATCCCTGGACATACACAAATCTTTAGCTGTCCTGGGACCCCTCCTCTTTCTGGGACCTTCCCTTCTCTAACCCCCCTCACTGCTGATGGTTTGGTTTTTTTTGGTTTGACTCTCTCCTCTGGTTGTTGTCTTTTAATAAAAGGATTGTGTTGGTTTGAAAGCAATCTTTATTCTATTAACTGAAAGCAAAAAGAGCTCTGAAAAGCAACATACAGTTATGTTAAATCCACATATTGCATCGGCTGCACCAATCACCTCCTAGCATTACAAGCACTGCACTCCCAAGCATAGCAACAAATATTAGTAGCTTTCGGCTTCAAATTGCTGCCTCAAGGCATCTCTGATCCTTATGGCCCCGCGCTGTGCCCCTCTAATAGCCCTGGTCTCTGGCTGTTCAAACTCCAGGTGCTGAGCCTTTGCTGTCCAGCTCTGAGTGAAGTTTTCACTCTTCCTTTCACGAATATGTACAGCATGTGGTTATAAGCATAGGAATATAGTTATCGGCCAGGTCCAGCTTCCCATAAAGGGCTTTTAAATGTCCAAAAGCACACTCAACAGTCATTCTGCACTTGCTTAGCCTGTTGTTGAACTGCTCCTTGCTGCTGTCAAGTTGCCCTGTGTATGGCTTCATAAGCCACGGCATTAATGGGTAAACATAGTCTCCCAGGATCACAATGGGCATTTCGACTTCTCCTACGGTGATCTTCTGGTCCATGAAGAAAGTCCCTGCTTGCAGCTTCCTGAACAGGCTGGTGTTCTGAATGATGTGTGCATCATGCATCTTTCCAGACTAGCCTGTGTTAATGTCTTTGAAATGCTCTTGGTGATCCACAAGTGCCTGAAGAACCATTGAGAAATACCCCTTGCGGTTAATGTACTCAGTGGCTAGGTGCTCTGGTGCCAGAATTGGAATGTGCATGCCAGCTATCATCCCTCCGCAGCTAGGGAAGCCCATTTGTGCAAAGCCATCCACAATGTCATGCACGTTGCTCAGAGTCATGGTCTTTCAGAGCAGGATGCGATTAATGGCCCTGAAGACTTCTGTCAACATGAGTCCAATGGTCAACTTTCCCACTCCAAACTGTTTAGTGACCAATTGGTAGCAGTCTGGAGTAGCCAGCTTCCACAGTACAATCACCACACTTGTCTCAAATGGCAGGGCAGCTCTCATTCTTGTATCCTTGTGCTGTAGGGCTGAGGGAAGCTCATCATACAGTCCCATGAATGTGACTTTCCTCATCTGAAAGTTCTGCAGCCACTGCTCGTCATCCCAGATGTGCATCACAATGTGATCCCACCACTCAGTGCTTGTTTCCCAAGCCCCAAAACTGCATTCCACTGTGGTCAGCACCTCTGTGAATGCCACAAACAATCTCGTGTCGTAGCTGGTATGCATGGTGAGATCAATGTAGAACTCCTCTTGCCTTTGTAGTTTAAGGAATAACTCCACTGCCACTCGTGACGTGTTGGTCAGAGCGAGCAGCATACTGGTCAGTAGTTCGGGATCTGTTCCTGCAGCCCTAAGAGGCAAGGTGTGGAGTACACAAACCATTGAAAGATGGCACGAAATGCGTACAGAGGCGCAGGAATTGCTGGTATGCACAGGGCCTCCCGACCGGGGGAGGAGAGGCAAGTGGGGCAATTTGCCCAAGGTCCCCACGAGAATATAGTGTTCTATAGTATTGCAACTGTTTTTTATGGAAGGGGCCCCCAAAATTGCTTTGCCCCAGGCCCCCTGAATCCTCTGGGGAGGCCCTGGAGATGCCAAGGAATGCATCATGGGGCATTGAAACAGGATCCAGGATGCCCCGCGACATTCTACACATTCCCACAACTCTTAGCGGCAGAAGAGGAAAAGATGCTCTGTGGGATAGCTGCCCAGAGTGCACCGCTTTGAATACCGCTGCAAATGTGAACAAGCTATTGCGCAGGCAGCTGACAGTGTGAACACAAAACAGCATTTTCCCTTCAGCGCTCTCTGAATGGTGCTCTAACTCCCGGCACTGTAACTCTGCCAGAGTAGATATGCCCGCAGGCTGACACACTTATTCAGACCAACACATTTAGTCAGTCTGAGTAGTACTTTATTCCATAAAAGGGGCCATTGGAATGCCTGGAACAACACATGCGGTAAGGCACAGCTTCATATGAGTAAGTATTGCAAAAGCTGACCCTATATGAGTTATAATATCCCCTACCCCTCCACCCTGCATCGATCACTTCCACCACACAAAAAGAAAACGAGTCTCTGCTTAACATATCTATCCATGTAGATAAAATAATAAGGAAAATCAAATCTCATACTTCAGAGCTTCATCTGCTTCATAGATTCTAAGTCCCGACTGTGATCCAGCATGTCAGACCTCCTGTATAACACAGCTCATAGAACTTCCCCAAAATAATTCCTACTGCATAACTTTTAGAAAACCAGCCAATTTGATTTAAAAATTGACAGTGATGGAGAATCCACCAAAACCCTTGGTAAATAGTTCCAATGGTTAACTACTCTCATCACTATTAAAAATGTACATCTTATTTCCAGTTTGAAATTGTATAGCTTTAATTTCCAGCCACTGAATAATGTTATAACTTTCTCTGTTAGACTGAAAACCTCATTATTAAATATTTGTTCTCCGTGTAGGTACTTATAGACTTTGATCAAGTCGCCCGTCAGTCTTGTCTTTGATAAACCAAATACATTGAGCTCCTTAAGTCTATGACTACAAGAAATGTTTTCTAATCCTTTAATCATTCTTGTGGCTCCTCTCTGAACCCTCTCCAATTTAACAACATTCTTCTTCAATTGTGGACACCAGAACTGGACGCAGCATTTCAGCAGCAGTGGCACCAGTGCCAAATACTGAGGTTAAATAACCTCTCTAATCCAACTCAAAATTCCTCTGTTTATGCATCCCAGGATCACAGTAGCTCTTTTGGCCACAGCATCACATTGGGAACTCATATTCAGCTGAACCCCAGATCTTTTTCAGAGTCCTGATTCCTAGGATAGAATCCACCATCCTGGAAGTTTGGCCTGAATTTGTTGTTCCTAGATGTATATATTTACATTTAGCCATATTAAAATGCATATTTTTGCTTGCACCCAGTTTACCAAGCAATCTAGATTGCTCTGAATCAGTGACCTGTCCTCTACAATTTTTGTGTCATCTTCAAACTTTATCACTGATAATTTTATGTTTTCTTCTAGGTTGTTGATAAAGATGTTAAACAGCAGAGGGCCAAGAACCAATCCATGCTGGACCTTACTGGAAATAGATCTGCTCAGTGATAATTTTCTCTTTACAGTTTCATTTTCAAACTATCAGTTAGCCAGGGTTTTTTCCATTTAACATCTGCCATGCCAATTTTATATCATTCTAGTTTTTAATCAAAATTTCGTGCAGTAACATGTCAGAGGCCTTACAGAAGTCTAAGGATAATATGCTCCACTATTACTTTTATTAACAAAACTTGTCATCTCAGCATATATATGTATATTCCATAAATCCATGTTGATTTGCATTAATTACATAGCCTTCCTTTCACTCTCATTAACTGATTCCCATTATCAGCTACTCCATTATTTTGCCCCAGATTGATGTCAGGCTGAGAGGCTTATAGGTCATCCTCTTTAACCTGCTTAAACATTGTCACAACATTAGCTTTCTAACACTCTTTTGGAAATTCCCCAGTGCTCCAAGACTTATTGAAAATCAACATTAACTGTCTATACATCTCCTCAGACATCTCTTTTAAAACTCTTGCAAGTTATTTGGATGGGCTGATTTTAAAAAGTCTGACTTCAGTAGCTTCTGTTAAACATCTTCCAGAGCTGCTAGTGGAATGGAAAGAGTGTTATCATGTGATTAGACTATATCATTTGTTTTTTTCCCAGAACAGAAATCTTTATTCAACACTTCCACCTTTTCTGCATTATTATTGATAATTCTATCATTTCCATCTAGTAATACCATTATCAGGAATTTTTTTGTTGCTAATATATATATTTTTTAAAACTCCTCCTTATTTTCCTTTAACTCTGCTGGCCATAGACTTATTCTTGTGTCCCTTAGCTTCTCTTATCAATTTTCTATAATTCCTAACTTCTGATTTATATTCATTACTATCAGCTTCCCATTCATTCCATTTATAGGTGCCTTCTCTTCCCCTATAAACCAGGTCAGTTTTTTAACCAGCAGAGCCTTCTTCCTCAGTAGTGGAATTCTGGCTTTAGGGCCATCTAGTAAGCTGTTCTTATATTATTTCCAATTATCATTCACATTTTTTCTGATTAAATTCTTCCTCTAAGATGATTTGGCTCATATTTCTTTTTTACTTTATAAAATTAAAGCACCATGAAAACAGCAAGTGTGTATATATTACTGGTCTAGACTTTATTCTGCTTTCACTTTATAAATGTGAAAAAGTCATGATCCTTTGTACCTAAGCTACCATTAATTTTTAGTTCTGTGGTCAGTTCCTCTTTATCTGTTAGAATAAGGTCTAATATTGAATTCTCCTATGTTGTCGCAACACTTTTTTCAGTTAGGAAATTGTCATCTATAATGTTTAGAAATATCAAGGATGTTTTAGTACTGGCAGCATGAGACCTCCAGCATATCTCATTCACACTGAAGTTCTGCATGATCACACAGAGCTTTTTCCCCACACACACATTGTAAATAGGTGCTCAAAGAAGCAGTCATCTTGTTCCCTAGTGTGATTTGATTGTCTATAGCAGACACTAACTGGAATCCAATCTTGTGCATTATCTGGTAGGACATTGATCCATAAGCATTCAAGCTTATTTTCTTCTGAGTTATCAGTGACTCAGAAACAGATAATGACATTTTTGATATAGAGTGCTATTCCCCCTCTCTGTTTGTGCTCTCAATCCTTCCTAAATAGGTTATATCCATTGATTTTAACATTTCAGTTGTGCAAATCATCCCACCAGGTTTCAGTAATACCAACTAGATCAAATGTATGTATATAAAATAGCAAATCCAATTCTCCCAGGCTTCTAGCATTAGCGTATAGGCAATTGAAGAATTTCTTCTCTTCATGTCCTCTGGTTCCTTGAATAATTGATGCATCTGAGGAAGTGGGTATTCACCCACGAAAGCTCATGCTCCAAAATGTCTGTTAGTCTATAAGGTGCCACAGGATTCTTTGCTGCTTGAATAATTTTGTTCACATCTTAATTTTGTACTGAGTGCTCATATCTTGCCTCTTTTGCTATTAGTTTAACCCCCTCCTAACTACCCTAGCCAGGCCAGTCCCCAAAGAGATTCATTCATCTTCTTCTAAAATGGAGGCATACCATACTATACAGCCCCTCTCCCCATAGAAGGTGGACCAATGTTCCACAGTACCAAAGCCCTACATCACTTATCTAGCCAGCTCTTCATTTCTAAGAAAACAGAGAGATATGGGGCATGTGTATGGATGGCAGGTCAGCACATTCACAGCTATTCACTTCCTGAATCTTCTACCTTATGTCTGCCTTTTCATGTGGGACAGGAAGGATCTCAAAAAAGACTGCTTGGACATTCTTCTTCTTTTGCACACTTCCAAGTTCCCTGAAATCATCTGCTCTCTGTGATAATGAACCATCTCTAGTGGATCTTTGCCTGTAGACTTCAGAAGCCTATCAAATCTTAGAGTGCCATGTTGTGTCTTGGCTCCAGGAAAGCAGCACACTGTTCTGTTGTCCACCTGTCCCTTGCAGAACGTTCTTTTGAGTCTTCTGAATATAGAATCTGCAACAAAGATCCTCCATCTTCCTTCGAGGGTTGAAGAATTATTTGAGTGTAAACATGATTTTCTTATAGGTTGTGCTGACCAGCCATCCATACACGTCCCATGTATATCTTTATTTTTGTGGACTGCTGGATCTTGAGAGGTATCTTCCATAGTTTTCTTGTGCCCATAGTTTCCAGGGGTCAGGAAGGACTTTTTCCTTCCAGCTCATAATTGGCCAGATGAATTGTGGGTTTTTCTTACCTTCCTCTGAAGAATCTGATATTGGCCGCAGCTGGAGGCAGGACAGCAGACTAGATGCACAAGTAGCCTTATCTAGTGCAGCAAATCCTATGGTCATAGGTGCTTAGCCTGTTCTTGCTCATGTGTCCAGGATTAAACTGATCACCAGATATGGGGTCAGGAAGGAATTTTCCTTCACATCAGATTGGCCAACACCTTATGGCTATGTGTGTGTGTGTGTCCACTTTCCTTTGCAGTGTCAGGCATAGATCATCTTCAGGGATCACCTGGGCTCATCTCACACAGCTATTTCCTGCCATTGCAGGGGCCTCAGGTATTGGGGACACCTCAGTCTTTCCTGTTTCTATCTGTGGCTAAAAACAATTTAATCTCCTGGAGAATCTACATTTTACAGGATAATTGGCCCAATTTACATTTTAAAATGATGAACCTGGTTCAATAAAATTCATTTGGAAAGATTATAAATTGAGTTGTGTTTATCTGGAGTCACCATTTCTTCGTGATACAAACATGTTTTCTCACAAACTGGAACCACAGTGTTTGCTGCCAGAGTTCACATGCCATTTGTCCTTTCACTGGCTATTCACAAACAGAGCTGGTAGTAGCTCCTTTGAGGTACAGGAACAATTGGTGAATGGCTGGGTAAAATGGATGGGGATGGTGCACCCTGAGACCATGGGGAAAACATGGCATATGTTAGTCTAAGAGCACTTCATGATGATACATACTGAAGAGCTAAGTAGGAATCCAGCCAAGAGGTTCCCAAGCTGTCAGACTGGTTTGTATCCATGAAACCCTGAGGGACTCAAAGGGGATAGAGGAGAAAATACAGTTTTAAGGGCAGAAAGAGAGACAGACACTGTCAATGTCAGTGAGATCTCAGCCTAAACTATCCATAGGCCATCCCATTGTGATAAAAGAGACACAAAAGAGAAGTGATGCTGGGGAAGCCAGATATGGGCTATTTGTTCATATACTTGCTCAACCTAGAAAACAAGAGGACAGGAAGGATCTGAAACTGGTTGCAGAAATTCACAGGTTATATCCCTCAATATACTTAGCTCCTACCCATCCCTAGTAAACAAATATTTTTCTTTGTATATGAGTTAATTGAAATCAGGTGCCAGGTCTCTGGGTCTTGGGTGTTGAGATTTATGGTGACCAGTAACTGGAATCAGCCAGCATAAATGCTGCCCCTCCATTGAGGTGAATCCAGGCCCTATGTGCACAGGGTCCCTTGATATGAATGATTATGGATCTGGGAACTTGTTTCAGAGTAGGAGAAGTGTGTTTGGAGGATCATCACACTTTTTATGTGATTTTAGGGGATAATCTAGAGGAACAAACTGAGATGGCCTATGTCATGGCTTGGAGACAGATCTACATTTGTCCAGTGGGACCTAGCACAGCACTGGTGCCCTGAGAGCCCTTGGGGCTCAGCAAATTGCATGTCGGAGTCCAGCTAACATGTTGCCCATCACATCCACTGCTACATGCCCTGCAGGTGGATATGCAACAGTTCTTAACAAGGTTAGTGATCAGACATGGCATTTCCAAAATGTACTGAAGTAAACAGAAGGTGCCAAGAGTTGTGGTATCAAAACCACACATTTCCATTTCATTATGTAGTAAATATAAAACCATAATAAATCATTTAATAGTTGCAGCCATGCAAAGGTGTCTTAAAGCTGCCTCAAGACAGCAGCTGAGGGCACCTGTGTCCTAGGTGAATCTTCTGCAGTCTTTAGCTCTGTTCCCTCTCTAAGCACTCTGGCATGGAGGATAGTCCAGGGCTGAGAAAGGGGTCTGTCAGCAGTGGGAGGAAGCAGGGCTGTAATACAATGCACCACAGAAATTCTGGCCTGTAGAAAGGTTCCTTGGGATTTAGTATCCAATAGTGCTAGTTAAAGAATCCTTGACCCTACTGTACCTTTGAATGGGGGCCAGTTTAGTTTCTGGCAGGATTAGCAAAGCAGAAAGGTGACATAAATCCACCTGTGCCCTTATCACCTACAGGTGGCTCACCTAGGAACTTAATCTAAAGCCATACTGAAAGGGGTATAAATATGACAGTAAAACCCAGTAAGGCCCTTCAAACATGTGGGTATCCAGACAGCTATGAGAAAATGCTGAGGATCTCTAGGTTGAGTCATTCATACAGAAGTCCAATGCCTTTTCACTAGTCTCAACTCCATCTCCAATTACAGCAGTGGTCCTGAGGGCGCCATGATCTCATAACCTTCCCACCTGTGCTTGGATCAGCACTTTCACAGGGAGGCTTGACACCATGGAATATAGGCCCACATAAGGTCATGCTGCAGGGACTTGCTGCAGATTTGAAGAGGGATGATGCTGAAGAAAGTGTTTCTCCCACATACACCCAAAACTGCTGAGCCTGAAACCTGTAGTTTGTGTGTGGCTTTCCACAGATTTGTTAAAAGAGGATGATGCCACACTGGTAATACTCCACTACTCTACCAGAATGTTGGCCAAATGAGCATGCTTTCTTAAAAAACAAACAAAAAAAGTAATATGGTCCTTCTGGTTTAGAATAGAATCGGATAGTGGCATTCCCACTAGATCTAGACAAACCTTGTAGAATTTTCCAGTCATTCACATCACTTTTTAAAATATTTGCTCTGGCTGTGCCCTTTCTGTGTTTGCTATCTGTGAACATTTGGGCAATCAGGAGTTTCTTGTGCAAATGCTGACAGGAAGTGAATTGTAAGATGATATGTCAATTGATCATAAGTATTTTATGTAATGGGGCAATGCCTGATATAGCCAGAAATCATGGTTCCCAAAACGCCTCACCTGATCCCTAGTACAGGGGCACTTAGATAAGCACAATAGGGACTCCGCCTTACTCTGCAGCTAGGAAGAATATACATACACACAATTCCTTTCTGTGACTATGCCCAAAGCAAATCAAATTTAAACTCTGCAGCAGGCTAATGAATCATACAGTAACCTAATTGAACAAGGAATGATGCCCTGAGAAAGGTTTATGTGGCTCAGAAAGGAAAAGGTTTAACCTTTTCTAAATGTACTAATCCTATTAAGCTGCTACCTCTGCCCAAACTGTTATCAACCTCTTCTTGAAAGACTGAAAGCCATGGTTGTATTCTCCACATTAATATGTCGTTGCTATAGAAGGTGTAAAGATGCTGTAATTTTAATTGTAGCAGGTGCATCATGGCTCCTGGTGGTTGAATTTTCATGTCATGTTATTGAGGTGAAAAATGGTCTTTCAGAGTGTCAGTCTGCTTAGAACTTAAAGGTGCCCATTGCTTAAATTCATAGTTGGAGAAAAACATTCTGCACTAAGAGATTTGCAGACTAAAGGAATGACATTGTTCAATACTGGCACAGGGAAACGTTTTGCTAGAGTGCTTTCTTTGTTTAAAGATAGTCCTTTGGCACCTCGTCTAAAAATGATTCAGGTTGCATCAACGAGCTTGCAGATGTACTCTTTTTTTAGGTAGCAAAGTCAGTGCAGGCAATGGGGAAACCTTTTTAACATGAATTTTATTAGACTTTTTTTGCAGTCTCAGCAGGCCTGTGGTGTTCGCAAGCCTACTTGCTGTAATTGTTGTGGAGAGAGACATTCTATATGCAAGGACTCCAGGTGAAAGAAAGTGTAATTCTCAAAGTACTGAGTTATTGTTAGGACTTTCTTTACAAATTACAGAGAATGTTGAGACACTCTAGACTGGGAAAATAGGGTAGATGGTGATATTTCAGTTCTAAGGCAATATTGGGTTGCAGGAGGGAAAAAAGCAATGAAGATGATCTGAGATATGAAGGATCTCCCAGCCTTCCTAGCCAGAACTGAATCTCTCATTTGGTCTATCTATGTATCTAAGGGGACTATTACAATAGCATCACTTTATAGCATTGATTTTATTAAAAGAAACTGCACCATTCAACAATAACACAGGATAAATTGCTGATACACATTTTTCTTTTCCAGAGGTTTTTTGGTAAGGTTTTCTTGGTGCATTATTTTGTCATTTAAGAAAGACTATTTTTACATGCCAGCTACCCACTTCAAAATGTTTTGTCATAGATGGGTTGCTCCACTAATATTCAATAGCTCAATGTTTTAAATTACTGTAGCAGGGAAGCCTGGATAGGTAAGAGGATTGGTACTGTAATACAGTCTTTCACTTCTAGGTTACTGGGTCAAATTTAGCCTCAGCAAACACTGACCAAAAACTGTTACCATATAATGGCTATTAGGTGTACTATGTGAAATCCACTTCCGTCCAATTCCTAGTGTACAGTTGTCCATATCACAGAATAAACAAACAAAAATAATGAAAACCCACCACAGCTGGCAATGCCGGCAGAGGCCAAGGGTTCAATATATATGGAACCTGAACTAATCTTTAACCAGTAAAACTTGTGTAGGGAAGGTAATAGCTGAGGAAAAATGATAGATTTTTAGGATTGATATTTACATTTGGGTGCTGAGATGAGATTTAATAGTGTCCAAAAAAGTTTATCTTATTAAATACAATCAAAGAAAGGAAAAAAAGTTTAGACATAAAGCTTTTTTTCCCTTTACCCTGGAATGATGATTATATTATCAAAGGCTCAGTTTATTCCAGACTTTCTGGAGCTCTTATAGTAGTCCATCACATCAGAACAGCAGCTTCTTGCTGTTGGGAAGCTGGGTTGGTGAAACACCCCTCTAAGCTGGATTTCTTCTTCATCATAAAAAAAAAGTCAAGAGTAAAATAAAACTAAACAAAAAAGATATTTTTATTTAATCATAGAGATTTTTAGCAGAGCCTCATAAAAAGCCAAAACAACCCCCCCACATACCCCTAAAAAACCCCAACAACCCAGGAATAAATGCAGCATTGGATGGATATTTATTTGGTTTTGGACAGTCTTTATCTTGTATTTTTGTATTATGTACTTTTAATTTATAGGATAGATTCCCAGATCAAAGGTTGGGCATCCATTAGGAGTTTATAAATTTAAGTATATAAATAAATAGGACTAACATCTCTGGGATCATCTTATCAAACAGAAGGTTAAAGGGTGATGATCACAGTTTATAAGTAGCTGTGTGGGGAACAGATATTTGATAATGGGCTCTTAAGTCTAGCAGAGAAAGGTCTGAGGCCAAACTGAGGGAACTGGTGGGCTCAGAGGTCTCTGACAACTTCTTGGACCCAAATTTTGCTCAGACCATATGTCGTGAACATATAGTTAAGGGTAACATAAAATCCCTTCTTTACCTGCAAAGGGTTAAGAAGCTCAAATAACCTGGTTGGCACCTGACCAAAAAGACCAATAAGGGGAGAAGATACTTTCTAATCTGTGGAGGAAGGTTTTTGTTTTGTGCTCTCTTTGTTGTTCTCTCTGGAACAGAGAGGGACCAGGGCAGGAAAAATGCATCTCCTAAAGCCATATCTGAAATAAGCATCTAAGATTACAAAGTATAAGTAATTGCAAGGAAATGTGTTAGGTTATCTTTTGCTTTAGCTTGTGAATTTTCCCTATGCTAAGAGGCAGGTTTAGTCCTGTTTTTTGTAACTTTAAAGTTTTGCCTAGCAGGGACTGCTCCGGGGGAGGAATAGATCAGTTTCAGCATTGGCCTGCTAAATCCAGGATTGTGAGTTCAGTCTTCAAGAGGGCCATTTAGAGATCTGGGGCAAAAATCTATTTGGGGATTGGTCCTGCTTTGAGCAGAGGATTGGACTAGATGACCTCCTGAGGTCCCTTCCAACCCTGATATTCTATCACTACCCTGTAAAAATATCTTCCATCATGATTTTACAGAGGTGCTGCTTTTACTTTTTTTCATTATAATAAAGTTCTGTTTTTAAGAACCTGATTGGTTTTTAGGGTCCTAAAAACCCAAGGGTCTGGTCTGTGCTCACCTTGTTTACCTATTTGGTTGGTATATTATTCTCCTGCCACCCTAGGAAAGGAGTTGAAGGGGCTTGGGGGATATTTTGGGGAAATGTGAAGTCCAAGTGGTCCTTTTCCTGAATCTTTGTCTAACTCACTTGGTGGTGGCAGCATACTGAGCAAGGACAAGGTAGAATTTGTGCCTTGGGGAAGTTTTTAACCTAAGCTGGTAGAAATAAGCTTAGGGAGTCTTTCATGGGGGTCCCCACATCTGTACCCTAGAGTTCAGAGTGGGGAGGAAACCCTGACACAATGAGATTCCCATTCAAAGTAAGAGCATCCCTGATCTGGTGGAATCCACTGATGGGTCCCCCATTTCCTCTGGCCCAGTTACTCATCAAATGACACCGCTGACTATGATGACACTCCAGAACCAGTGGAAGGTGCTGCAATTTGGGTTGATCTGAGCCCCTCCTTTCCCTATCATCCTGTGTATTCATTGGCTGGTCATCCATGACCCATGCAATCAGTGGGGATCAGGCAAGGTGCACTTTACATCAAGATTCTGCTGCCAGTCATGTTTCCCAAGATCCAGAGTCAAACCTGAGCCTCCTTGTGATAAATTGCTAAAGGGGGGACTTTAAAGGTAGATGCCACCCTCTCAGTCACCCGTTCATTCACTTTAGATATTCCCAAGAAATATCAACACTACACTGATGTCTTTGACTAAAGAAGGGCAGACATCTTGCCATCTCAGCATAACTAAGATTGCCTCACTGGCCTACAACCCAGGGCTGATGTTCCCCCTCAGAACCAGAACTCCAAACGCTCTGGAATATATACCTGACAATTTAGAGAAGGGGTTGATTTGTTCTTTTGCCTCTCCAGGGAGGGCTCTGATCTTTTTTGTGGCAAAAACGGATGGCTCCTGGCTCCCCTGTGTAGATTACCAGGCTCTGAATACAACGACAGTTTGAAATCACTACCCTTTGCCACTTATTAATGAACTCTTTGATAGACTTCACTCTTCCAGGCTTTTTCTAAACTGGACCTTCCAGGAGCCTTCAATCTGGTTTGTAACAAGGAAGGCAAAGACTGGAAGAGTGTGTTTTGCACTCAATACATTTTGAGTATTTAGTTATATCATCATACGCGTCAGTATTTTGTGAACTCATTTTCAAGATGGACTGATTTGTTGTTATCTATTTAAATAATATTCTTGTCTTCTCTGAAAAATAGAAGGTACATGAGCAACACATTAACCTTGTCCTTGGCAGACTTCACCAGAATCACCTTTATGCCAAACCAGAGAAATGCGAATTCAGTAAGGATGCTATTGAGTTTCTTGGATATATCATTTCTCCCAAAAGACTAACAATGGACCCACAAAAAGTGTCTGTCATCACTGCTTGGAGTACTCCAAAGCACATAAAAGGAGTTCAGTGATTACTCATTTTGCCAATTTTTATCAGCTCTACATTGAAGGATTCTCCTGGCTAGTAGCACCAGTAACTGCACTTGTCCAAAAACCGGCTTGTTTTGTCTGCTTGATGGATGTACAATAAGCTAAAAAAATTAGCTTGAATAAGCAAAAAAAGCCTTCACTTCTGCTCCTGTTCTTGTGCATCCATACCCTGCTAAACTTTTTACCATGGAAGCAGACATCTGTGACCTGAGCTGCTGAAGAAAGTGCCCACATGCTAAACTGCTCAGTCTACTCCAGCCTCTGCCCACCCCACCTCAACTCTGATATATAGTCTCATGGGACTTCATTGCAGACCTGCCTCGTTCCCAAGATTGCACTGTCATCCTGGTAATCTTAAATATGGAAGTAGTCCCATTGAGCCAATAATCTAGTTTTTGAGCAAAAAAAGTGATATTTAAAAAAAATTCTGATTTGGCTGTTTTAAATTTCTTTCAGATATTAATTCACTACAACAACAATAATCACTTTCCAGAAAATAAAATAGTTCCATGAAAGTATAAAAATAGTCCATGAACACACTATAGTTCACAATGTAAAGAGCTTTTGCATCAGCTGAACTGTGTGATTACACTATCATGCAATAATGTAATATTAATCTGAGTAGTAAAAAGACTGGGATGCTGATGAATGCTAATATTCACTTGATTTTAGAACAACTTGGTGGATGAAGAATACTGATTTGCATTAAGATAAAGTCTACTGGGTTGCATGAATCTATTATTTGTTTCTTTTACATCTTGATGAAGTAGTATTATTTGAATAAAAGCAAACACACATGCATCCATCCTGACTGACTGCAGATATAAATAAGCAAATTGTGTACCAGTTTCAATGTTGGTTTGTTTTGAATGTTCCATTGATTGTCTGACAAAGAAAAAGAAAAAAAAAACTACTCTGATGATGCTGATGACTGGGGTTGTGGTGTTTCTCACATACATTTTAGTTGATTAGTTTTGGCTTTTTGCTAGTCTTCTGAAAACAAACTCACAGAGTAAGGTGAAATTCAAAGTGTATAGGCATTTCAGAATTTGGACCATATTTATACAGCAGTATCTTACTCCATAAGTTTCCCCACTGATATTATTCCTTAGTTATAAGGACAGCAGAATCTGACCTAAATTTACAAACCGGCTATGAATTGACAAAATTTATTCAAAGGGTTATCTTCTACTCCCCTTACTCAGGCTAAGTAACAAAATCAATGGAACAACTCACAAAGTAAGGTGCAACTCAAAGTGAATAAAGGTGGCATTCTTACTTTTATTGTCAGATGTTTGGCTGCATGTGTATGTTTTCTCTGTATGCTGTCCGAGCTCTGTGCAGGTAGCTGGCAAAGCAGACCTCCGGCGAACCATCCAATGACCAGAAGATCCTTTAAGGTACAAAGGCACTAGGTCAGGTTTATTGTTAATGAAGCATGGTCCTAATGCCCTCAATGGTTACAGGTACACTAACACATGTATGTCCATTGCAATGGACTAGCTCAGTTAGCTGAGAGACTTTCCATTATCCTCTAGGCCAGCCAAAGACACTCTCTGAGACTCCATTTTATATACCAATGCAAACAAATTATGTGTTGCCCCTTGGACATACTGCCCCCTGATATGATTTATTACCACCCATTACCTTGTACATGTTGTTTTTATCAAACATCTCTGTCCATCACACCATAATCCTGACCTTATCTTTAGGAGGAGTCAGTGTGTTCTCATTATCTTTTGGGTGTGGTTTGTACAATACTTAGTATCAGGGTGTTCTGGTACCATCCTACTGAAATGTGTTTGCAAGAGTGTCCCATGCCTAGCACTTCTCAGGAAAGTGTGTGTTTTTGCAATACCAGCCCTGGTCTTGCCAAGTTTTGTGAGCTTGCAAGCAAGCAGACCTTGACGTCTGCTCCTAGCAGACTTTTGCTAACTGCTTTATATCAGCAAAGCCTGCCCACTACTTTAGCTCAGGCCTTAGATCTCACACTGGGCTTCTGATACAAGGCCTTATGTCTCAGGCACTCTTTGTACTACAAATTTCAGTCATATATTTAAAATTAGACTTCTGCATTTTGCATCCTTTATTCACAAGGATGAGCACTTAATCCCACAATTAGTTCCACTGAAGTCAATGGAACTGCTTGGTGAGTAATTACTCATCAGTGAGAGTGTGGTGTTTGCAGTCTGACCCATATTTAGCAAACCATATATGATTTTCCTTTTGCCTGATCCAAGGCCCATTGAAGTCAATGAAAAGACTCCCTTGACTCTAGACTTTGGATCAGGCCATAGTTCTTTCCACAATAATGTTTCCCAATTTATTTTCAATAACATTCATCTAGTCAGTACCCTTAACAGAGAAAATGGGTTTTTACTGATATGATGTGGGAGAATTAAGTGACAGTAATACTAATATAATCCCTGTAAAAGGTTGTTTAAATGATAATAAACTTTCCGCAACTTGAAAACGAAGTTGATACTAATAATCACTGAATTCCAGAAGTTAATGGATTTGCATATGCCTTCAGTATCTTGATGCATTCATCCATTTCCTTTAATGAGTTTGCCATTTTCTTGGGTCTTGGTGACTTGTCTTCCATCATGGCAAGAAGTTGAAAAATAGCTATTATTACAAATTTAGTTTGTGTGAACAGTATAATTTAGTCTGTGTGAACAGTGTAATGAATACATTTATATCACACAGTTTGTGACAGAGCAAGTCTAAGTGGCAAAGGAATCAGTTCCCCAAAGATGAACATTTTAAAAAAACCCATCCCCAAATCCCCAGCAAAGCCCT
Source organism: Gopherus evgoodei (assembly GCF_007399415.2). Taxonomy (NCBI): domain Eukaryota; kingdom Metazoa; phylum Chordata; order Testudines; family Testudinidae; genus Gopherus; species Gopherus evgoodei. The sequence continues at coordinate 128,281,861 of NC_044323.1, forward strand.
TTTTTAAAACTGCTTTTCTCAAAGTATTAGCATTTTGAGGGCTAAACTGAAACTTAAGCCTCAGCCCTGAGTAGTGGCAGTGCACAGCTGAACCATCCCAGGATGAGTGCCAGGAAAGAACTGTGTCTTAATGACACCACTTTGAAGTACTTTGCCTCCAGAGCAAACTTCTATAGCTGGTACATATGGAGTGGGGAGGAAGGCAGAAAGATGTTACATCAGCCCTCATCCAGCCAGCTCCACCAGCAGTAGGGCTGTCAACTCTCTACTGGCAAGAAAACTGAAAACCCTTGCCCCGCCCCCTACCTCACCCCTCCTCCAAGGCCCCACCCTGCACTGCCCCTTCTCCGAGGCCCCATCCCTGCTCACCTCATTTCACACACCCCTCTGTCTCTCGCTCACTCACTCACTCATTCACTCATGGAGTTGGAGTGCAGGAGGGGGTGAGGGCTCTGGCTAGGGGTGCGGGCTTTGGGGTGGGGCCAGGGATGAGGTATTTGGGTGCAGGAGGGTGCACCAGGCTGTAACTGAGGGGTTCAGAGGGAAGGAGGGGACTCAGGGCTGGGACAGGGAGTTGGGGTGCAGGGAGAGGATCAGGTGTGTAGGCTCCAGGTGGCACTTACCTCAAGCAGCTCTGGGAAGCAGCGGTATGTCCCCCATCTGGCTCCTACGTGGAGGTGTGGCCAGGTGGCTCTGCATGCTATCCTGTCTGTAGGTACCACCCTCACAGCTCGTATTGGCCGTGGTTCTCAGCCAGTGGGAGCTGCAGAGCTGATGCTTGGGGCGGGGGCAGCAAGCAGAGCCACCCCGCTGCCCCTATGCATAGGAGCCAGAGGGGGGACATGCAGCTGCTTCCAGGAGCTGCACAGAGCCACAGCAAGTAAGGACCCCACCTTAGCCCTGATGAGCTGCTGACTAGACTTTTAATGGCCCAGTTAGCAGTGCTGACTGGGGTCACCGGGATCCCATTTTGACCGGGCATTCTGGCTGAAAACCAGACACCTGGAAACCCTAACCAGCAGTCGTGTAGGCAGGGATAGAGCCATTGATCCACCTACTCCCTGCCCCTCCCTACCCATTTGCTCACAGAGGACTGTATTTTTGTAAATTTCAACAGTTTAAATAGGTTTACATTTTGCATTGATTAACATGTCTATTCTTGTTTTGGGAGAGTGAAAGAAGGAAGGTGATTGATGCTATGACAACAGGAGGCCTTATATATCCCAGTGAAGGATTTGCTTTGCTATTTCTGATTCTGTCAAGGCCTACTTACAGTACATGGAGATGTGAAAAATATCCCTGGCTTCCTTCATGAGAAAGATTCCTACAGTCAGAACAACTTGTATTATAAACTAGTCAGCTCTCATCAGCAAATCAAAGCCAAACCTGGAGATTACTAGCATGGAAGATCCTCCAGACAAATCCATATGCCATAGATGATTCGGTAACTATTACTATCCTTTGTGTCAGCACTGAGCCCAGGCCCCAACGTGTGTCAGAGGGCACTGTGCTATTATAATCACTTGTGGTCATTCAAGCTCCCACGGCTCCTTTTGCAACAATAGAAGAGTCGTGCCTGAATTCGTCTTTGAATTATTATATTTTGCTACAAAAAATCCCCCTCTACAATTATTTTTCTCTTCCCCTCCAAAGAACTGTTGTGCAGAGTTGCTAACATGGAGTAGCTGCTGTAAGTGTGAAGGGGGGTCAATGTATGGATTTTCTGAGTTGTCAGATTTTTAAACTGAAATCTAACAAACCAGGTTTGCCAACATGATGAACATTGTAGCCAATGTTAGAATGGAATCTAACAGGATAATTCCCTTTTTACTGAGGCCAGGGAGCATTAGCTTAGTAATTTTAATGCTAGTTTATTTTCAGGTCAACTTTGAACTTGAACAGTGTTTCTCAAATCAGAACATTTGGTTATTCTTAACCAATCATCAATCTATTAAACAGACAGAACCACATTAATATACAATCAACAGTTCATCAAGCAAGTGTAGACACAACCAATACTTTAGACATGTATTGAACACACCAATACAGCCCTGCAAGCAATTGTCATAAACTGGGGTGGGCAAACTTTTTGACCTGAGGGCTGCATCTGGGTATGGAAATTGTATGGTGAGCCATGAATGCCTAGTGGGGGAGAGGGAATCTATGGGATGTAGCATGGGGGGCTCTATAAGGAAGGCTGCCAAGGTGGGCAGAGGGGTGGGACTCATGGGGTATGGTGGGGAGGGCTCTCTACAGGGGCAGTACCGGGGACTCCTAGAGGCCCTGCTGGCAGTGACACCAAGGTGGTCATACCAGGCACTGCCATGAGCAAAGGAACCCTAGCTGGGACAGATGTGGCCCCTGGGCAGTTTCGAGGCTCTCAAAGGTGAGGCCATAGGAGACTCGGAGGCAATTGGGCATGATGCTGTGAAGAGAGGGACAGCTATGCAGGGGTGGGGTTCTGATCCTGGAAATAGCGTGGTGAAGTCGCGTCTGCCCAGTGTGGCTTTGTGCATGCCGGAAGATGGTGGAATTGTGACTGGGGGGCTGGGGTGTGTCGGGCAGGAGGAGTGGGACAAGCCCCCAACCCCACTCCCTAGTGGGAGCTCGAGGGCCAGATAAAAATGTTTGATGGGCTGGAAGGAGCCCATGAGCTGTAGTTTACTCATCCCTGTCATAGACTATAGTTGAGTCTCTGTAATTATATCTACAAACAATGGAAATCACCAAGATTTTTATTACATTTACTTATGACATTAATCATCAATTCTTTAGTACCTAACACCTTTCCAGTATTTCTCCAAGAAGTAAAAATGGACTTGTCTTTAAGGTATTTCTAAGCATATAGTTCCTACTATTTGAATGGTTTGTCCAAAAAGGAGCAATTTTAGAATATCCAACACAATTGTTTAAAGTTATGGTTCAAACTTCTCTTAAGACAATGTGCTTGGACTTATAAGGAAGGGCATGTGTATAATATTAGTTATAATCCAAAATATGGCTACTTAAGATCTCACTAAAGAGAGTAAACTCAGCAAAATAACCCATAGTTATATATGTTAAAGAACGGAAGAGGAAATACAATCTTGAAATGAAATCTCACTACATTTTCTTATCCTGTTGATCTTGGAAAAAAGAGTGAGTCCTTTCCACACAGCTGGTCCAGTTGTTGGTTGCGCTGGGGATTCTTTAGCTTTTTTGTGGGTTCAATCAACTCTTCTTTATCCTGAGACTCTGGACCAGGGAGAGTCTTTCCCACATAGGGATTTTAGTCACGGGTTGGCTGCATATCTGTGTTCTCTCTGAATGCTTTCTCAGGTCAGTGCAGCCAGCTGATATAGCAGACATCGACTGAACTGCCCACAAAGACCACAGACCCATTTCAGTAGCAAAGGCACCCAACCAGGTTTATTGTCAATGAAGTATCGTGCTAATGTCCTGACTCAAGAGTTACCGGTACACTAACACATTTATGCCCGTTGCAATGGATTCACCTCAGTGAATGGTGGAACTTTCCATTCCAACCTTAGCTGGCGAAAGACACACACCTTGTGACACCCTTTTTATACCATGATATAAACAAGTTGTGTATTGCCCCTCTGATGTGGTAAGTTACCACCCTTTGTACATGTTGCTTCAGTTAAAACATCTCTATCCATCACCCTGTCATCCTGACCTTATCTTCAAGAGGGGGTCAGTGTGTCCTTGTATCATCTTTGGGGAGTGTACTTATACCATAACCTTGTATTAGGGTATTCTGATACTACCCTTCTGGAATGTGTTTATGTGAATACTTAATGTCTAGGAATACTTGTGTTTTTGAAATGCCAGCCCTTTTCTTGACAAGTTAATGTATTGGATAGTGAACCTGCAAGCAGGCAGGTTTTATAACAAGGCCTGACTTCTGCTCACAGTCTGACTTTTGGTGACTTTGCTTTATATCAGGAGGGCCTGTCACTTTAGTTCACGCCTCAGGCCTTAGGCCAGGCCTCATGTTTCAGGCTCTCGGTCTACTACAGGGTTCAGCAAAAATCTGCTGGAAAAACTCTGAGGTTCTACACAGTGACCTCAGTTTTATATACTTTGATTTCAAGGCTTGTTTGAAGCTGATTTCTATTGCCATTTGCCAACTGGCTTTTAGCTTTTGGCTTTCTCAGTTTCTCTGCTCCTTCCACTGATATCCAGTAAATGACATCAGTATATAATAAATTTCCTCTATGTTTCTTTTAGTGTCCGGTTTGATTCATGTAATGAATTCTATGTCATTTTTAGCCTCAAACAAATGAACAGTTCCTAAATTGGAGAGAAATATATTATTATTATATTATTAATAATAATTATTATTATACTGGCTTTTTGAGGTATCACAGAGTTTGACTTCTGGAAGTTTCAAGTTCTTGAGTCACCAGAAAGTTATTCCTAAATGATATAAACCTACATTTTGTTTTCCCTCTCCTCTGGTTCTTAATTAACATATAGGAGACAAAGGACACTTAGAACAGGAAAAGGGGCAATGGGGATCATCTTTGCTAGACTAAGGGAGATGGATGTCTCATAAATTATGGAGTCTTTGGTCTGAAAAACTAAAAATAGTTGGGAAATTTCTCATAAAGCATCAGATCATTCCTTTCCTGGGAATTGTCTATTTTAGCTTTAGGTTAATTAATGCTCCCCAGGCAAAATATCCCACCTGTGAGAATGGGCCTATTGACTCTTTGAGAGGAAGCAAAAGTTTAAAATGTGCATAAGGGATGTTGCCACCAGATAGTTAACAGGGCAGAGAGAAAGAAAATACTGCAACATTCCACCATACACAGATTATTTTTTCATGTATCTAGTCCATACACTGCTACCACCTTAAAATGTGGTAGAAATAGGTCTTATGGGAACATTCTGAATATTGGAAGAACTACACAAATTGCAGATTCCCAGTTTGCTTCCATTGGTCAAATTTACTGGTGGATAGTACTAAAACTATACAAAATTATATAGTTATTTGTATTGTTCAGTTACTTTCTTGCCAACACCTCTGAAGTTAGTACAAGATAATACTGTCAAATTATGTAAATATATACAAGTTTTACAAGTTTTCATCATAAGAAAGTAAGCAATATTAATAACAAATAAATGCAGTGTATATTCCTGTCCTAGAGAAACTGCCTGAAGTAAGTTTCATTGTGTAGGTAGTCAAGTCAGTAACCTGTATGTTCAAAGGCATCATCATTTCTGACAAGCCATTTGGTGAACCCTGGATACAGATTTTAATGCTGAACCCTTATTTTCCTATACAAATTGTCTGTAACACTGCACAGTTCTCTCCAGCACAGGGATATATCTAAGCAGATCCAGGGGACAAATTGAGATGGTGGATATTTTTAAAGGGATTTAAATTCTTCAGATCTGCCAAGCAGCTCAACTCTCTGCATTGCTTACCGGGAGCTAGATTTTGCCATTAGACACAGCTCTGAACAAAGGGAGTAAAGTGCAGTGAATTTTTTTTACCAAAATATTTTTTCCATAAAAAATTTAGATTCAAAACACCAAACATTTAATAAATTTGTGTCCATTTCACTGAATTGTTCATTTTTAAATAAAATCAAAAAAATCCAAAAAAACAAAACCATTCATTGTGACGTTTTCAAAACATTTAGTTTTTGTTTCAAAATTTCTTTCAATTTTTTTAATCAAAAATATTTTAAAATACTTGAAATCAAAATGAAATATTTAATTGTGACTCAGACAAAATGTTTCATTAGCCCTGAAACAATATTTTCTTCAATTTGCAAGAAATTTAAAATTATTTGATTTTTGGTTTTCTTTGACTTTTTGAAATTGCCAATGAATTAAAAATCCTTTATTCACCCAGCTCATAAACTGCACCATCCCAGAAACACTACTCCTCCTCTGATTCTTCCTGGTGCTTCAGTGGTAGTACTTTATTGTTGGCACAGGCCTGGTGTATAGTCCAGAAGTACAGCATCACATACACACACACCTTATATTGATTCAGTTACTCTACCTAGATAGTTGGTGGGGGGACAAAGTTCCATTCATTTCTTACCCATAGTCCCTGTGCTCTAGGGTGGAAGTAAGCAGGCACGTAGCTCCACTTGTTCCTGTACACATGAACCCAAGGTCATGTAGTCCAATGCAAGGCTGAGTTTTTATTCCCTCTTACTCCTTTGCCAAGGCATACAGTCCAGCCACAACGTAAGTCATGGACATCACCTCTCTAATGCTGGGAAAAGGCTTTTTCTCCTGAACTGTTGCACTATGCATTTAGTTGTTTCCTTTAAGCACTAGCAATAGAAATTAATAGGTGCAGTTTTCAGTTTTCCTCTTAGGTACAGTAGATTGTTGAATACATTGTAAATATATAAAAGCAGCAAAGAATCCTGTGGCACCTTATAGACTAACAGACGTTTTGGAGCATGAGCTTTCGTGGGTGAATACCCACTTCCTCAGATGCATGTAGTGGAAATTTCCAGGAGCAGGTATATATATGCTAGCAAGCAAGCTAGAGATAACGAGGTCAGTTCAGTCAGGGAGGATGAGGCCCTGTTCTAGCAGTTGAGGTGTGAAAACCAAGAGAGGAGAAACTGGTTCTGTAGTTGGCAAGCCATTCACAGTCTTTGTTCAATCCTGAGCTGATGGTGTCAAATTTGCAGATGAACTGAAGCTCAGCAGTTTCTCTTTGAAGTCTGGTCCTGAAGTTTTTTTGCTGCAAGATGGCCACCTTAAGGTCTGCTATAGTGTGGCCAGGGAGGTTGAAGTGCTCTCCTACAGGTTTTTGTATATTGCCATTCCTAATGTCTGATTTATGTCCATTTATCCTTTTCCGTAGAGACTGTCCAGTTTGGCCGATGTACATAGCAGAGGAACATTGCTGGCATATGATGGCATATATTACATTGGTGGATGTGCAGGTGAATGAACCAGTGATGGTGTGGCTGATCTGGTTAGGTCCTGTGATGGTGTCACTGGTGTAGATATGTGGGCAGAGTTGGCATCGAGGTTTGTTGCATGGATTGGTTCCTGAGCTAGAGTTATTATGGTGCGGTGTGCAGTTACTGGTGAGAATATGTTTCAGGTTGGCAGGTTGTCTGTGGGCAAGGACTGGCCTGCCACCCAAGGCCTGTGAAAGTGTGGGATCATTGTCCAGGATGGGTTGTAGATCCTTGATGATGCGTTGGAGGGGTTTTAGCTGGGGGCATTACTCTGCCCACATATCTACACCAGCGACACCATCACAGGACCTAACCAGATCAGCCACACCGTCACTGGTTCATTCACCTGCACATCCACCAATGTAATATACGCCATCATATGCCAGCAATGCCCTTCTGCTATGTACATCGGCCAAACTGGACAGTCTCTATGGAAAAGGATAAATGGACACAAATCAGACATTAGGAATGGCAATATACAAAAACCTGTAGGAGAGCACTTCAACCTCCATGGCCACACTATAGCAGGCCTTAAGGTGGCCATCCTGCAGCAAAAAAACTTCAGGACCAGACTTCAAAGAGAAACTGCTGAGCTTCAGTTCATCTGCAAATTTGACACCATCAGCTCAGGATTGAACAAAGACTGTGAATGGCTTGCCAACTACAGAAACAGTTTCTCCTCTCTTGGTTTTCATACCTCAACTGCTAGAACAGGGCCTCATCCTCCCTGATTGAACTGACCTCGTTATCTCTAGCTTGCTTGCTAGCATATATATACCTGCTCCTGGAAATTTCCACTACATGCATCTGAGGAAGTGGGTATTCACCCACGAAAGCTCATGCTCCAAAACGTCTGTTAGTCTATAAGGTGCCACAGGATTCTTTGCTGCTTTTACAGATCCAGACTAACACGGCTACCCCTCTGATAATTGTAAATATATGAAACTTCCCTTTAAGAAGTCAGAGAAAGTAGTTCTTTCTAAAAGTAAAACTTAGGCTAATTTGCCAGATGACTGCTCTTTATTATAATTATAGGCCACTGCTGAAATAATATTATATTTTCCTTGATGTTCGTTCATGCTATTAAACTAGATTAAAGTGAATAGCATACTGGGAAGATGTTCTCTTTGCACATCCAGCTCAAATGTAATCTTATTTTAGAATGTGGTCAGTATGATGTTTTAGCTCAGCAGACTATTAATATAAAGAGTAACTGAACTAAATTAATCAATTTGCACATTTCATCTTCCAAACTGAGGAATATGAGCTGAATTCAGGATTCAGTAGTTTGGAAACGTCCATGTCTGCTTGCTCCTTCCCCTAAGAGTATTTACTGATGACTGAAGGGATTGTGCTTTTGCTGTTACTCCAGTTATAATTGCATCCATCAGGAAGAAATTGCGTGCTAATTTTTAGCTGGATGGTGGCTTTAGATCACTGTCTGTGTTGAGGGTGGGGAACCAGGAGGAAAAATGGTCTGTGCATTGAAGGCTGCCCCTAAAGACACTGTGAAATCACTACTACATCGTTTTTCAGGCTGCAGTGTGGGTGCATGCCCTATTCTGCACAAGCCCAGCTCTACTCACTACTGCAGAAGTGGCAGTAGGAGGCAAGAGTTTTTCCACGACCCTGCCCTTGCTTTATCTTGGCCATAAAAAATTTCAAGAGCTGCTGTTTGCATATATTCTTAGGTCCTTATGTGATGGTTCACATGGGCCAACGCCATGCCTGGCCTCTGCTCTGCAAAGAAAGGAAGGCTCCTTTGTGCCATTTCCCCAGCCTTGGGCACCCAAGCTAGGCATGGCACAATCTAATCCTTAAATATGGTTTCCATTCCTATTGGATTGAACATTAGTTTGTGGGAACCATATTTAAAGGAATTATGTGGTCTTAACTGTGAGAAGTGTGGTATGGTCTAAGAACAGCATTGAAAGCATGGAATTCCCAAGGCTCATCCTGCCTCTGACACCTTCTGCAGCCATGGGCAAGTCATTTAGGACAAATTTTTCAAAACTGGGTGCCAGAAATGATATTTATAGGGACTGAAAAAAATGACCTAATTTTCAGGGGTTTCTAGCAGCAGCCACTCCCATTGACGTTATCTGTAAAATCTACATTTCCCCATCCTTGAATTGACAGTCCTGGCCTTTCTTTGCTTTTGAGAGCCATGAGATAACAGCTCAACTACACTAGCTAAGAAATGCATTAAAATGTATTTATTAGTTCTTTCATCTTCAAAGATCTTTAAAAACATTATTTCAAGGCTACATTTAATATATAAATAATTGTATCAGGAATATAAAATACATTTACAGCATGTTGATCATTTGTTTATGTGGAAGAATGGGGCCATATTTTTCAGCATTGGTGCTCACTTTTATAGTGATACTCATAGCCTAGAAGACTGTTTGAAATATGTTACGGTAAATGTTTTGTTCAGTGGGAAAGTTTAGAATAACAAGTATAATTCCAAACTGAACCACTTGGGGAAACTGTTCATTATGGCTAGCAGATCAACAGCACCAGTCTGCAGACCTCCGACCAGTCCCAGATTTTGCCAGACTGTCTCACTTTGACCCTGAAACCTCCTATCCGGGCTGTAACAGCTCCTGTCCCATGGGGTTGGGTGGGCTCAGCTCCCTACTCCAGGTGTTGCAACCTGCCCACCAGAACATGGGGTCACAGTGCTGTTCAGGTTTTGCCCAGCCTCCCTGACTGTGGGGGATGAGGAGGTCAGCTAGGACAAATTTGAGTGAGTGGAGCTGCAACTCTGTGCATCAAGTTGCAATGCCAGTCTTTCAAATGTGGCCAGACTCCTGCCCAGCTACCCCACAGGACAGGAGCCACAGGAACCGCTGTTGCTGGTAAGTGTGGGGCAGGCTTTTTCTGCAACTTACCCTTGGATCTCTCATTCCCTCATCCACCGGAGGCAGCATCTGGCCCAGTTAGGCCACTTGAAACACTGGGAGGTATGGAGTCTGGAAGTATGAGTGAGTGGGACAAGAAAGTTGGACCTGAAAGAAAAAAAGAGGGACTGAGAGGCAGGAGCTAGCAACGGTGTTTGGGAGACAACTTGGTCCCTCAACATGACTGCTGGATTTTCCTCCTGTATTGGAGAAACTGTCAGTCAGTCAGACACAAACAGCGCAAAGGAGCTCCAGGCAAATCCAGGTGCACAGATGACATGCACAGAAAGGGGTACCAGCAAAGATACCACTGCTGCCAGCTCTCCTGAATCTTTAGTGAGTAGTATGGTTTTGGATGGGCTAAACCCCATCTGAAAGCGTTGTCAGAATCTCCAGCCCTCTAGCAAATTTGAGACCTCTGATTGGCTTCCTCACATGCCCCACTTGACCACTTCCTATGCCTGAACAGCAAATCAGAGCAGCTGTAGGAAGAGTTCTCTCTTCCCCCATGTCCCTCCCCTCAGCAATCTGAAGCCAAATTCTCACAGGAAGGGAGGCATAAGGAGGGAATAGAAATAGCCCAGCAGCTCCCCAATCCCCTTCTCCCCATAAACAATGGGGACAAGATGGTGCACCTGCTCCTTCCCCTCTTCAGCTCCCCCAGGCCTGAGAAAGTGGGGTGAAGAATCCCAGAAGGAGCAGAAGTGAGGCAGGGGGGAAAAACTGAGGAAGGGTTGAACAGGGTTGGATGGGGGCTGAGCTGATTGGGTGGGGGCAGAATTAATTACTGGGCAAGAGATGGGCTGATGTGGAAGTAACAGCTCCTGCATCAGGAGATAAAAATCACTTACCCAATGCATTTGAGGGAGTGGTCTTGTGGCTGTTGGGCTTCCAGAATTTACCCTAATCATAGAATCATAGAATATTGGAAGGGACCTCAGGAGGTCATCTAGTCCAACCCCCTGCTCAAAGCAGGACCAACACCAACTAAATCATCCCAGACAGGGCTTTGTCAAGCCAGGCCTTAAAAACCTCTAAGGATGGAGATTCCACCACTTCCCTAGGTTACCCATTCCAGTGCTTCACCACCCTTTTAGTGAAATAGTGTTTCCTAATATCCAACCGAGACCTCCCCCACTGCCACTTGAGACCATTGCTCTTGTTCTGTCATCTGCCACCACTGAAAACAGCCTAGCTCTATCCTCTTTAGAACCCCGCTTCAGGTAGTCAAAGGCTGCTATCAAATCCCCCCTCACTCTTCTCTTCTGCAGACTAAATAACCGCAGTTCCTTCAGCCTCTTCTCATAAGTCATGGGCCCCAGTCCCCTAATAATTTTCGTTGCCCTCCACTGGACTATCTCCAATTTGTCCACATCCCTTCTGTAGTGGGGGGACCAAAACTGGACGCAATACTCCAGGTGCGGCCTCACCAATGCCAAATAGAGGAGAATAATCACTTCCCTCGATCTGCTGGCAATGCGTCTATTAATACAGCCTGTAGGGCGGCTCAGCCACGGTTTGTCCCTCAGCAGGGCTGTGGGGTATCCCACCGCCTCACTACCAATAGTCTTAAGCCCAGCCCTAGGTCAAGGCAGGGCAGCAAACACGGAGTCAGTATGCTCAAGCCCTCAGGCAGGGCTGAGCAGCAATAGTAGTTTTCGGCCTCCTCAGGCCAGGGAAAGCAGGAGTCTGCCACCCCTGGAGGGGCGGCAGGGGGGATGCAGGCCCTTCCACTCCACTGCGTCCCAGCCCGGGGTTCTAGCAGCAGCAGAAACTCGCTGCTGTCAGTGGGGATCCTGGCCACAACACACTGACATTGGCTCTGGCAGTGCTGCAGCCAGACCGGGGTCAGCTGCCCCCAGGCTACTTCCACTCTCCCCCTCGTCGGGTACCTGAGTCATCGTAGCATCACCAGCGGTCTCAAACATCATCGGCTCCTCTGGGTAAGTGTTCATTGGTGGGCTCAGCGACTCCTCGGGGTAGCTGGCCAGAGGCAGGCTAGGCTCTTCCTCAGGGTAGCGGGCAAGAGGCAGGCTCGGCCCTTCCTCGGGGTAGCGGGTGTTGTCAGATGCTAATGGTGTGGTCCTCTGCTCTTTTCAATGTTGATATCACTCGGCTGCGTGCATGTGTTCCCTCTGTGTGCTGTCCCAGCTCTGCGCAGATAGCCGACACAGCAGACCCAAAGAGAACCCCCAAGGACTACAGAGTCAGGTAAGGTTCCAAGGCACATTGGCCAGGTTTATTGCCGTATTGGGCACAGTAGTAGTTCCCTGTAGATTTCTTAGTCTAATTCAGGGCATACTACAAATATGTGCCCATGGTCAATGGACTCAGCTCAGTCAGTGGCGGGACTTTCCACTGCCCTCTTGGCCGGACAAAGACACTGCCCCAGAGATGCATTCTTATAAACAGGTACAAACAAGTTACACATCACTCCTGATGTATTGAGGTGCAACCCCTCTACGTAGCCAGGTACAACCCCTCTACGTAGGCAGGTACAGCCTCTCACCTTGTACATGTTGGTTTGAACAAAACAACTCTATCCATCATATTACCCTTTTGCCCCTATCATTGGGATGGGTCAGTCTGTTCCTTGTTATCTGTGTGGAATGTGCAAGTATGTGAATGTTCTGATTTCTAGTGTTCAGTACCTTTTAGGTATGTATTTTCTTGCAGCGTCAGCCCTTTCCTTGCCAGCTTCTGTGAGCAGGGCCTGTCTCTGGCTCACAGCTTAACTTTGCTTTATGTTAGCAAAGTCTTGACCGTTACTTTAGTTGAGGCCTCAGGCCTCATACGTGGCCTTTGATACGAAGGTTTATATCTCAGGGCTTCTACTTACTACAGTGGGCAAGAGGCAGGCTCGGCCAGTCCTCCTCAGGGTAGCGGGCGCGAGACAGGCTCAGCCAGTCGTCCTCGGGGTAGTGGGTGTGAGGCAGGCTCAGCCAGTCGTCCTCGGGGTAGTGAACGCAGGGCAGGCTCGGCTGGCCGAGTGTGAGCTCCAGCTGGCAGCGGCCGCAGACTTCTGGTCCCGGCAGTGGCTGGGCTCCTACTGAGCTCTACAGGTCAGCTTTTATACTTCCGGGTCTGCGCCCTAACCTCTGACGGGCGGGTGCAGGACCCGGCGGCTCCGCCCACAGCGGGGTTGAGGGAGGTTTGTCCCTCAGCGGGGCTGTGGGGTATCCCACCACCTCACTACATAGCCCAATATGCCGTTGACCTTCTTGGAAATGAGGGCACACTGCTGACTCATATCCAGCTTCAGGTCCACTGTAATCCCTAGGTCCTTTTCTGCAGAACTGCCGCTTAGCCACTTGGTCCCCAGCCTGTAGCGGTGCATGGGATTCTTCTGTCCTAAGTGCAGGACTCTCCACTTGTCCTTGTTGAACCTCATCAGATTTCTTTTGGCCCAATCCACCAATTTGTTTAGGTCACTCTGGACCCTATACTGACCCTCCAGCATATCTACCTCTCCCCTCAGCTTAGTGTCATCTACGGACTTGCTGAGGGTGCAATTAATCCCATCATCCAGATCATGAATAAAGATGTACAACAAAACCAGCCCCAGGACTGAGTTTAACTGTAAAAAGCATGTGAAAGTTCATAAAATATTACAATAACACTGCTCTACAGCCAAAAAGCTTCTGAAATAAATGTAGTCCAACTTTACTAATTCTGGGTCACTGAGAATGAAAATGATGCTTAAAATTGTTGATTGGCTTTCAAGATATGCTATTGGGTCAGTATATATGACCCTGGACTTGGCAATGGCGGAGGATAAGTGAGTTATAAAGGGAAGGGATCTCAATTTAAACCCCAGAAATGACTAAAATACATCTTTGACTGGATCTATGAATAAATCTATGATTGGGTTTGGACAATACTTGCTTTTGAGGCAAAACAATGAATGATGCAAACTGAAGCTGGTATTGCATCATACATGATATGAATTGCATCATGTTATTCCTAGAAGTCATGGATGATGCAATCATAACGAAGCTTACATCACTCTGCTGAACAAATTGCCCTATATCAGCTCTAGAAATCATACAGTGTCGTGCTCTCTTATTTGTCAGTGTTTGATTTTGCAAAGGGACACTTTCTGTTTAGCCAAAGTGAGCAGAGATGCCTCGTACTTGTGTGAACAGTGCAGATAACTTCTGCTATGTTTGTGGTGAAGTGCCTTTGCATCACAAAAGTGTAGTATAACCACTTATAGGTTAAGAAAGCCTATCCCCTTTATTTTGGCTGCAAAATTGGAGATTAGGACAAGAGGTGGGCCCCACACATATACTGCAACACTTGTGCAAGAAATCTTCACCAGTGATTGAACAGGAAAAGGAAATCTATGCCTTTTGCAGTGCCAATGATTTGGAGAGAGCCAACAGATCATACCAGCAATTGTTACTTCTGCATGGTGCCTCCAGTTGGGAAAGGTGTGTCAAAGAAGAAAAAGTGGACTGTGCATTATCCAAACATTCCATCAGCTATACACCCAGTACCCCACGGAGAAGGACTGCTGGTTCCTGATGCACTAGAATCATTCTCACTTGAGTCAGATGAGGAAGAGGAAGAGGATGAAACTTCTGGTCCTGAACCATCAATGTCACAGGACCCACATTTTCTCCCATCCTCCACCTCATAAACACAAGGTGAACTGAATGACCTTGTCAGGGATTTGGAACTACCCAAGAGTAAGGCAGAGCTGTTGGGCTCCAGACTACAGCAGTGGAATCTCCTGGCAGGCTATCAGGGCAAATGGAGCCCATCAAATGGAGCCCATGCATGCAGACTATTGCTGGACAGTGACAAGAGATGCTCCATTTAATGAATACAAGAGACAAGCCAAGAAGCGCCGAGTAAACACTGAATAGGACTAAACTATCTACATAATAGTTTTTTGCCTTTTGTTTCATAATAAATTTTATTTATATAACCCTTTTGCTGATTTTTAAAGTGTTACATAAACAGGACAGGTGAAATATTATCATGTAAAGCAACCATAAACACATGAAAAGACCTAGGTTTACAATTGATGATTAAAACTCTACTATCTACACAATATACATAGACATAAAATGTAAAAACTTAAATATCTTAGAAACAGTAGCCGATCAATTGTTTTAATTGTCATATTTTAATTCAGCCCATCAAAATACATAATAAATATCACATTTTATCTCTGAAGCAGACGACTTCTCAAAAATTGTAGACCAGTGTAACCTATACTTTTTGTCTTCTTGGAAATGAACCACAAAAAATGGGTTGTCATTGATATGAACTAGTGCAAGAAAACAAGATAGGAGGGAGGCCAGCTGGTCTTTCTCTTATACAAAGAACTTTTTCACTTGTGAGTTCTGAAAATCATAAGATCATGATATCCTGTCCTCAGCCCATCTGTGGGGTATCTAAATACCAGCATCAACAAAGGCATGAAAGATTCTGTTTTGCCACCTGTCATAAAGAGATAGTTAAGGGTTAATGCCTCTTTTATCTGTAAAGGGTTAAGAAGTTCACCTAGCCTAGCTGACACCTGACCAGAGCAAACAATGGGAGAACAAGATGTTTCAAAAGAAAGGAGGGAAGTTTTCCTTTGTTTAGAGTCTCAGTTTCAGCCAGAGTGAAAAAGATCAAGGAATCAGCCTCTTATCAGAGTAGTAAGTTTTAGAAAGAGATAAATAGGTTTATGTTTATTTTCTTTGTAACTTGTCTTGGTATCATTAAGGGAATTACCAAAATTAGGTATTTGGGTACTTTTTTGTGTAACTAAATTTGTGCCCAGGGGAACATCCTTTGTGTTTTAAATCTGTTGTCTGTGAGAGTAGCTGGTATGCTAATCTCTCCCAGAGGGTTTTCTTTTACCTTTCTTTTCTTTAATTAAAAGCCTTTGTCTTAATACCGGATTGATTTTTCCTTGTTTTTTAGATCCAAGGGGGTTGGATCTGGATCCACCAGGAGTTGGTGAGAGAAAGAAAGGGGGATGGTTAATTTCTCCTTGTTTTAAGATCCAAGGGGTTTGGATCTGTGTTCACCAGGGAATTGATGAAGTCTTTCAAGACTACCCAGGGAAAAGGTGGTACTTGGGGGTGGCGGCAGCGATACCAGATCTAAGCTAGTAATTAAGCTTAGAAGTGTCCATGCAGGTCCCCACATCTGTACCCTAAAGTTCAGAGTGGGGAAGGAACCTTGACACCACCCTTCCCTCTTGTGTTACTTTCTGCCCCACTATTTTTGCCTCCTATCCTAGCTCTCTGTCAACTTTGCATCAAATTCTGAAATCAGCTAAACCACATCCACCCAAACCTGCCCCGTCCAAAGAGGAAAGAACCCAACCAGATGGCGTCTCTGACCAGAATGGGAAACAGAGTCCCATGGTCAACCTGCCAGCCAAAGCACCTATTTGTGACTGACCAGCCATCCACTGCTCCAAAGACATCAACAAAAGCCATTTTCTCTACACCTTTTCTATCCTCTCTCTCCTCCACCTAGTGTCTGTTTGTCAGAAATAGCAGAAGTGAATACTCTTCACACATCAGGACTGGAATTAAAATTAACCTTTTCTTTTTCAAAGATTGTTCTGAAAATAAGAGACCCTGATATTTTGCCTCCAAAAGGAGAGAGAGACTTTAAAGGTTTTGATTATTTGTTTTGTATGATAATTCAATTTCAGTTTCAATATAAATGTTTGTTTTCTTGTGTATGATCAATATACTTTCAACTTTTAGAATGAATGCTTTTGGGTGTTTGCCAAGACATTGAGTAAGCCAAGATCTCTGTAGAAAAAAACCCTCAGCCTCTTTGTATCACAATGTTTAGGTTGGACAGTGAAAGAGTGCATAACACCTTTAACTCTTTTGACCCTTTAGATTACTACAACAGTGGGCAACTCTAATTGTCACATACACATGCACCAGTGATGGGCAGGGGAAGTTCAAAAATCACAAAAAAGATTCCCCTCCCCCCATAGAGTCCTTTAAAACAATCTCATGATTTTTGAGGTCCAGCTCATGGTTTTTGATCTCTTGAGGTTGACAATGCTGAGTTAAGGACCCCAGGACAAGTGATGTTTCAGCCACATTGCAATAAAGATCAGTTCAGTTTCTCCAGTGAATATGCCTGGGCCTGTATATTTCTCCAAACCCCATTTCTGTTCATAGTGTGATATCAGCTCACATCTAGCATATGCAGGAGATCTTCCTCTTTATTATTGCTAGAAGCTAGGTATCTGGTACACTATTCAGCACTGTTTGAAGATGTTGAAAAAGAGTTGTAGAAGCTAGAGAATGTAATGCTGTCATAAAAAGAAGAAAAATAAAACTAAGTGATATACTCTCACTGTATATATCAGAGTCACAGGCTCTCATTGTGACTATATGGTAGTGATGTCAGATTATTAAGGATTTGCCACAACTTAATTCAAGGACATTGACTTCTCGAGCTCCCTTTAAACAAATCTGATACTTGACCATTCATTGGCTTCTAGTCAGAAATACACATTATCACTGTCCAATCGTAACAAGAAATTTAAATTTACTATTTTCAGTCCTTGTTTTCCTGGCAGTCATGTACACACTGGTTCTGTCCAACCACACTAGCCAAACCCAAACTTATAATAGTGTCCCTGAGCAGTGTGATCAGGGATTGTTTACCTAAGAATACTGCTGGACAGTGCTACAGTCTACTCAGATAGGTAGTCAGTCACACAGTGTTGAAATTGGATACAGGGAGAAAATGGTAGGCCCCCTTCCTACCAATTGAAATGAGGAGTGAGTGTATTGGCACTGCCCTCTAATCCCTCTTCCCCTACTTTAATCACTAATTCAGGGACAATTCTGACATATCTACTGCTCCCGCTCCAACCTGATCCAGGAAAGCATAGTAGAATTCTGCTATCAACAACTAAGTTTAAAATGTCTGATTAATGTGATCTCTGGTGACTTCAAAAGAATAATAGTTATTTTGGCTGATTAGTTGCTTTCATTTTTGGAGAGGGATATTAGGGACAGAGTGGAACATTTGCTTCTTCATGCTCCAGTAGTAGTGTAATTTATGCTGATTTATCCTGTTTCATAGTTTCTACAATTAAAAAAAAGACAGCAAAGAAAATGTATCTATCTCTTTTGTAAAACCATAGGGCTAGATTCTGCCCTCAGTTATAATGGTCAACATTCAGAGGAACTTACTGGAGTTCTATTTACTTTGATGTAAAAAACCAGCATCTGGTCTGTTGATTTTAATGGCTTTGCATCACTGATGAATTTGTTCCATTATTTTTTCAGTAGCTGAAAGAGACACCGCATGGCTATACACTTAGAGCACGGGACTAGAAATCTGGGGAACTTGCTTCATTTCTTACTCTAAGTGGCTTAAAGGGGTATTGAGAAGAATACAGTTTTACCTGATAAATATTTTAAAGAGATTATTACTCTCAAGCAGTACTCTGTGAAACACTGAAGTTTGTATAACAGTATTACAGTTTAAACAGTCTCTTCAGGATGCAACTATTAGAAGAGGATGATCACAAACACTTGAGCATTTCTAACATTCCATCCAGCTGAGGACAACAGTGCAAGAATGCATTGTGAAGGAGATTATGGAATTTAATCATCAGCCAACTCTGGGTACCCTCAAGCTCCCTTATAAGAGGGCAGGTATCCAGCCTGCTCCCCTCTCTGCATCTGGCTAGCCTCCTCCCTGCCTTTTCCGACCTTTTTTGGGGTGGACTGCACTCCTGTGAAGACACAAAGGGAAGAATGTGCTTGATAGGTTTTTTTATACTGAGAATTTTATTTTGGAATAGCTTGCAAACCTTTAATCAATATTTCAGACACAGCTGCGCTAAAGTACAAGTTGTTGTAATCACCATGGTTCAAGCTAGAAAACAGTCACATTGTTGCATGATGCAAGTACTGCACTGTGTGCCAGGAAATAGAGCACAATCATCTGGAGCTCTCCTGTGCATGCTGATAATTCATGAGAATGATATTAATGAGATTCCTTGAAGAGAAAAGGCAGAAGTAAAAATGTCAGAGGAGTTTAATGGTTAAAATATTAAAGTGATACAGCAGAGAAAAAGTGCTTACAACACTGGAATTCCAAGAGTTAGGTCAAACTGTTTGAAGGTTAAAGAGCTATATCTGACCTTGTGCCACAGATCTATACACTGACAGCAAATCTGTTCAGAGGAGCTTATTGTGCCACTTTCTGTGTGATTTCTATGGGAAATCTTGACAGTATTCATAGACTTTAGGGTCAGAAGGGACCAATATGATCATCTAGTCTGACCTCCAATAACTTTTTTCTTGTGTAAATGAACACTATCAGTGAGAAAAATGTATTGCTCTCAAACATACTTTCAGATTTTTCTTTCGAAACTGTCACGATCTTCTAAAAAGAAACAACTTCAGAAGATTTAGAATGCAAAAGCCCAAAACAAAATAGAACTTATATATCAATGAAAGTATCCAAAAGAAAAGAATAACATGATTTACATGAGGAGAAAAAGCAGCAGCTTTTCTCTAGCTCTTCTGAAATATGTTGAGATGTATAAAAACAACACTGTAGAAAATGTTACTTTCCATTGATTTCAATAGGAGTTGTATTAGACCCTAAATATGGCTATAGAAACCTTACTTTTGGCAACTATTTTTGAATATTTTGGCATCTGTATGGAAATAATGAATGGAATAATGAGTGTATGCACTCACCATTGCACTCAGGAGAGGTACAGAATGAAATTATTTTTGTTAGACTGATTTAAGATCACAAGTGAGATTTTCCACATTTTCCAGGGGCTAGAGTTTTAAATGTATTTAGACACCTAATTACATCTTTAGGCACCTAAAAACCTTTTAAAATATGTTGATTTAGGAGCACAAGTCTAAAACTCACCTATGCCATTTTGAAAATCCCACGCTAAATTCTTAAATCCGCAGTAACTCTCTTGACTTCCATGCAGCTACCTCAGTTCCCTTCGTTTAGCCCTGTGACCTCACTCCTGTTCCTGTTATCTCATTAGTTGTCCCCACAATTATTTGGGCCAGATTTTGCCCTTCATTTCCACATGCAGAGCAGAACCGATGCACATGGATCTCACTGGTGTCTGTTCTAACTGTTCAAATAGTTTGTTTTCTACATGACATGTCTGATGAGTAGGGTTTTAATGATGATTTTTGCTGGGATAGGGAACAAAAATAATTTTCCTCTCCTTTCTTATCTCTTTTCCTCCAGATCTTTCTCCATCTTTTCAGTCAGTTTCAGACTTCTGATCAGTTTCTCTTTCTCTTTTGAACTGTATATTTAAAAAATATTGTAACCCCTTTTCATTGCTCGTACAGCCACAAAGTTCCCTCTGCTAGCCTTTCCATTGCGTTGTGTGCCCTTTTTAAGAGGCAGCTCCTCTCCTTAATTCACTGACTCTGTGCTATTTCAGTACAGTGAGATAGCAAGACAAAGTGGTTGTTAGGGAAAAACAAACTCACAGCAGGAATGAAATTGGTTCGTAAAAGAACAGAGTGACCCCTATTTCAGACATGGAGTGGGCCGGTGACATGTGGATGTCACACTCCATGTACATCAGCATTTCAGCCTCTCAAATATTAACTATTCTAATGTTATCCATGTTCCTAGTTGGAAATTCTTTTCCCAAAGTGCCTGGACAATCTACAGCTTTCTGTGCACATTTTGAAACTGCCTGAGTGCTGTAAAGTCAAAAGTTCTCAAAAGATACATCAAATGAGAACACTAAAGTTTGTATTTTGATTATGTGAACTGTATTTGTTTTAATTCTTTGAATACAGTGATGATTCACAGGAACCACAAATCCATTGTTGGAGTTTGAATGGTTGCTTTATCTATGAGATGATGTTTCTGACTGGTTTGCCATGCTCAGAAGGTTTTACAAGGGGATTGGTCCTGATTTGAGCAGGGGGTTGGACTAGATGATCTCCTGAGGTCCCTTCCAACCCTGATATTCTATGATTCTACAACAACTGTTTGTGTCAGGTTACTTAGGGTAATTATGCCATGGACACAAAACACCTTTCTAAATTATGCAGCAGATACAGTTTGTTCTGCTTTTGAAATATCTCCTGTGAGAATCATTAAAAATTTCTTCTTGTGAATAATTCCATTCACTAATCACTCGTGAATGACTGTATGGGCAACATGCATGAAGCAACATTTTCTAAACTGGCAGGATGTTGTATTTCTATTTAAAATATCAGCTGTTATAGGTATATATTAATTGTGAGTTATACTTGTAAATATAGTTTTTAATGTCAATTGATGTTTGAGCCATCACATAAAAGAAAATGCTGCCCTGTAGCCGTAAATTTCAGGGAGCCAGATTCTTTCTCAGGTTGGTATTACTGTGTTGTGTAAGTTCTTCAGTTCTTTAAAGTTGCCTGCTATAGCTTTCTTCATTTGAAATTAGCAGGCAGCATGTGGTTTACCTTAAGTTCTTCTTTTTAACCACTGGCAATAACTCATTTCAGTAATTGTTTTCAATTAAATTGGCCATCATAATTATGTTAGAAGTCCAGGGCACAGTCTATGGTGGTTTAGGAATAAATGAGAATTAGCCTTCAAAAGTATTAAGATCAGCTATATCCCTTCATGTTGATTGCAAAGACAGAAGAGTACTTTATGTTATGTGACTTATTATAAAAGTGACACTGAGGATTTCAGGAAACATTGAAAATCCCATCTTTAAGATGCTTGAAGAAATATTCCTTTTTATTGCAACCAGCTGGGCTCTCAAAAGTCAGGAGGGCAAAAAGGAAACCAAAGTAGGTAAACACAAGACATTTCACTGTTCTATTGTTTGACCTCTGTGTTAACTGTTATGTGAAATTAAGTTGCTACATTCTACTGTGCTATTAGCTCTTTCCAGTGATTATTCAGTAGTAAGCTGTACAATATACTCCTTGTGCAGTTGCCAGAAAATTCAGTAACTGTGCAGGACATTAAAAATGGTTGTTTGTACTGTTCCCATTTGCCTCAATATATCTGTTTATATTCCCAGTGGACGTATGATCTTTAATGTATATACCAATGAGCCTTTGAAGTGACTTGCTTGGAGCCTTTCTGTTCCTTCCCCAAGAATTCATTTCTGGACTGGATGTAATACATAAGTGCTTACTGAATCTTTTTCAAGCAGTATTATGATAACTCCAGTTCCTCTGACTGGTACATGGACCACTTCAGAGCAGGAAACGAATGAGGAGATAAAAAGAGTGAATAAACAGAAAATGAGTAGGAAATGAAAGAGCTGATACCAAAATAAAAGGAACAAGAGAATGGAAGGATGCACTAAAAGGAGAGAGGGGGAATAAGGGGAAATGGAAACACAGAAATGAGGCAAGAGGAATACTGAAAAAGAAGGTATAAATGTTTGATCAACATTCAAAAGTTAGATCATCAAAAGTCAGCTTTAATCTAATCTAAAGCTTGGACATTTGACATATTCTTATAATTGAGAGGCTGGAAAGCCTGCCTGCCATTTAAGTTGCTGATTAAAGGTCAACAAACAGAAAGACGAAATGAAAGTTCCCTGTTGTTGGCCAATGGCCTTCTAAAAGGGCAGAGAAAGATGTCTGAAGTCACTGGCCTTGGACCTCCCAAATCTACTGGTGCTGTGACACCAGCACCTCTGGGCCATGCCTCAAATCCTTCCTTTTCCTGAGCAGAGGAGACCAGGACATACTGATTTAAACTAGATCTCAAACAGTAGGAGTAGTTTAGATGCTGGGGATTGAAATTTCAGCATTTGTCTCCCTGCCTGCCACCAGGGCCGTAGCAACAAAGAACGTGGCCCCCTCCGAATATATGTCCACGGCCCCTTACAATGCAGAAACTGGAATGCCTTATTTATTTTATACAATATACAGGTTCATATTATATATACATAGGCCTACAGTGTACATGTACTCCGTATTTACACAAAGTACTTCTTTCAAGCCTTGTTCTCCGCAAATTGGTTAATCAACGCCTCATATCCAGAGATCTGGCAATCTTGTTTTCGATTGAAATAACTGCAAGTGCAGAAAGCCTGTCATCTGTCATGGTTGAGCGTAGGATATTCTTGATCAGTTTCATTCTGCTGAAGCTCCTTTCAGCACCAGCGACAGTAACTGGTGTGGTCAGAAGAATTCTGATGCAAATGCAAAGATTCGGATATATCTCCTGAAGGCTGTTCTTGTATATGTACGTTAAAAAATTGTTTGCCGTGACAAGTCCTCTCTCTTTCTCGATGACATAAATAAAAAGATTCAATTCCATTATGAGTTCGTTGGCATCAATGTCTCCCATTTTTCTTTCAAAATTTTTGCTGTGATCCTCCAGTTCATTTTCTCTGTGACACTGCTTCAGGCTGTTAGCGTTGTACAGAAATCCAAACAACTTATACCACTCCACGAGTTAGTCAAATCGCAACGAAAGAGAAGATATGGCCTGATCAGTGAGAATAAGAAAGAACTGCGATTTGAATTTTTCTTCGGCAGAAAGACGACTCGAATCATCAGCACATTCGTAATCAAACATTCTCTTCTTACGTTGCACCCTGGTTTCTGGAAACACCTGCTCAATACCCATATGCTCTGCTATTTCACGTGCATTTGTGACCACAGAGTTATATCCTGTATTTCGATAGTCTTCCAAAAACTTCATTGTAGCACCGATTTCTGCCTGCAGTACGTCAATTAACACATCTGGTGACTGAATTAATTTGCTGGTTTTATTGACGTGAAATAGTATATCGTACCATGTGTACACAGTCAGAACAAAAGGCCACGTAGTAACATGGTCTAAAAGCGCACAGGCTTCTGTTGCTGTATTGCCATCTTTCTTTTCGAGCGCATATTCTCGCAAAGATGACAAAGCATTGCACAATTCTTCAAGGTGATAATGCAATGGCTTCACAGCATCAATTCTCGACTCCCAAGGAGTGTCCGATAACCCTTTAACAGATATTGGCATATGTTCTTGAAGTATATCCCAACGTGAAGGTGAAGAAGAAAAGATAACGTATATTCTGTTAATCAGACTGAAAAAGTCAACCGCATATTTCAATGACTTTGCGGCGTCTGAGATCACAAGATTCCAAGTGTGAGCTCCACATGGTACATACAAGGCACAGTCATTTATTTCTAGCATGCGGGCTTGAACTCCTTTATTCTTTCCTCTCATATTTGTGCCGTTATCATAAGCTTGGCTTCTCATGTCAGCAATGTCTATTCCTAAGTTGTTTGCCTTTTCAAGAAACGCTTCCAATAAGCCCTCGCCAGTTGTATCATGAACATTAAGAAAACCAACAAACGCTTCACGAATATTGACACCATCTTCACCGTTGCATTCAACAAAGTGTAACACCACAGACATCTGTTCTTCATGTGACACGTCGGGAGTACAGTCCAAAATAACTGAATAATATTTTGCTTTTTTAAGCTGCGCTATGTTGGCCTCTTGAATGTTACTGGCAACAAGTTGAATTAGCTCGTTTTGGATCTGTGGACTGAGGTACTGAACATGTGTCTCTGCCTTCTTAATCCTCTGTAAAAGTTCGCTGAGGACAGTATCATACTTTGCAAGCAGTTCAAACAGTCCCAAAAAGTTGCCATTCGAAGGATCGCCGAGCTTTTCATTACTTCCTCGAAATGCCAAGTTTCTTTCAGACAAGAAAATAACGACATCAACCATGCGTTTGACAACATTTCTCCAGAAATCTCTTTCTTTCAGAAAAGCCTGCAATTCGAGTTGGTCAATAGATGTACGGTTTACTATGCCTGACCGAAGGTCAAACCATTTCACTATACAGTCTTGATGACCTTTGCCTGTTTCATGCTGCTGAAGTCTTTTTGATAGTGCTTTCCAAGCAGATGTTCCACGAAGTAGCGGTATGTCGCCAGTGCCACATAATTTACAACAAAAACAAAAAATGGCATCTTTCTGAACTGAGTACATTAACCATGAACATCTTATTTTCTCGCCATTTGCCATGGTTCGATAGAAATGAGTACTTGTGAACCCTCCGTCTTTCCTCGTTAAATGGAAATTCGTAACTTTCATTCTGCTGCGGTGGGCCACGTGCAACAATGTCACACACTTGCCTGTCTGATATTATAGACGGCCAATCTCCTGGATTATCAGTCAGTGGTTCAGATTCAGATACTTCTTTTCCGGCAGCAGCTGGAATATCTGTCACAGTTTGTTTGGTAGAACAACTGGCTTCACCTTCTACCTCACTTGAAGCACTTCTGGATACTTCTGGATACGATTCAGCGCTGCCAGCGCTGTCCGTTTCATGTGCCTGTACCTGTACGTTGGATTGCAGCGCAAAATACTTTGACAACTTTGGAATTTTCTCAAGTTCCTTCTCGGCATCTTTTGCTGCCTTTCGTTTACTAGCTTCGCTCTTATACATTCTCTTAGACATCACAAAGCACGCTTCTGCGTTGGAAACGATAAAAAACTAAACAACTAAATTAATAACATTTATCCGCCGACCGCCATTATGAACGCAAATACACATTCTTTGAATGGGTCCAACTAAAACTCGAAACTGACCGACAGACAACTGATGTAGCCAATAGCATTATGATGTATCATAATGACTTCACAGTTTTGTCAGTAAAACCGACATGGATTGTGCAATAGCGTCAATAAATGTCACTTACCTAGTTATATCTTACATTTTTTTTGCCACGTTTAGGGGCCCCCTTCCTTGCGGGGCACCCTCTGGTCGGAGGGTACGGAGGGCGCTCGCTACGCCTCTGCCTGCCACCCTCCAAACTACACTTCAAAAGGGTTTTGAATCCAAACTTCTGTTTGTGACCCATCTCTAGTTATTTTCTTTGGTCCGAATCATAATGTCCTCACCTGGTCAAAACTGTTGTTTAAGTTATTGGGAATTTTGTTTTAAGAAAAGATTGAGTAAGGATTTCAGGATTTGTCTCTTCATGAATGTTGAACAGACCTGTTAGGAATGATCTTTCTCTTGTAAATCAAACTCCAAGTACCATGTTTCTGACTATCAGAAAGCCTGATACCACTTGGCACTGCCTTTGATAGTATCACAGCACAATGCATTGGAAAGTGTTAGGTATTTCTATGTTTTGTCTAAGGGGCCAAGGGACTGTATAATAAAATGTTAAAATCCCTATTCAATATTAATTTGCTCCAGAACAATTTACAATATTGAACCTCCAGTTGAAAAGCATGTTATGTTATGTCATTAGAAATCAGATGTAAAATTAATTTGCTGTATGATTTCTATCTTTGTGGTAAAGCAGAATAATGTGCTTAATTAATATAGCATGCAGAATCTGGATGGAGTGCCCTATGCAGAAGCTTCACATGAAATCAGGGCTGGGCTTAAGGGTGGGCACCATGGTCAGGGGGAAACCATGGTCAAGAGGCAAGGAGTGTGGCGGGCCTGGCATGTGAAGGTGTGGAAGGAAGCTTGGGGCAATGAGGGGCAGGGAGGCAGCAGGGCTTGGGGGTGATGAGTCCTGGGAGGCATCAGGAGACAGGGCTCCAAAATACAAGTTTGCCCAGGGTGCCATTTTATATAGACATAGATATAGATATAGATATAGATACACTGCATTTTTTCATAACCCCAGCTTCATCAAAGACTGCCCTTTGGAATATTGGTACCATAAATAAAAATGGGATTTGATGCCCCTTGTTACTTAAATAACCCCCTGAATCTTTTTTACTACCTGCAAGTGCGAAGTCTTGTGATGATCCCTTGCTTGGAAGGAAGTGCAGCCTGGCTTCTTTGTCTGTGCCTAAGGTTTCCCCTGACACCTTGAAACAGCAGAATCTTAAATGCTATAATGAAAATGAACCAGATTCTCAGCTAGTGTAATTAAACATACCTCTTAAAAGTCAATAAAACTTTGCCATTATATATGAGCTGAGAATCTGACTCTGGATGTTGTAACAATGGTGTGACCGTGGTGCCTGGATGGGCCATGCTGAGAATGCCAGCTCAGGGCAAACTGCAAGAATTAGGGCAGACAATCCCCAAGATTGGTGATTTATTCTATAACTAGATTCACCAAGCCAGTAACCAAACAAGTTCTGTAATACCACACTGGTCAAATACAGAAGCCAAATACAGTCCCCTTTACGTAATCCAACCTTTGCCTCCCATCTAGACAGCCAAGTCTAATATAATGAGGGTTTATTGAAAAAATTATTCACCAGACTTAAAGTTCTACCAATGCCAAAGGGCTGGACACATTGCCCACTAGGTTAATGAGTATTTCAGATCTCACATGAATACATGATTAGAGCTAATCCTTATTAACCAAACCTAAGATTTATTAATAAAAGAAAAAGTAAAAAGAGTTATATATGGTTAAAAGACCAATATACATACTATGACTGGGCAAGGCCAGCTGGCTATAGGAAAGAAGTGAGAAACAGGTATGTTAGTCCCTGGCTAAACAAATCCCTGCCACCATGGTAACCAAATGGCAGTTGCTCCAGGTTAATCAAGACACCTGGAGTCAATTAAGATCCTTCCAGAAAGCAGTGGAGACAGCTAGGTTGATTGGGACACCTGAAGCCAATCAGGGGTGGCTGAAACTAGTTAAAAATCTCCCAGTTAGTCAAGTGGGTGTGCATGTCAGGAGCTATGGGAGGAAGTTATGCTGTTGGAGAGACTGGGCAGGACACACCATATTAGGCACAAGGAAGGAGGCCCTGAGGTAAGGGTGAAGTGGAGCTTGAGGAAGTGAGGGTTGCTGTGGGGAAGTAGCCCAGAGAATTGTATGTATCCTGTTTCTAAAAGATCAGCTACTATAGCTGATGCTATTAGGGTCCCTTGCCTGGAGTAGAGGGTGGACCCAGGCTTCCCCCTTTGCCCCCTGATTAATCACTGAGACCGGGAAACAGACTGTACAAGGGAGGATAGTTTCTCCTCACCTCCTTTGCTGGCTTATGATGAAAATGACTCAGTAGGCTGTGACCTTTGTCTCTAGAGAAAGAAGGGCTATGTGGAGGATCACAGTGAGCCTCTGAGGCTAGTGAAATCTGCCAGGAAATGTGGGACCCATGGAGACAAGAACAGAGCTTTGTCACAATACAAATGTGTGTAATGTTCTCAGGTCAGTTTTATAGCAGAGATGGTGAGGCTACTGACTTGCAAAAGTCTTTCTGGAATCAGTTAAAAAGGTTATAGTCCAATAGGCACTTCAGGTGTAAAGTTTGCTCAAGTTCTTCCATGAGAATTCTAAGGTAAATCCAGAGTAAACCTGGAGACCTCAGTCTTGTGGCTTAGACCTTCTCTGTCAAAGTTTAAGTGGACCTGAGATGGGAGATGGCAGGATCAGGCTCAAGTCTTCTCTTTTATAGCTCTTCTGGCAGGCTGACATGCCTCCTCACAGAAAATGTTATAGCAGAGCCTTCCCCTGAGGAAGAATAGCCAATGTGGACCTTTGCTTTGAAGTTAATCTTCTTTCTTATGTATAGTAGGAAGAGTGCCTGAGGCATAAGCTCTTGTATCAGAGGCTGGGTATGAGACCTGAGGCATGGGCTAAAGTAGTGGTCAAAGCTTTGCTAATATAAAGCAAAATCAGGTTGTGAACTAGAGGCAGGCCCTGTTCACAGACTCTGGCAAGAACAGGGCTGATATTGCAGAAACACACACTCCTAAAAAGTGCTAGGCACAGAAAACACATGCAAATTGATTCCAGAAGGGTGGTACCAGAACACCCCATACTAAGTATGGTACAAACACTACCCCTACCACATGAGAACACACTGACCCCTCCTAAAGATAAGGTCAGGATGATAGTGTGATGGACAAAGATGTTTTGATCATGCCAACATGTACAATGTAATGGGTGGTAGCTAACCATGTCAGAGGGGCAATAAGTAACTTGTTTATATTGGTACATAAAATGGAGTCTCACAGAGTGTCTTTGGCCAGCTGTGGGGGAATGGAAAGTCACACCATTCACTGAGCTGCATCCAATATCATGGGCATACATGTCTTAGTATCCTTGTAGTGTCTGCCAGGTGCTATTACCATGCTTCATTGACAATAAACTTGAACAAGTACCTTTATGCCATAATGGATTTTGTGGTCATTGGGCAGTTCACTCAAGGTCAGCTGTGCCAGCTACCTGTGCAGAATTGGGGCGGAATACAGAGGGAACACATGCAACCAAACATCTAACTACACTAGTGACCACTGATCTGGTAAGCAAGCAAGCTGTCCTCTGTAGTAATCACAATCTAACATGGTAGAAAACTACATGTAGGAACGCCCTTGATCCCTCCCTGAAAATTCTCAGTTTCATAAATCATGGATGTGCTGGTTTGGTAGCAAAATAGGTCCATATGTATTTAAAATATATAGTGGGGAATAAACATAGAACAGAATCTGTAAGGCTAGGGTAGAGACTGTAGCCTTGAAATGTAGAATCCTGCAAACTATAGCCATAGCTGATAAATGGTTAAGACAACATGCCACAAAATTGGTGGGGCAAGTAACAGAACCAAAGAGTTAAAAGAAGCAGAAGAAGCTATAGAGCCCTGGAATGTTCCTACTCTTCTCATAGGGTGGTGAGCAGTCCAGAGACAGCAATCACAGGAACAGAATAAAACATTGGAAACCACGGTAAGAAACCTACAAAAGAGAGGTCATCCCCCTGTTATAAATGTTTGTGATCAACAGCAGGCTTCAGGTAGCCACCCGTGCTTGAAGAATGGGGACAGAAATGGAAAAAGGTGGCCCTAGCAAAATTACAAGATGAAATGGGGTCTACTGCATTGCAACCACCACCATATGATAAAACTTAAATCGAGACCTAGACTGGTACCTGTCAGAATAGGAGAAGTAAGTGCACAGGAAGGAGAAGTAGCAAACAATACTTTCACTGAATTGGTAAATCAGATGAAGGGGGAAAAATTGAATGGTTCACAAAGCACATTAGGAGACAGAAGCTGTGACTCAATTGCAGGGAAGTATCAGAAGGGTAGCCGTGTTAGTCTGGATCTGTAAAAGCAGCAAAGAATCCTGTGGCACCTTATAGACTAACAGACGTTTTGGAGCATGAGCTTTCGTGGGTGAATACCCATTTCGTCGGATGCATGACGAAGTGGGTATTCACCCATGAAAGCTCATGCTCCAAAACATCTGTTAGTCTATAAGGTGCCACAGGATTCTTGCTGCAATTGCAGAGAAGTAAATAAACAATTTCAAAGTGAAAAACCAAATTTGGGCAGGTTGCATTAACACATGGAGTGTCTCAAACAATTAAATGCAGCAAAAAGAGGCACTCCTGCAATCCATTTGGCATGCAGACAAAAGCAACAGACACTGGGGGAACAAATTCAGGTTTTGCAGGAGCAGCTAAGAACCCCCCGCTCTCCTTTCAAAGCCAGGATAAATACCAGGGGTGTGGATTCCCAACTGTGCAGGTTGCCAACTGCTTTACCCCCTGGAGCCCCACTCCTTGCTCAGAGCTAAAAATATAATCTTTCTCAAATATTTTTACATACCCAGTGAAGTTTTCCTTTATATCATTTTTCAGTTTGCTAAACTTGCTGCTGCTGCCTGTACCTTAAAATAATTTTCTAGAGTTAATCTCTCTTGGCTCAGGTCTCATTACCTTCCTAGGTTGATTCCCCTCTTCCTCCAGCTCTCCTCACTTCTGCTCTTTGTTTTAAAAGTTAAGTTAAACTTTTTACAGAATCTCCAAAAGATAAAGCAATTAAAAATAAAACAAAACAACAAATAACAAGATAAAATAATTAATTTACTGGATTTAGTTAAAGCAAAGTTTTTAACCCTTCAGGAATGCAAGAGCTGGAATTAGTCCTAACTTTCTTGAAGATATGGTTGCCAAGCAACAGAAATGCAGACTCTGCTTCTAATCCTAACTACTGACTAATATTTGAAACATGGGCTTTCCTTATTTCTGTATAGCAGTGTTGTAAAATAAAGTTTAATATAAAGTAATACAACAAATTTGGCAAAATTAATATAATTGTTAAAATTTTAAATAACAAGCTTATAAACTTGCTTATTTAAATGTTTAACTCTATTGTTAAAAATTCATTATTTTAATAACTAAGTTCTTAATGCCTTATTTTGTATTGCTATAAATAAAACTGTTAACCTTTTTTTTGATTTTAGAATCCTAAAATATCAGGGTTGGAAGGGACCTCAGGAGGTCATCTAGTCCAACCCTCAGCTCAAAGCAGGACCAATTCCCAACTAAATCATCCCAGATAGGGCTTTGTCAAGCCTTCATTAGAGGTTTTTAAGGTCAGAAGATTCCAACTCCTCCCTAGGTAACCCATTCCAGTGCTTCACCACTCTCCTAGTAAAAAAGCTTTTCCTAATATTCAACCTAAACCTCCCCCACTGCAACTTGAGACCATTGCTCCTTGTTCTGCCATCTTGTACCACTGAGAACAGTCTAGATCCATCCTCTTTGGAATCCCTTTTCAGGTAGCTGAAAGCATCTATCAAATCCCCCCTCATTCTTCTCTTCTGCAGACTAAACAATCCCAGTTCCTTCAGCTTCTCCTCATAAGTCATGTGCTCTAGCCCCCTAATCATTTTTGTTGCCCTGTGCTGGACTCCTTCCAATTTTTTCCACATCCTTCTTGTTGTGTGAGGCCCAAAACTGGACACAGTACTCCAGATGAGGCCTCGCCAATGTCAGATAGAGGAGAATGATCACATCCCTCAATCTGCTGGCAATGCCTCTACTTATACAGCCCAAAATGCCATTAATCTTGGCAACAAGGGCACACTGTTGACTCATATCAAGCTTCTCATCCACTGTAACCCCTAGGTCCTTTGTAAGTTTGTCCTGTATGTCATGTATGTTGTCCTGTGGCTATTTATTTTGTTGCAACAAAAGTCAATTTTATTCCATTTTTAAATAAGTGTTACCACTTATTTCAAAGTTCAAAAAGGTCTCGTTATTAATATATGTACATATGTTTCTGCCTCAACAAATAATGCAAGTGCAAACAAATATTTTACCAATCATAAGTTTTTATTTAAAGAGACATGTAAGGGAAACTTCAACATTAAGGAAAAGGTAATATTAACAAAAATGTAAATTTCTTTTTTGGGTTTTTATAAGCTTGTTTTCACCTTATTATATATTAAATATATAGTTAAAAGAATGTCATAGCAAAAATGTTAAAAACAGTTTATGCATAAAGCTAACCAAACAATTACAACAGGTTTCTACCTTTTGTCTCCCAAACACAGCCAAGTGTCATCAAAATTATAATGCCCCCAAAATATTTGCGTAGACTTGTATTTAAGATTAATTTTGGTTTAATTTTTATAGTCAAGTTATGTTAAAGGGAAATAGTGGTGGTTAACATTTGTGCCTCTAAACAGTTAACAAGTGGAAATTTGTATCACAAACAAATTAACTCTAAAAAGCTTGGGGAAGAATTCTAATAACTCTTTTGCTAAAACAGGGCTCTGCAGGGAAAAGAAATGCACCTTCTGATAGAAGATTGTGCACATCTATTTCAGCAGCTAAATATTATATTAAGGAACAATTATTCACCTCAACTGAAAAATGTATGTATATATAACAATAGCAAAAGTATAGCTTGTGTTGTAGAAGACTTGGTCCCTATTTTAAACACACTAAGTTAATAAGTGTATTAAATTTGGGTTACTGAAAATAAGAAGAAATGTAAAACAAATAAAAGACTTAACTAACTTAAGCTGCTTAAGGTTATATCCCACAGCTCCCAAAGACATCAGATATCAATACACAGTAAAGAAACCCCCAAGCATCAAGAAAAGACTTTATAAATAAGAGACTGGTCAACTACACCTCAGTCTACCATAGATGGACAATTAAATTGGGAATCAGTTAGAAACCACTAGCTGGATCAGGTTAAACTCTCATTTAATTTGAATTTGGCTACTGCAGGGCTGCCCAGAGTGGTGAGGCAAGTGGGGCAATTGGCCCCAGGCTCCGCAGGGGCCCCCAAGAGAACAGGTGAAGCTCCTGCCCCAGCCTGACCCTGCCCCTCTCCCGGAGCCTCAGCGCATCCAGCAGCATCCCTGGACAGTGCTGCAGCCACATGGCTCTGGCGGGGCCCCTGAGCTTCTCCCCACTCAGAGCAGCGTGGTAAGGGGGCAGGGCTGCGAGTTCCGTGCCAAGCAGAGGGAACTCAGGCCCTGCTGGAGCTTGCAGCCCTGCCCCCTTATGGCTCTGAGCAGGGAGGAGCTCAGGCCCTGTCGGAGCCATGCTACCCCACTGTTTAGGGACACTCCTTGATATGACGTGCTGAGGGTCTGGGTGAGGGGGGAGCCAGGGGTAAGGGGCTGGGGGAGGAGGGTTGGATAAGGGGCAGGGAGGGCGCAGACGTGGGGCGGTGGTCAGGGGACAGGGAACGGGGGGGTTGGCTTGTGGACATTCTAGGGGTCTGTCAGGACTCAGTGGGGGGTGGATATGGGTCGGGGCAGTCAGGGGACAGGGAGCAGGGGTGGGGTCCCAGGGGTGGTGGTGGTTGGGGGAGGTTTCTGGGGGACAGTGAGGGGGCAAGGAGCAGTATGGGTTGGAGATTCTGAGGGGGGTGGGCAGTTGGGGGGGCAGGAAGTGGTTGAGGGCTGATAGGAGGCAGGGCCAGGCTGTTTGGGAGGCACAGCCTTCCCTACCGTAAAGCTCATTCAGCAGTATGAGGCTTGCAGAAGAGCCAAGCTGTTAGCTTTTCCATTAGGGCTACCATCCCTTTCACTTCTCAAATACCAAATTATAGTCTATATTTAATTTCAGTGTCATAGGGAGATTCATGTCAGGGGAGGGTAGCTTCATTTAAAATTAGCCACTAGGGGAGGGATCACATGAGAAGAGCAATATCCTACACCACCTACCTCCTTCCCAACCCTACCAAGGGAGGACTGCCCCTGCACTCCCTGAGGCTTCAGAGGAGTTAATCCAGCGGTTCTCAAACTTTTGTCCTGGTGACCCCTTTCACATAGCAAACATGAGTGTGATTTTTCTCCCCCCACCATAAATTGAAAACATTTTTTTATATATTGAACACTATTATAAATACTGGAGGCAAAGTGGGGTTTGAGGTGGAGGCTGAAAGCTTGTAACCCCCAGTAATAACCTTGTGACCCCTGATGGGCCCCAGTTTGAGAGCCCCTGGGCTAACTTAATTTTAGCACCTTGTGTCCATTCACATGCATATGCTATTTTGAGCATGTCAGTTTTCACAACATAGGCTTATCCCAGATTCTGGAACAAGCTCAAATGCTCAGTTCGTGGAGTATGTACATAGTCTATACTAAAGACAAAGTAACCGTCTCCAGTTTGTGAGGCACCCCATGGAGCCGTCTCTAGGAAACGGAGAACCTCCATGCATTTTAAGTCCATTAATGGCTATTAGCCAGGATGGATAAGGAATGGTGTCCCTAGCCTCTGTTTGTCAGAGGGTGGAGATGGATGGCAGGGGAGAAATCACTTGATCATTTCCTGTTAGATTTACTCCTTCTGGGGCCCTTGGCATTGGCCATTGTCAGTAGACAGGATACTGGGCTGGATGGACCTTTGGTTTGACCCAGTACAGCTGTTCTTATGTACTAACATAAATGAACCCAAAGTTATGGAGACAGATATGAGTCACAGAAGCCAGCAGAGTATCAAATACCTTGGAAAATCTCTGACTGGATGGGCTCAGGCGTTTGGTCACAAGCCGAGGTGTTTCAAAAGTTTTTTTGGATTTTTTTTAAGCAGAATTTTTTATTGTTTCTTTAAACAATCAAACACAGCAAGCAGCAAATATTTGGCCACACACTTCTGAAACCCCAAACCATAGTCAGGTTTTGGCAGACTAATTTCAGCTTTTCAATTTAAAAAAATCACAACAAATTTTGAAGGAAAGCAGACATTGTCTGATTTTTTTCTGCTTTTTAAAAACCCCTAGATTTCGATCCAAAAAGTTTTGATGGAAAATATTTGTTCAATCCCTTTAATTAGCTTTAGTGCCTTTTAGCACTAGCTGATACCTTGTAAAGAAGTTTTTTCAAAACTGGGTTTGTGCCGAGATGCGGAAGGTTTATTTTCCCAGGGCTACCCCTGGGGGGGACAAGTGGGGCAATTTGCCTGGGCTCCCCAGGGGACCCCATGAGAATATAGTATTCCAAAAAAAATTTATGGAAGGGGCCCCTGAATTCTCTGGGTGGCCCTGGGCTACTGTGTAAAATCAACTGTATTATGCACATTGTAAATGTTGTACAACATTGCTAAGCTGTTTAACCAACACACAGGTAAAAATCAACAAATGAATGGCAGCAAAGAACATGAAGGCAAGAAAAAACAGTGATAAAGAAATGAAGTTACACAATAACTACATATTGGGCAAACACATTGACTGGTACTACCAGGCACCCTTTGGGGTCAGTGACACTGCATCCTAAGTGAGGGACATGTTCAAAACAATCTTGTTCGGTGTCTGGGTTCCAATACTAAATAATGGCACATCTGATAAATTAATTACTGTCCCTTCAGTATCTTATCGGGAAAAGAGCATCCATAGGAAACTGAATCTACATCAACTACTGGTGTATTAGAACAGAAAAGCTAGCCATTCCTGTTTCCTGCCCCACAAAGCTTATCAAAGGGTGACAACCAGCAGTAAGGTTATCCTATAACATGGATGGACAGTACTGTGTAGTAACTAATCACAAGAATTTATATATAAAGGTCTCATTTGTAATGTCACTACACCAAATTAGTTTTACTTCTCATATACACAGCACTGTAAATCACACTGTAATAATACCTATCCCAGTATTTCAAAACTCAGCCTACTACCAATAATAATACAGATTGCAACTGTAAATGCCCTAATAGCCACACACTTCTATCTGTGGTACCACAAGGGTCAAACCACAATATTAGATTGAAAAAGGATTGTTATGCTTGGATATAAAGTAGCGTCATATGTACACGTACATATTATACATCTATGCCCATATACACTACAAATATATACACCTATCTATATTACTCATATATATTAATTGAGTGGCTCTAAGGCTCAATCATAAAACTATATTTCTGTCTTCAAGTTAAACTACAGTGAAAATTAAATATTTATGGAAGCAAATATATGTTTGTGTAGGCTCATTTTTACCTCTTAGTAGAAGACACATCACCTGAGTGTCAGTGCTTGGAGGCATTATGCAGGAAGGTATAAAGCCTCTGGGAATTGCTGAAGGGAGTGCATTACAAAACGAGATTGCTACATCTTTGCAAATACACAGCCAGCATTCTTGCATAAGTGTTGGGAGAGTCAAGGGGAAAGAGTGAAATGGGGCATGGTCCTTTCCTGACCAGACATGCCTCCTCTGTGAGGCCACTAGTGCTTTTCACAGCACAAGAACCTCGTCCTCTCCTCCCTCCTACAAAATAAAATTTCATAGACAGACTTGTTTATACTGCTCTATATACTATACAATATTTATATTAAAATTCTTTATTTTATAATTGTATGATAAAAATGAGAAATTAAGCCATTTTTCAGTAAGAGTGGTCTGACACTTTTTTGTATTTTTTTGATTTTGTAAGCAAGCAGTTTTTAAGTGAGGTGAAACTTGGGGGTATGCAAGACAAATCAGGCTCCTAAAAGGGGTACAGGAGTTTTGAAAGGTTGAGAGCCACTGGTCAAGTATATCTGTGCAAAGCCTTATGAGCCAAATTCTCTTCTCCATTACACTCATGCAATTTCATTTAAGTTAAATTAATGAGGGTTTGCACCAGTGTAACTAAGAGGATGCTTTGATCCTGTATTTTTCCACAAGCTAAATATCTAAATTTGCTAAATAATAGTGGCAGACTACACTGTAAGAAATCTTGAAGCTTTTAGTCCTTTCTCATAGCCCAGTCACGTTCCCAGCTCATTGAAATCACAAAGAGAGAGAAAGAGAGATAGAAGATTGAACAAAAAAAATTCAGCAGCACTATTAAGTCCTCAAAAATAGACCTTAAGTGCAATTCAAGTGACTCAAAGTCCTTTTCTTGGCCTTCTCACAGTGATGACATTCATCCTTATAGTCCTGTAGTTGTTGAATCAGTTCATGTTACTTAAGTGTTAACATATGTATGTAGAATGTAAATATACATACACCAACACTTAATGCTGCTGCTAATGAGTATACACCAGTGTAGTAAGTTACATAAGCATATGTTGTTGTATACTTTCCATGTCACTTATTTTCACACATTCTCTTAAACATACTGTTACACAATAAAGTAAAAAACTGCACAAGTTTATATGATTGTGAGGCAAGGAGCAAAAAATTGGGAACGTGATAAGAAAAAAAAATCTAAGACTGTGTGATTCATATGCAGAAGAAGGTAAGAGTTAATGTAGAGTATTCACGTGTAACTTGACATTTCCTGGTTATTCAGCTGTCAATTGTCTAATCCTCTTAACACATTTAAATACACAAATTAAGAACATCAGATTTTGCTTAAATTTCCAATTTTAATAATTGGACTACCTCCACTGTAACAAAAGCAAAGGCAGAACCACACAGATTTGCTAATAGTGAATCTTTTCTATATTAATTAATCTTTTTAAAAAGGCTTGTGGCTGTTCTTTCCTTTGATTACATCTAGCCCTTGTCACAGAAATATTCATCAAACATCTTTCTGGCAACGGTTCTCAAGCCATTCTGAGACTGTAAGAAAATTGTGTCAACAAGGTCGTTTAGTCTAGGAAATACATCTATTATGAAAATAGCTAAGATCATCCTCACTCATCTGCATAATTTGAAATCATAAATGTCTTTTTTTTTTTGGTCTTCTGTTTTTCCCCATAGTGTCTTCAGCATGAAAGGAAAAACTGAGGGCTAGATTTGCAAAAACTTTTCAGGCAGGAAGAGAACAGGAGTACTTGTGGCACCTTAGAGACCAACAAATTTATTTGAGCATAAGCTTTCATGGGCTAAAACCCACTTCATCGGATGCATGCAGTGGAAAATAAAGTAGGAGGAGATAGATATAGATATAGATACATACACACACACACACACACACACAGAGAACATGAAAATATGGGTGTTACTATACACACTATAATGAGAATGATCAGTTAAGGTGAGCTATTACCAGCAGGGGTGGGGGGGACTTTTTTGTAGTGGTAATAAAAATGGCCCATTTACAGCAGTTGACAAGAAGGTGTGAGGAACCGTATGGGGGAAAAAATAAACATGGGGAAATAGTTTTACTGTGTAATGACCCATCACCTCCCAGTCTTTATTCAAGCCTAATTTAATGGTGTCCAATTTGCAAATTAATTCCAATCCAGCAATCTCTTGCTGGAGTCTGTTTTTGAAGGTTTTTTTGTTGTAATATTGTGACTTAAGTCTGTAATCGAGTGGCCAGGGAGATTGAAGTGTTCTCTAACTGGTTTTTGAATGTTATAATTCTTGACATCTGATTTGTCCATTTATACTTTTACTTAGAACAGGCCTGCACAACATGCGGCCCTCGAGGGTCACCATGCAGCCCGTGGGGGATGAGTAGGCGAGTGGGTGGGCAGCGGCAGGGGGGCAGGTGAGCTGGTGGCGGAGAAGGGGGGCTGAGGAGGGGGGCTGTGAGTCGGTGGCTGACCTGTTCCACTTATGTGGTCTGGCTCCCATCCCTTCTCCAAGGGTTGCAGCTGTCTGGAGGTGCTGCCTTCCTCATTCATACCTCATTCATTCAACAGGGTAATTGATTACAAAGTGAGGGGAAGATCTTATTCTACTTCTAGCAAAAAGACATTTTTCTTTTACCTTAATTATACTACCTTATGGGCCCACTGTAACATATTACCAAGGTTCAATACTGCTGTTTCAGTGGGGCAGCGCTGGGGAAGGAGGGTTATTCTGTGGGGCGGGTGGTGCATGGTGGAGGGAAGTCGGCAGGGCCGGGGGGGGGGGGTTGGCCCTCAGCTGTTTTCCTTGGAGTAATATGGCCCTCGCCACTTTATGAGTTGTGCAGGCCTGACATAGAGACTGTCTGGTTTGGCCAATGTACATGGCAGAGGGGCATTGCTGGCACATACCATATTGGTAGATGTGCAGGTGAACGAGCCTCTGATAGTGTGGCTGATGAGTTTAGGTCCTAATGATGGTGTCCTCTGAACAGATATGTGGACAGAGTTGGCAATGGGCTTTGTTGCAAGGATAGGTTCCTGGGTTAGGGTTTTTGTTGTGTCGTGTGTGGTTGCTGTTGAGTATTTGCTTCAGGTTTGGGGGCTGTCTGTAAGCAAGGACTCTCCTGTCTTCCAAGATCTGTGAGAGTGATAGATTGCCCTTTAGGATAGGTTGTAGATCCTTGATGTGCTGGAGAGATTTTAGTTGGGGGCTGAAGGTGACAGCTAGCTGCATTCTATTACTTTCTTTGTTGGGCCTGTCCTGTAGTAGGTCAGTTCTGGGTACTCTTCTGGCTCTGTCAATCTGTTTTCTCACTTCAGCAGGTGGGTATTGTAGCTGTAAGAACACTTGATAGAGATCTTGTAGATGTTTGTCTGTCTGAGGGGTTGGAGCAAATGCAATTGTAAGGTAATAGCTCACCTTAACTGATCATTCTCGTTAGTGTGTATGGTAACACCCATTGTTTCAAGTTCTCTGCATATACATGTATTTCCTCCTACTGTATTTTCCACTGCATGCATCCGATGAAGTGGGTTTTAGCCGACAAAAGCTTATGCTCAAATAAATTTGTTAGTCTCTAAGGTGCCACAAGTACTTCTGCTCTTTTTGTGGACACAGACTAACACAGCTGCTACTCTGAAACTTTTCAGGTGTGGTCACACACAGATTGCACTGAGGCTTAGGTATCCAGATGCCTGGCCTGGAGCTGCAGCGCACGTACCCAGATGCAGAAAGCTAGGGTTTAGGGAGCTTTTACTGTAAAAACTTAGGTGCCAAGTAAGTTTAGTCACCTACAGAGTTTAGTGGTAGTTAAGCAAAGGTTTTGTGAAGCCCATTAGAGCTTGATTCTGGGTTGTAGGCACACTGACACAGCATGGCTAGAGGGTAGCAGGAGAGTGTTAGCAGGGAGCCTTATTCCCTGCAAGGGGAGGAAGGTTTGCTATAGATTAACTAGAGCACCTGAAGCCAATTAGAGCACCAGCAGTCAGTCATGTGATAAAAACCCCTTGCTTCAGTCAGACAGTGTGGGAGTTGGAGCAGGAAGGTTTGGTTGGAGCAGAAAGCAGTTTGAAGGAGTTGGAGCAGAGAACAGTTTTGAAGAGAGACCAAAAGGAAAGTTTGGAGGAGTGCTGCAGTAGGCTGAGAAATCCAAGAAAACCCTAGGTAAGGGGCACCTGGCTTATGTAGAAGGAGGGCAAGAAGCCCCTTCACAAGCTGAAGGGCAGGAGAGGGAAGCAGCCTAGGGGAAGGAACTGCTATTTCAAGTGGTTCACCGCAAACCTCAAGGCCCCTGAGTTGGGACCTGGAGAAGAGGGCAGGCCCAGGTCCCTCCCTCTCTACTCCCCTCCTCAAGGACAATAGTGGGGTAGTTAAAATACTGATTCAAAGGCAAACAATGGTGCCCTGAACCTTCCACAAAGAAGAGAAAGCATGAGACCCAGCATAACAGTACTGGCAATTTGCCACAGCACCTAAGTCTTTTTGGGAATATAACCTGGTCTGTAATAGCTATATAAATAATACTAACAGAGGTGTAGTGGTAATGGATTTGGACAAGAATGTGTGTCCCCGAATTTGGTAAATATAAGGAAGTACAGCTATGAAAAGCAATGCATGCTAAACAATTGCCTTAGGAGGTGTGATGGGATATGCTTGCCCCATACTGGGGGGGAGAGATGATAGCTCAGCGATAAACCCAGGGTTGTGAGTTCAATCCTTGAGGGGGCCATTTAGGAATGGGGGGGAGAATCTGTCAGGGACAGTACTTT
Organism: Gopherus evgoodei; assembly: GCF_007399415.2. NCBI lineage: Eukaryota > Metazoa > Chordata > Testudines > Testudinidae > Gopherus > Gopherus evgoodei. The sequence goes on from NC_044323.1 coordinate 128,322,641, forward strand.
GGTCCTGCTAGTAAAGGCAGGGGACTAGACTCAATGACCTTTCAAGGTCCCTTTTAGTTCTATGAAATTGGTATATCTCAATATAAATAGTATATAAACTGGTTCAGCAAATATTAACCCTACTCTGTGGCCAAAGGGAGCCACACCCCCTCAACTTTGCTGGGCATGCTTTGGCTGGAACGCAGTTATAAAAGGGAACAGTTCAGCTCACTTGGGGCTGACCACTGAGGAGGGAGGATGCAGGTTGCTGGCTCTAACCTGGGAACTGTCAGATTCCCCAGACGGTGGGAGACAAACCATCCAAGAACCAGAGGTACAATAGAACAGGGGAGGATGTCCCAGAGAGGGGGGGAGCCCCAAGAATTGCCCAGCTGAGGAATCCAGAGACCCCAGAGATGGCTGGACCACTGCACAATGAAATAGGGTAGGAAGTATCCCAGAGGGACTGGCCAAAGAGGCAGGTGGAGGCAGCATATTTAGGTTAGATCCGTGTGGCCTCAGTGGCAAATACTCTTGCCACTGACAGAGCCTGGGCCAGGTACCTAGTGGAGCAGGGAAGGCCAAGGTCTCCCAACATTGGCCACCCCCACACATCCCAGTGGTGGTTGACTCCTCCCATTTGGCCACGCAACCCTGAAGGAAAGGGCAATTACATTTACTCTGGCCATGAGACTACACAGCCCTGAGTGAGAGCAGCTATAGTGTCTCTAGCCATTAGGCTGCACAGTCCTGAGCAAGAGGGCAGCCATATTGACCAAAGCTGAGCATTTTAAAAAATCCGTCCCCTTTTCTGTCCTGATGGGCTTGATACTGTAAATGGTCCCAGTTCCAAAGTTTTTTATTGTTTGTTTTTAAGCAATTTAAGTCTGTGGAGAATGTAGTTATTAGTGATTTAGGTCCACAGTGAACAGAAGGTGTTATTTTATCAACATCCCAAGAGTGAGGGGTTGTTTGCTTGGTTTTGTAACTCATCATTTATAATTTAAACATTAATTGTGCCCACCCATCTATAGCATATTTTGAATTATTATGCCAAGATGGATTATTTTATGTTCAGTTTCTGTCTGCATGTTAACTACAGACAGGCAACTGATAATTCATTAACATTTTTTATTAGCAGCTGCTAACATCACCCACAGAGTATCTTGTTATTATCTACATGTAAATTGTCCACATTTTCTATGCAGATTTGAGCCATCCTTACAGAAAATGAGTTACACAAAGGGAAACAGCCAACGAGTGTAGCCACCCAGTCTGTTCTTTCTTCAAACATTATGGTCACGCTTCATATTAAAATTATATTTATAAGTAATTTATAGAAGGTTAATGATTAACAGGTGTTACAAGCATGTCACAGACATGAAAAGTATATGTCACAGATTTAAGATGTCATGATGATAAGCACATCATTCCAAAGTGTTATAGATTATGATAAGTAGGGCTGGTTGGAAATATTCCAACAGAACATTTTTCTGTCAGAAAATACTGATTAGTTGGAAACTAAATGTTCCATGGGAGCGTGTCAATTTTGATTAATCTTTCAAATAGTTCCAATGGAATCCTGCCTGGTTTCTGGATAGCTTGCCACCTCCATGCCCAGCTTCTTAGTAACCTGGTAGACTGCCATGGAGAGGAGACTTCCTGAGGTCATGGGATCCAGACTCTTCGGCAGCCCATGCTCATCGGTTTCTTAGCAGCCAACCTGGTGGGGAGCTTGGGAGCCAGATCTATCCAGACTCCCAAGCTCCCTGGTTCCTTAGTAGCCTGCCAGTTGTGAAGCTGGGATTACCAGCGCTTCTAGACTTCCAGCACCAAGTGGTTAGTTGTTGCAGAGCCAGGGAGTATATTTCATGTTGGAAACACCAAAACAATCCCATTGTGTTACATTTTGGTGTATCTGAAACAAAATATTATGGACTTTCACCTCCACAAAAGCTCTCAAGGTTTGGACTTTCCATCCTGATTCAGGACATTTTTTCCCCCCCAGGGCCTCAACATTTTTTGCAGAATTGAAATTCATTTTCCTGGCCACATCTAGTTATAAATCAGGTCTATAAGCAAGCTGAGGCTGTATAATAATCTATAATGACTGAATAAATATTTATTAATCCTTTATAAACTAATACATGATTTATGTCAAAATGTATCCTTAATATAGAGTGATCAGTATTATTCTTTAGGATGGCAGTGGTATTCTCAGAATATTTGTCTGTTATATTGATAACTGCTAGCCTTGTCTCTTTACTTATTTTTGGTGAGATTTTCTTATTTGTTCATTTGTTTTGTTTTTGTTTGTTTTGCTTATTGGTTTGTTTTTCCTCCCCAATCCTGAAAAATTACTAAATGTGCTGCTTCAAAGTAAAATTATGTAAAAGCTTATGCCTCCAATGTAAGAAAGCACTTTCATAACTTTATCATGAAAAGTGCATAGTTCCATGGAGTTTAAAGTCAGAAGGAACCATCGGATAATCTAGTCTGACTTCTTGTTTCTCATAGGCCTTAACTTTCATCAGGGCCAGTTCTACTGTTTTTTGCCATCCCAAGGAGCATGCTGAATTGCCGCCGTGAACGGCAGGGGCAGTCCATGTGGTGTTAGGATGGCACACACATTTCCATGGCAGAGGCAATTCAACGGCAGCTTCTGTCTTCAGCCGGAAGACAGAAGCTGCACCACCGCCGGCAGCTGAACATAGAAGCTGCTGCCAAATTGCCACCGCTGCGAAACGCCCGTGCTGCCCTAAAGGTGCACGGACTGCCCCCACCGTCCATGGCAGCAATTCAGCATGCTGCTGGAGGGCAAAAACACAAGGGACTACTGCTCCTTGCAGATTGCTGCCCCAAGCACCTGCTTGGGATGATGGTGCCTGAAGCCGGCCTTGACTTTCATACAGAGAGTCTTAAATTGAGCCCAGTAAGTTTAGTTTAGATCAAAACATTTCAGTTTATGGTATACTAAACTGTGTGTCACATCCAGAGCACAGGAGGCCCATGTAATGACTGGGAATTGATTAGATGAGATGTCCAGGTGAGCCGAGCAAATGAACTACATCCCATCCTATGGAAACAATGAGGAGTCCAATGTCACCTTAAAGTCTAACAGATTTATTTTGGCATAAGTTTTTGTGGGTAAAAAAACCACTTCTTCAGATGCATGGAGTGAAAAGATACAGGCATAAATATACTGGCACCTGAAGAGAATGGAGTTACCTTACAAGTGGACCACATCCACCCTGACTGAATTAGCCTTGTCAATGCTGGTTCTCTGCTTGTAAGGTAACTCCCTTCTCTTTATGTGCCAGTATATCTATGCCTGTATCTGTAATTTTCACTCCATGCATCTGAAGAAGTGGGCTTTTACCTATGAAAGCTTATGCCCAAATAAATGTTAGTCTCTAAGGTGCCACTGGACTCCTTGCTGTTTTTGTAGATACAAAGTAACATGGCTACCCCTTTGATACTTGACCCCATCCTATGGAGCAGGACAAAAAACTCAAGGTCCCTGTCAGTCTGAAGTAGGGGGAAAAATTCTTCCTGACCCCAAATCTGGTGATCAGTTTAACTCTGACCAAAAGAGCATGACCTGGCACCTAAGATTACAGGATTCTCTGTACCACCCCAGATCACTGGTCCCATGTGGTATCCTGTCTCCCACTATGGTAAAATCTCTGTTTCAGAGGAAGATGAAAGAAAAAATGTCTCCTGAAGTATATATTGTTGATGTCTCAACAGAGTCCAGGGGACTTAGACACATCATCCATTATGGAGTGCTGTGAAAAAAATCACAACTATTTTGTATACATGTATAAAGCACAGTAAAATAATAAATAAAACAAATTAACCAGAATAAAACGTAAAATGAATCAAAATGGAGGGATCTGCTCCAGGAAAGACTGAGAAGGTACAATATATGTGTTACATTAAAAGAGTGCCTTTGGAACACTTTTTTTTTTGTTTTAATTCTGAAAGATGGTCTAAGATGGATGTCAGATGTATGGTGATGGTGAATAGGATGAGTTTTAAATATAAATATGTACATAAAATATTCATTTTATAATGTTTTAGACCCAGGCTAGTGGGGTACGGCAGAGTAGTCCTGTTGGTATCTACTGCTAAAGGACTTCCCCTCAGCCTAAGGGGAGGATCCACAGGTCTGTGATACCAAATATTTGCTAGGGACAACTAGTGAGATAACAGGAATGGGAGTGAGGTCACAGGGCTAAACGAAGGGAACCTGATGGACACCGAGCAGAAAACCCCAGACATTACCCACTGCTCCTCAAAGCTGTCAAGGGAACCAGCGGATGCCACCCAAAGGAACTCTGCCCAGATGCGTGAACAGACGGAGGAGCAGAAATAGGCCCCACAGTCACAGGAAACTCCGTTGGCCAACCTCCTCTCCCTGGTTTTGTAGATGGCCATTTTGGCCAGGGCCAAGAGGAGGTTGACAAGGAGGTCCTGTGACTTAGTGGGGACACAGATGGGGAGTGCGTAGATGAACAAGTGAGGGGAAAAGTGCAACCAAAAATGTAGTAATATATCCAAAAGGAGCCAGAATAGGGGCTGCAACCTTGTGCATTCCAAGTATAGGTGCACCTGGATCTCCCTCATGCTGCAAAAAGGGGCAGATGTCCAGGAGGGGAATGAACTGCTCCAAGTACATGCCTGTGCGTACAGATCCCTGAAGGATCTGCCAGCTGACATCCCCGGTGGGCCTCGGGACCAGGGTGGAATATAGGCTGGCCCACGAAGGCTCCTTACCCTCCAGAGGTGGAAGAAGGTCCTGCCATTTTATGACGGGGCAGGACATGAGGGTGAGGACATGAAGGGTGTGGAGCACGAGCGTGTACAAATGTTTTCATGGCACGGTCTGAAACTGAACCAGCTCAACTCATGCAGCCCACTCACGATAAAGGGGTGAGATGGCCTGACAGGCCCACGGGGCTGGGGCCAGATGAAAAAGTCCAGAGGACCTGGGGTGGAGAGTGGGTGTCCTCTAGCAGGACCCAGTTGAGGAAGACCCAAGCAGTGGGTGGTAAAGCAGCCCTCACCTCCTGAAGTACGCACCGGGGAGTACAAGGTCTGGAGAGCTCCATGTGCCGAGCGAGAGTCAGGGGATCCTGCCAGTCTCCCTGGTCATAGTCGAGGAGGTCTCTAACTCTGATTTCTGCTAGGACCAACCTCTGGCGCACCGAGGGGGACTCGGCCGCCTGCAGACGAAGCTGGGGGTTGTATAGCAGGGGCTCCGTGAGGAGATCTGCCCCCTCAGCGGCCGCCACGGACCTAGTGGCCGAAACCAGTTTCCAGGTCTGGAGGAGATCCTGGTAGAAGACTTACGTTGTAAGATGAGGCCCTGAAACATAAACCCTTGGTTTCAGAGGCCTGGTATGAGACCTAAAGCCTGGACTAAAGTAATGGTCAAGACTTTGCTAACATAAAGCAAAGTTAAGCTGTGAGCCAGAGGCAGGCCCTGCTCACCGAAGCTGGCAAGGAAAGGGCTGATGTTGCATAAACATACCTACAATGTATTGGATACTAGAGATTTATGGTACCAAACATTTGCATACTTGTGCATTGAACACAGATAACAAAACAGGTTGACCCATCCCAAAGACAGGGCCAAAAGGGTAATATGATGGATAGAGTTGTTTTGTTCGAACCAATATGTACAAGGTGAGAGGCGGCACCTTGCTACTTAGAGGGGTTGTACTTCAATATTTCAGGAGTGATGTGTAACTTGTTTGTACTTGTGTATAAGAATGCATCCCTTTGGGGGCAGTGGAAAGTCCTACCACTGACTGAGCCAGTCCATTTTCAGGGAGCACATAGGCACTAGCAGATCCGTAGGTATCTAATGCAGGGAGCTAGAGACTGTTTCATTTGGCAATAAACCTGGCCGGGTGCGTTCGTACCTGTGGTCCTTGGTGGTTCTCTTAGGGGTCTTTTGTGTCAGCGATCTGCGCAGAGCTGGGGCAGCACACAGAGGGAACACACACACTCAGCCAACTGGTATGGTGTTCTGCTCTATTCAATGCTGATACCAGTAGTGTCTGACAACAACCGGCAGCCTAAAGAGATCTTGCGGAAGACTTCTCCGATGGAGATAAAGGAGCTGCCAGTCATATTGGAGCCCTCGAAAGTGGAGCAGGAAGGTGTGTGCCAATATGCTCCACACCAGACTACTGGAACCATAAAGGAGCCTCTGCAGGGCCTGGAGGAGGAAGACATGGACCTGAGTGAGCAGGCACTTCAGGCCCTGTCATCCCTTCTCCAGGGATAGGTGGAGGATCCGTGCAGAAACCCAGTGCAGTCCTAGCCAAAAGAACTCCAGAACTGACTTCTGGAGGTTGGCCAGGAAATCCGGGGCCAGGCCAGGGTGTTGAGCCAGTCCCAGTGTATGGACAGGACTAGCTGACTGAGCACTAGGGCCCTCCCTCAGAGGGAGAGGCACTGGAGTAGTCCTGTCCATCTCCACAGCCACTTCTACCACCCTGTCCTCTAAACCTTGCCAGTTCTCCAGTGGGGACGGATGTGTGGCAGAAAGGTAAATGCGAAGATAGAGCAGCGGATCCACGCTCCACCAGATGGCCTGAAGCGTGGGTGGGAAGGAACTTGCCTGATACTCGTCCCTGACCACCAGGCCAGAGCTCTTGACCCAGTTGACCTGGGTGGAGGAGGCTGCCAAGTAGATGGCCTGGCAAGCCTCCACCCAAATCAAGTCGCCTGGGTCCTGGACCACAAGGAGCAAGTCATCAGCGTACGTCGACAGGACCAGTTGCAGCTTTGGCTCCCGCAGCACCAACCCTGTCAGCCTCCAGCAGAGGAGACAGAGGAAGGGCTCGATCGCCAGAGCGTACAGCTGGCCCGAGAGGGGGCACCCCTGCCATACTCCCTGCCTGAAGCTGACTGGCTCAGTCAAGGTCCAGTTGACCCTGACCTGAGACAGCACCTGGAGAAAACCCACAAACTGGGGTCCCTACACCTGAGCTCCAAAAGATTCTGAACCAAATACAGATTATCAAAGATGGTATGGCTTGGAATGGTGTAGGTCTGGTCAGGGTGGACCACATCAGCCAGCACAGACCCCAGCCATAGCGAGATGACCTTTTCTACGACTGTAGTCCATGCTGAGGAGTGAGACGGGATGCCAAATCCGAAGGTCATAGGGGTCCCCCTTGTTTGGGAGCAAGGCGAGCATGGCTCACCTGAACAACAGGGGGAGGATACTGCTGTCCAAGGACTCGGCCAGACAGTGATAAGGTCCAGGCCAAGGACATCCCAGAACATGCAGTAGAACTCCACTGTCAGCCCCTCCATGCCTGGAGATTTATTGGCGGGCATGCAGCATGGGCTTCTGAGAACTCAGCCAGAGTGAGAGGCAGCTCTAGCCGGTCTTGGTCGCCCACACTGACCATCTGGAGTCCATCCCAGAGCACTCTGAAAGCATCAGGATCAGTCAGATTCTGGGAGAAAAGGCCTGCGCAGAAGGCCCTGGTCCTCCTGCACATCTTCGCTGGATCTGTGAGGGGGTGCCGTCCTCTGCCAGGAGGCAGGTGACGTGCTTCTTGGGGGGGCCCCCCTACTTTTTCTCCAGGGCGCAGAAGAAGCGGGAGCTGTGATCCATCTCCCGAAGGAGGTGGATGCAGGATTGAACAAAGGCACCCTGGGCCCAATGGTCCTTGAGGGCCTGGAGCTCCTCCCACTTCTCCTGGCACACTGTGCAAAGGGATGGCTTCTTGGGGCTGGCAGCCAGACACCTCTCCAGCTCTAAGAGCTCCTGTTCCAACTGCTCTATTGCCGCATCCCTCCGTTGGCTGGTGCCCTGGGTATAGTCACGGCAGAAGAGCCAGGCACACCACCTTCCCCACATCTCACCAGAGCTGCGCCAAGGGAAAGGCGTGTCTCTGTCCTTGCCAGGCCAGCCAAAACTCCCAGAAGGATGCCATGAAGCTCACATCCTCCAACAAGCTGTTCTTAAAGTGCCAATAGGCCAGCCCCAGCCTCTCTGGGCAGATAGAGGCTGTCACGGTTGCTAGGTGGTGATCTGAGAACAGGACAGGCCAGATGCTGGAGGAGTGAGTCCATGAAAGGTGGCAGCATGAGAAGTACATGTGGTCCAACGGGGAGTGGTGCAACTGATGGGACTCCACTTGGATGAAGGGGAACTTTGAGACATGATCTGGGTGGTGATCACGCCAGATCAAGAAGTAATGTTTGACAATCTCCTGGAGGACGCCCGTGGCGGCCGGGCAATGTTTGTGTCCTGTATTCGTTTATTCATAAGCATTAGAGAACTTTGGAAAATAGGGCAAACTCTGCCCAACTAGGGATGAGAAACCTACATAAAAATAGAATCATAGAAATGTAGGCCTGGAACAGATCTTGGTAGGTCATCTAGTCCAGACACCTGACAGATGTTTGTCTAACATGCCCCTAAAAACCTCCAGTAACAAATATTCCACAACCTCCCAATGTAATAGTTGTCAGTTAGAACGGTGTTTTTCAGTGACTCGCCTGAATCTCCCTTGCTGCAATATAAAGCTATTACTACTTGTCCTTTCCTCAGTGGATAAGCAGAACAATTTATCACCCCCTTCATAACAGCTGTTTATGTGTACTTGAAGACTGTTATCAAGTCCACCCCAGAGTCTTCTCTTCTCCTAATGAAACTAACCCAGTTTTTTCAGTCTTTCCTTATATCATGTTCTCTACATCTTTAATCATTTTTGTTGCTCTTCTATGGACTTTCTCCAATTTTTCCACATCTTTCCCAAAGTGTTCTGGTCTCCCATGTTTAAGAAGGATGGATTCAAACTGGAACAGGTTCAGAGACGGGCTACTAGGATGATCCGAGGAATGGAAAACCTGTCATATGAAAGGAGACTCAAAGAGCTTGGATTCTTTAGTCTAGCCAAAAGAAGGCTGAGGGGGCATATGCTTGCTCTTTATAAATATATCAGAGGGATTAATATTAGGGAGGGAGAGGAATTATTTAAGCTTAGTACCAGTGTAGACACAAGAACGAATGGGTATAAACTGGACACTAGGAAGTTTACACTTGAAATTAGACGAAGGTTTCTAACCATTAGAGGAGTGAAGTTCTGGAACAGCCTTCCAAGGGGAGTAGTGGGGGCAAAAGACATATCTGGTTTTAAGATTAAGCTTGATAAGTTTATGGAAGGGATGGTATGATGGGAGAGCCTAATTTTGGCAACTGATCTTTGATTATCTCCAGATAAGTATGCCCAGTGGTTGGTGATGGGATGTTGGGATGGGATCTGAGTTACTGCAGAGAATTCTTTCCTGAGTGCTGGCTGGTGAGTCTTGCCCACATGCTCAGGGTTTAGCTGATGACCATATTTGGGGTCGGGAAGGAATTTTCCTCCAGGGCAGATTGGCAGAGGCCCTGGAGGTTTTTCGCCTTCCCCTGCAGTGTGGGGCATGGGTCACTTGTTGGTGGATTCTCTGCAGCTTGAGGTCTTCAGACCACAATTTGAAGATTTCAATAACTCAGGCATAGGTTAGGGGCTTGTTATAGAAGTGGATGGGTAGGGTTCTGTGGCCAGCTTTGTGCAGGGGGTCGGACTAGATGATCACATTGGTCCCTTCTGACCCTAGAATCTATGAATCTATGTTCCCAGAAGTGGGCTCAGTACTCAAGTTGAGGCCTGATCAGTGGAAGAATTACTTTGTGTCTTTCTTACAACACTGTATCATCCCAGAATGATGTTTGCTTTTTTTGCAATGGTGTTACATTGTTGACTCATTTAGTTTGTAATCCGCTATAATCCCTAACTACAATGCACAATAAATAACTGCAACCTGTTACTTGGTGTGTATATATGCAATGATATGTTTATGTACATTTCAAGATTATTAGTCTATAGTTTTCTTTAGTACTATGTATTGTACGAGAGAGAAATTTTAGAAAGCCATAATGGAAATATTCTGTTGAAATTTGCCTTTTTGGAATGATTTCCCCACACAGCACCCCAAGTCCCTGTCAGTCCCACCAAGTTCTGACTGCCTATATTAAATGAAAACTTCAAAAGTTTCCCAAATCAGTGCACAGGAAGTTTTGAATCTTCAGTGCTGGAGTAACTGAGAAATTTGACTAAACTGAGTTGCATACGCAATAAAGGAAATTAGGGTTTGGGCATCAAGTACTTGACTAAAGTACTTCAGACAACATGCTGGTAACATATTGAGCAAAATGAAATTATTAGCTCTCAAACAGGTGTGACAAAATTGCTTTCAGTTTGTATAATACTGTCAAAATAATATCCAGAAACAGATGATACAGCTATGTGTATTTTAGAGAGCAGAGGATACATTTTCAGAACAGTGCACTGGAATTTAGCAATGTTTCCCTTGTAACATTAACAAGAGCTGCAGACTAACTCCTTGTGACCTGTACTAAACAGTCATTTCCCACTTCCCCAATCAATCAACAAATAACATTTTGTACTGCTTCTGAATGAACAATTCCCTGATTCTTAGCACAAAAACTCCAGAAAAGTGGTTCTTCTTAGAGTGCTTGCTCATATCCATTCCAGTTAGGTGTGCGCGCGCCACGTGCACATTCATCGGAAGATTTTTACCCTAGCAACACTCGGTGGGTTGCCTGGGCACCCCCTGGAGTGGCGCTGCCATGGAGCCGGATATATACCCCTGCCGACCCAACCGCCCCTCAGTTCCTTCTTACCGCCCGTGTCGGTCGTTGGAACAGTGCAGCGCGGCTTAGCTGATCTCCACCTCCCTAGCTACTCATAGTTTTCTCGTTATTGTGTATATGGTGCAAATTTCTATACTTGCAGTTAGTTTATTATTTTCTTTAACATAGTTAGTGTATATAGTTAAGAGGGGTTCAGGGATTAGCCCCTTCCCCTCACGCGGTGCTGAGGTCCATGCCTGGTTCACCGGTTTCAAAGCGTGCTCAGCCTGTCACAAGCTGATGCCTACAGGAGATCCTCACGACTCCTGCCTTATGTGCCTCGGGGAATCCCACCTCGCAGATAAGTGCCGCATTTGCAAGGCCTTCAAGCCGCGGACCAAAAAGGAGTGGGACTTTCGTCTTAGACAGCTCCTGACAGAGGCAGCTCTTACTCCTCCACCCTCAGCATCGAGCACCGGACAGTCCGCACTGGGGAGAAGTGCATCTTCAGCACCAGAGCATACTGGTACCGCTAAGGTCCCTCGGCACCAACAGTCGCCGGCCCAGATGTCTGCTCAGCACCACTCCCTCTCCCGGCGGATAAAAAAAACATAAGACTCCTGTGGCTTCCGTGTCCATGCCGCAGTTGGAGCACCCGCCTAAGTCGGACCGCCAGGCACCAACAACTGCTGTGGCACCGACAACTTCAGCACCGTCAATTCCAGTCCCACAAGAGCCATTGAATCGGTCCCTGACAGCTCTCCAGCACATGCCGTGGTTGAGCTTACTATTCCCTCCACTCTAGAGACATTCTCTATGGCAAGGGAACTGATTGCACTGACGGAGTTTGCGCTGCCTCAACCCCCGGCACCGCCAGTGCAGGTTATACAGTTCATAGGCAAGTCTGCCCTACTGAGACCATCCTCCGTTGGCACCGCTGAGAGGCACCGATTATGATCAAGGTCCTGCTGGCATTCTCAGTCCCATCGCCCATCCTGGTTCCGACACCGCTCGCAGTCCCGGTACCGTCCAAGACCCCATTCACCGGCCCGGTACTCTCGGTACCAATCAAGCTCACGGCACCGCACCTCTCGCAGCCGCTCCCAGCATCGAGCTTCGAGGTCCCGGTCAACCTCCCGGCATCGTTCCAGTTGCAGGTCCTGGTCTTATTCCCGATACCGGTATAGCACCCAGTACCACTCTCCGCCACAGCGTACAGACAGACTACCCGGGCATGGAGACCATTCTCAGGGGTTTTCAGCTCCTCCTTGGCCGGATTTAAATGTGCCCAGCCGTATCTTCCAAGAGACCCAGGCTCAAGACCAAGGACCTCATCAGTGATCCTTCTGGACGCCTTGGGCATATCACCAAGCCCAAGGTGGACCTCCAGTGCCATCACGCTCCTTACCATTGGAGCACCAGGTGCAGGAGGCTACTGTTAGCCACCCCCCTTCTGCAGGTACGAAGGATGCTCCTATTCAGGCACCAGACCCTCAGGTCCCACCAGAGTCAGACGTTGCCCAAGTCCACAAGACTATGGAGGACCTGATTGTCCCTGGCCTTTCCTCTTCCTCTTCTCCAGATGAAGCGGTGGTGGGGACATCCTCCTCAGGCCCTCCTCCAATTGACCTATGGTCACATCAAGACCTCCTGAGATGGGTGGCCCTGAATATGAACCTCCAAGTGGAGGAGGTTCTGGAGATAGAGGACCCGGTGGTAGATATTTTGTCAGCTGACACTCCCACAAGGGTGGCCTTACCATTTATTCAGACGATCCAAGCAAAGGCTGATACCATCTGGCAGTCTCCAGCATCTATTCTGCCCATGGCTAGGGGAGTTGAGAGGAAGTATATTGTGCCCTCTAAGGGGTACAAGTACCTGTAGGTACACCCTCCTCTCTGCTCCCTCATTGTCCAATCAGTTTAAAAAAAGGGAGCTCCATGGCCAGCAAGCCCCTGCCCCAAAAGCAAAGGAGGCTAGACACATGGATTTATTGGGACGTAAAATCTACTCTGCGGGAGCCCTCCAACTCAGAGTGGCAAACCAACAAGCCCTGCTTAGCCGCTATAACTATAACACCTAGGCAGCGGTTGAGAAATTCAGAGTTAGTCCCCCCAAGACTCGCGTCAAGAGTTCGCCACCTTCTTTTCTTCCTCCAAAAGGGCTGCAAACTTCTCTCCAGGCCTCGTTAGACGCAGGCAACTCCGCAGCCAGAACTTTGGCTTCAGGAATTGCCATGAGGCGAATATCATGGCTTCAGGTGTCAGGCCTTCCACCTGAATTGCAGCATACGATACAGGACTTGCCCATTGAAGGTCAGGGCCTATTTTCAGAAAAGACTGACCCTGGGCTGCAGAGTCTGAAGGACAATAGGGTGATCATGCATTCGCTTGGGATTCACTCTCTGCAGATTCAGCGCAGACCCTTCCGGCCCCAGCCTCAGCACCCTTACTCCCCGCCTAGACAGCGGCAGGACTTCGGCAGGAGGCGTGGCCAAGGCAATTGCATACAGCAGTCCGGACCCCAAGAGGGTCAGAATTACGGCCCCACCAAACCACCCGCTGGACCTAAACCAAACTTTTGAAGGTGCGTCAGAGGGAGACGTACCAGTTGTTCAACAGGATCCTTTCCCTCCCTTTTTCAACCACCTCTCCTTTTTCCTCCCTGTGTGGACCCCACTAACTTCAGATCGTTTGGGTCTTACGCACAGTAGAATTTGGATACCGCCTTCAGTTTATTTCGCCCCCCCCCCCACCGACCATCGTCGTCCCTCTTCAGGGACCCCTCTCACGAGCAAATCCTCTTGCAGGAGGTACAGTCCCTCCTTGTTATGGGAGCTATAGAGGAGGTACTGGAGGACTTGAGGGGCAAGGGGTTCTGCTCCTGCTATTTCCTAAGCCCCAAGGTGAAGGGAGGTCTCAGACCAATTCTAGACCTGTGGGGACTCAACAAGTTCTTGATAAAGTTGAAGTTCCGCATGGTATCCCTGGGGACCATCATCCCATCCTTGGAGACTGGTATGCTGCCCATGATATGAAAGACGCATATTTTCACATTGTCATTTATCCTCTGCACAGATGGTACCTCAGGTTTGTGGTCAACAGTCAACATTTCCAATTTACAGTCCTTCCATTTGGCCTCTCCACAGCCCCAAGAGTGTTCACAGAGTGTATGGCCTTAGTTGCCTCCTCCCCCCGTCAACACATACACGTCTTCCCGTATCTCGATGATTGGCTCATTCGTGGGGCCTCCAAGACCCAAGTAACGCAGCACGTGGGCATCATCAAGGACCTATTCATCCAACTAGGCCTGATCAACCTAGAGAAATCTACTCTGGTTCCCACACACAGAATAGAGTTCAGTGGGGCCATTCTGGACTCCAGTCTCACCAGGGCCTGCTTACTACAGCAGCGGTTTCACGCAATGATATCTATTATACAAGGCCTACAAAAATTCCCCACCACTTTGGCTCAAACGTGTCTCGGCCTCCTGGGTCACATGGCTGCCTGCATGTTTGATCAAGCATGCCAGGCTATGCCTACGTCCCCTTCAAATTTGGCTCTCCTCAGTATACCATCCGGGGAGACACAATATAGACAGGATCCTCACGGTTCCCCCGAGACTCCTAGGCTCCCTCGACTGGTGGTTGACGCCCTCCCTGGTGTGTGCAGGGATGCTGCTCCATCCACCCCAGCCTTCTATGGCCTTGACGATGGATGCGTCATCTCTCGGCTGGGGTGCTCACCTTGGACATCTTCGCACTCAAGGCCTTTAGTCATCTCAGGAGCTGGCCTTGCACATCAATGTCCGAGAGTTGAGAGCAGTCTGCCTTGCATGCCAGGCGTTTCAACAGCATCTGCAAGGCCATTGTGTCTCAGTGTTCACAGACAACACAACGGCCATGTATTACATAAACAAACGGGGGGGACACGGTCCTCCCCCCTTTGTCAAGAAGCCATTCAACTCTGGGACTTTTGTATAGCCCACTTGATAGACCTGGTAGCGTCCTTTCTCCTAGGGGTTCGGAACACTCTGGCGGATCGACTCAGCAGATCCTTCCACTCTCATGAGTTGTTGATCCATCCGGACATTATTCATTCTGTCTTCCGGAAGTGGGATTTTCCTTGCATAGACCTCTTTGTTTCCCGCAAGAACAGGAAATGCCAGATGTCCTGCTCCTTCCAAGGTCTCTTCCCCAGGCTCTATCTCAGACGCTTTCCTGATATCGTGGACGAGCCAATTGCTTTATGCCTTTCCACCGTTCCTGCTGGTTCACAGGGTCCTGCTAAAGCTCCACAGGGACGGAGCTCGCTTGACCGTGATCGCCCCAGCCTGGCCCAGGCAGCACTGGTACACCATGTTGCTCGACCTGTCGATAGCCAGCCCAATTACCCTGCCTCTTCACCCAGACCTCGTAACTCGGGACCACAGCAGACTTCACCACCCAGACATGCAGTCCCTTCACCTCACAGCATGGCTCCTGCATGGTTGAGCCAGTCAGAGTTACGCTGCTCTGCCTCAGTACAACAAATACTCCTGGATAGCAGGAAACCTTCCACTCGGTCTACGTATTTGGCCAAGTGGAAGCATTTTTTCCTGCTGGTGCGAAACACAAAATGTTACTCCCACCGAGGTCTCCATCCCCGCAATCCTGGACTACCTCTGGTCTCTCAAACAGCAGGGCCTGGCGGTATCATCATTGAGGGTGCACTTGGCAGCCATTTCTACCTTCCACCCAGGGTAGAGTGGCCGCTCTGTGTTTTCACACCCTATGGTTTCAAGGTTCCTCAAGGGCTTGGAGCGCCTATACCCCCAAGTACGCCGCCCTGCCCCTACCTGGGACCTCAACCTGGTCTTAACCAGACTTTTGTCTCCACCATTCGAGCCGTTAGCAACTTGCTCGCTGCTATACCTGGCCTGGAAGGCAGTTTTCCTTGTAGCCATTACATCGGCCAGACAAGTCTCCGAGCTTCAGGCGCTCACGGTGGACCCACCGTATACTGTGTTTCACAAGGACAAGGTGCAGTTGCGACCACACCCAGCGTTCCTCCCTAAAGTGGTATCGGCCTTCCATATCAATCAGGACATCTTCTTTCCAGTCTTCTTCCTGAAGCCGCACTCATCACGACGGGAGCAACAATTTGCACTCCCTAGATGTCCGTAGGGCACTCGCATTTTATATTGAACATATGAAGCCCTTTCGTAAACCTCTCCAACTCTTCGTCGCAGTGGCAGACCGAATGAAGGGCCTATCTGTCTCCTCCCAGAGGATCTCCACTTGGGTGATGGCATGCATCCACACTTGTTATGACTTGGCTCATGTTCCCTCGAGCCATCTCATCACACATTCTACCAGGGCTCAGGCTTCATCTGCTGCCTTCCTGGCTCATGTACCAATCCAGGAAATACGTTGCGCAGCTACCTGGTCCTCGGTCCACACCTTTGCTTCACATTATGCTCTGGTTCAACAGTCAAGAGATGATGTAGCCTTTGGCTCAGCAGTCTGCATTCTGCCACATCTCACTCCGACCCCACCGGGAAAGGGATAGGGAATTACCTAACTGGAATGGATATGAGCAAGCACTCGAAGAAAAGATGGTTACTCACCTTTCTAACTGTTGTTCTTTGAGATGTGTTGCTCATATCCATTCCAAACCCGCCTTCCTTCCCTTCTGTCGGAGTAACTGGCAAGAAGGAACTGAGGGGCAGTTGGGTTGGCATGGGTATATATCTGGGGCCATGGGTGCCCCCTGGAGTGGCACCGCCAGCCGACCCACTGAGTGTTGCTAGGGTAAAAATCTTCCGGCGAATGTGCACACGGCACACTCACTCTTAACTGGAATGGATATGAGCAACACATCTCGAAGAACAACAGTTACAAAGATGAGTAACCGTCTTTTCTCTCTGTGTAACACACAGAGTGGAAATGTCAATCATGGAATTGTAGTATGTGCTAAAAAGGGGATCTCAACTTGGGACTCTCTTCTATTTATTTAAAAAAAAAACAAAAAAAAAACAGCAAAGCTCACATAGTTTTCAGGCCTCAGATTACAAGGTAACCTGAAATTTGATTGCTGATTATGATTTCCCGGTACAGCTTGTCTCTTGTAGTGAGGGAATAATTTCGAAAGTATTTGAAAGAGCAAAACTGGTAGTTAGTTTCAAATTGAACTATTCTGGATAGTGGCTAAAGAAAAGAATTTAGACACCATTTCCACAGTTTCTGAATTAAAAGATTTTGTAGAGTTTAAGACAAGAAGGAAGATCAACCAGTTGGTCCTCCTGTATATCGCAGGCCATTACATTTCACCCCACTGAGTCCAGTAACTTGTGTTAGATTAAAGCACTTCTGTACTCAGGAGATTAAACTGTTGTGTGACAAAGGCAGAGGTCAGAAGAAGCTGAGATGCCACCAATGCCTGAGGATTCTGTAATGGCAGGGCATTGAGTAGGTGAGAGATGCCCAGATGATTCTAGCAGCTCAAACACACACCTCATGCTGCAGAGGAATGAAAAAACAAACAAAAAAGAAGGGTTCCCGCCAATCTGACCTGGGAGAAAATTCCTTCTCAGCTCCAACTGTGACAATCAGTAGGACCCTGAGCAGGGGAGCAAGACATACATGCCAGCCTTCTAGAAAGTGCATCCCTGTACCACCTTTGAACACTGATCTATCCAGTTCACTGTCTTATCTCAAACTGTAATCAATTTTGATGTTTCAGAGGAAGGTGAAACTTTCCTCTGGATATATCTGGCCAATTATACACAGAGAATCCTTCCTGACCATCCTAGGCAACTGGCTGACACCCTGAAATATTAGATTTAATTATAGTCATGGTGTTAATGAAGAGCTGCAAGTATTATGAGCATGTTGAAGGCAATGCAGAACTTCCTGTTTTCCCCATGGCCCATGAAGGAAGGGAATGAACAGTGGGTTTCATAAATTCACAGATCCCAAGGCCAGGGGGGACCACTTGACTTTTCATTCCAACCCTCCAGCACACAAACCTGCTATAGAATTTCTCCCAGAACCTCAACTAAAGCCTATATTTTAGAAAGATCTCTAATCTCATTTTAAGCAATCCAAGTAACAGTGAGTCTACAACCTCCCCTGACAGGCTGTTCTGATTGCACTGGTCTACAATTTTTGAGAAGTCGTCTGCTTCAGAGATAAAATGTGATATTTATTATGTATTTTGATGTGCTGAATTAAAATATGACAATTAAAACAACTGATCGGCTACTGTTTCTAAGATATTTAAGTTTTTACATTTTATGTCTATGTATACTGTGTAGATAGTAGAGTTTTAATCATCAATTGTAAACCTAGGTCTTTTCATGTGTTTATGGTTGCTTTACATGATGATATTTCACCTGTCCTGTTCATGTAAAACTTTAAAAATCAGCAAAAGGGTTATATAAATAAAATTTATGAAACAAAAGGCAAAAAACTATTATGTAGATAGATAGTTTAGTCCTATTCAGTGTCTACTCGGCGCTTCTTGGCTTGTCTCTTGTATTCATTAAATGGAGCATCTCTTGTCACTGTCCAGCAATAGTCTGCATGCATGGGCTCCATTTGCCCTGATAGCCTACCAGGAGATTCCACTGCTGTAGTCTGGAGCCCAACAGCTCTGCCTTACTCTTGGGTAGTTCCAAATCCCTGACAAGGTCATTCGGTTCACCTTGTGTTATGAGGTGTGGTTCAGAGGAGGAGAATGGGAGAAAATGTGGGTCCTGTGACATTGATGGTTCAGGACCAGAAGTTTCATCCTCTTCCTCTTCCTCATCTGACTCAAGTGAGAGTGATTCTAGTGCATCAGGAACCAGCAGTCCTTCTCTGTGGGGTACTAGGCGTATAGCTGATGGAATGTTTGGATAATGCACAGTCCGCTTTTTCTTCTTTGACACACCGTTCCCAACTGGAGGCACCATGCAGAAGTAACAATTGCTGGTATGATCTGTTAGCTCTCTCCAAATCATTGGCACTGCAAAAGGCATAGATTTCCTTTTCCTCTTCAACCACTGGCGAAGATTTCTTGCACAAGTGTTGCAGCATATGTGTGGGGCCCACCTCTTGTCCTGATCTCCAATTTTGCAGCCAAAATAAAGGGGATAGGCTTTCTTAACCTATAAGTGGTTATACTGCACTTTTGTGATGCAAAAGTCACTTCACCACAACCATAGCAGAAGTTATCTGCACTGTTCACACAAGTACGAGGCATCTCTGCTCACTTTGGCTAAACAGAAATGTGTCACTTTGCAAAATCAAACACTGACAAATAAGAGAGCACGACGCTGTATGATTTCTAGAGCTGATATAGGGCAATTTGTTCAGCAGAGTGATGTAAGCTTCATTATGATTGCCTCATCCATGACTTTGAGGAATAACATGCAATTCATATCATGTATGATGCAATACCAGCTTCAGATTGCATCATTCATTGTTTTGCCTCAAAAGCAAGTCCTGTCCAAACCCAGTCATAGATTTATTCATAGATCCAGTCAAAGATGTATTTTAGTCATTTCTGGGGTTTAAATTGAGATCCCTTCCCTTTATAACTCACTTATCCTCTGCCATTCCCAAGTCCAGGGTCGTATATACTGACCCAATAGCATATCTTGAAAACTAGAGCCAATCAACAATTTTAAGCATCATTTTCGTTCTCAGTGATCCAGAATTAGTAAAGTTGGACTACATTAATTTCAGAAGCATTTTGGCTGTAGAGCAGTGTTATTAAGGTTGTTTTTATGCTTGTGTGACATTCCTCAGGGTACAATCTGGACTGTTGAACAGCTGTGTCCCCTCAATTCTCCAAACTGGGCTGCCTTTTACACTGCTCTGCTGCAAGAACAGCCACACCTGGCCTCTTCGCACACAGCCTCTAGCATGCAAAATAACTCCACTATATGTTACATGAATGCTCTCCTAGTCCCAGCATTGTCCCTCAGAAATGTGAATTATGTACTGCCCAGCACCCTATTGGATAATACAAGCTCATAGAAAGTTCATTATTTCATCAAGGAAAATGATATGCACCAGCCTTGTGATCACAAATGAGGTTTTCCCCACCCTTTAATCCAAACACATTGGTTAGATAAAACAGTGCTAGAAGTTTATTAACTACAGAAAGAAAAGAGATTTTAAGTGACTACAGGTAATGAGATATAAAAGGATTTTTCACAAAAGAAATAAAAAGATAAAACACAAGCTAATTACCTAACAACTATCTGAGTGAACTTAAAAGCAAAAGGATTTTCTAAGTATAACTGTACAGCAATCTATATAGGCTGAAAAGCCTCCCAGTTCAGCTCTTTGAGAATTGTTAATGTCATGAGCAGAGATGAAGGCGGAGAGTGAAGTTAAGTATTTTTCCCCCCTCTTTATAATTTGATTTCTTGTGCTAGAAACATCCTTGCTGAGTTATGGTGGCAAAATAGTTTCTTGTGGACATGAGATTTGAACCATTCTGGTGATGAAATGTAAATTTCTTGTTCATGCCTTCCCTCTGTCAGAGAATGGTCACTTAACTAAGTGATAGCCCACTTGTCTTTGTTGATATTTGTCTGGATTTGAAGGGTATAGTGGAATATGACATTTGCTGTTGATTGGATAACATTAGTTACATAATTAACCATGAGACATAGAAAGAAATAAACAAATGATCTATAAAAACCTTTAGAGTTGTATATCAATCTGGGACTGAGCAAGCTGTAGACTAGACCCTGAATTAGTGAGTACTACCTTTCTATTTGTGGTGATTAATTCTGGATGTATAATCATTGATTAATAAAAACCAGATGGACTTAGCTTTTGATGTCTCATAGGTTAATAATGGAAATAGAACCCATTATTACATTCTAATACACAGAGCCACAGTAATGGCAAAGATGAGCATACTCCACCCATAATATCTCCTGAAAGGAAATTAATTTGTCAAATTACAGTATGCAGGAATTAAACTGTGGGTAGAGATGGAGGGGAATGGGAAAATAAACGTTCATTTCTCGATGAAGAGAAACGTAAAGGTTACCTTCAAAATTTTCAACCTAAACATATACATAAAGACCAGATAAAATATTCCAATTCTGAATTTAAATCTTAAATGATGTTTTGAAATGATTACATCTGGCATTGTAGATTGGAATTCACTGAAGAGAAAAAAAGACTAAAACGAGAAGCAGCAGTGGCAGTAAAAACTTTGATTGTCAGGGACAGTATAGGAAGAGCATGAGCAAACTAGGTTAAGTGGAAAGCTGGTATAATTTGAGACACAGGCTATTGCAACAGATTAGACTGTTATAAGTCTCTGGATATTTTTAAAATCAGAATAAATCAGTGGTAGTACTTCAAATGAATGGACTTAACCTGACTCCTGGCTCGTAATGAGAAAATATAGGCTCAAACTAAAATCCCATATTCAGATCCTCTTGAACTTTGAGAGACTTTGAATGCAGATCTAAATTTGCTGCTGTGACCTCTTTCTGTAATCAGCTCAACCAACATCCTTGAACCAAATGCCTATGAACTTTGTGAAAGTTCAGGACCTGGTGTGACATCTGCCACTGAAGCTCTTCTCTTACAGTGAGTAGAAGAGAGATTAATCATGCAAACAGAACTTCCTAAATATAGGCCAGACAAAAGCTTGAATTATGTAGTCATGTGAGTTGTCTAAGAGGAAAATGTTACTGGACTTAATAGTGAATGTTATGCTTAAATCTGAGCATATATATATGCTGAATTATATTTCATGACTGAGGGAAAAAGTTTCTCAGATTTGCACATGGGATTTTGAGACTACCTTAGGAATATATCCAAAATCAGAATTTGCCCTGAAGCTGTATTTTTTTTTCTGATTTATATTGACTATTTACATTGTGGGTATCTTTCATAACTGATAAATAAGGCTAAGTATTAGTCACAGGTATTTCTAGTAAAAGTAATGGACAGGTCATGGACAGTAAACAAAAATTCATGGCCTGTGACCTGTCCATGACTTGTACTCTATACCCCTGAGTAAATCTTGGGGGAGGAGGGTGGCACGAGGTTCTGCAGGTGATCGTAGGGGCAGCCCGGGGAGGTGCTGTGGGTGCTCAGGGGGTCAACTCGGGGGTGGGGGTGGCCTGAGGGGGGGTGCCACAGGTGCTGAAGGGGGGGCGGACATCAGCGCACGGCCCGGGACCCCTGCTGGTGCAGGGCAAGTGGGACTGATGGGGCTGGTAGGCTCACTGTCTGGCTCCGTGCTTCCCTGAAAGCAGTGACATCCCTCAGCTTCTAGGCAGGGGCATGGCCAGGCAGCTCTTTTCTGCCCTGAGTGCCTGCTCTGCTGCTCCCATTGGCCGAGAATCCCGCCTAATGGGGGCTGTGGGGGGGCAGTGCCTGCAGGCAGAGGCAACGTGCAGAGCCCTCTGGCTACACCTCCAGCTAGGAGCCAAGGGCTGTTGCTGCTTCTGTGGAGCTCCCCCCACCCTCCCAACAGGTAAGTGCCACCTAGAGTCCTCACCTCCTCCCACACCCCAACCTCAAGCCTTGAGTCCCCTCCCTCACCTAAACTCCTGCTGCTGCTGGAGGAGTGCAGGGCGGTGGCCCAAGACTGCCTCAGCAGTGGCTGGTGTGGCTGGCCCAGGGGCTACCCAAGCTCCTCAGGCAGCCCCTGGGCGAACTGCACTGGCAACTGCAGAAGTCACAGAGGTCCCAGGTAGTCACAGAATCAGTGACTTCCATGACTAACTTGCAGCCTTACTGATAAATACTATTCTTGGTTCCTATTAGTCCTTTCCATCTTACCTACTAAGTTACAGAAATAATAAAGTTGATTAAATATGTATTGCAAGGTAAATAACAAGTCATTTCATGGTAATTTTGTGCTAAAATTATTGCAAGTCATGGTGAATGCCTGAGACTTCATATCACCATGCTGTCTCCTGTTGTTTGTGCAATTAAATCATGATACTGCAATGTGATGAGGCCTCTTAATTCCCATTGGCTTCAGCACCTCATAGGGCCAGACCCTTAATTTGCAACATTGCATTTGCAATCTAATCCAAAACATGAAATTAGAATATGAAATGTTCCTGTCTTATTAGGTTTTCTTCCCCATCCACTTGACTGCTTCAATGCATTTCGCTGATGAAATGAGTGTGTGGGCTGTGGTTTACATCAACAGAGTAAAATATTAACTTTCTTTTGAGATTGTGAACTGTAAAGATTGAAACTTCAGTTCTCTTATCTGCGTTATATCCCTTTAAGTGGCAGTTGGAACTACAGTAAACATATAATTAAATAAAATCATTTAATTGCAGAAATTTTAGCATTCAGAAATGCCAGTTGTGAAAATTTAGATTTGTTTACAGTTTATTTTCAACTCCTCTTATCCTTTGTTTGTCTTCTCCATTTAAATCATGAGCTTTTGAAGTTTGGAGTTTTATCTCACCATGTGCTTGTGCACTACCTAGAACAATGGGTCCCCAATCTCTCGTGAATCAGCTAGGTTTTGGGGTCTATGGGCACTATAGTAATGCAAGTGACAGTAATTTTATCTCAAACCATAACAACACTCAGGGGAGGAGGAAGGGGAACCAGAGTCACCGTAAAATAAAGTGCCTTGTCCAAGATAAGAGAGTAGATCAATAGCAGAGCTGGGAATTTAATGCAGCCCTTCTCATTTGTCAGCCCAGTGCTATTTTTCCTGCATAGGGGCTCAAGTGAGCACACATGAATCTTCTCAGCGCAGCTCAGTGATCATTTATAAATGATTCTATAGAAACAAGACACTGTTATTTTAACAACTGTTGAGAATCGGGACCATACATTTATTTACATCATTTCCTTTCAGATTGGGACCTATAGTAAGAGAACTGAAAGACACATGGCAGAGTGATGAGCATGGCATAAAAGCCTAGGCAGGTAGGTAGATGGAGTCATGTGGAGTGTTTAAACAACAGCAGCATGAAACAAAGAGCTTCTGAAGAAATTGTAATTTGACAGCTCAAGCACAAGCTATTTGAAAGACACAATAAAATGTGTGTACCATGCTCAATCAAATTTGTAAGCTACATTTTGAGACTAGAACTAGGCAATACAATAAATAAACCCATTCCTACTGCCTTGTGCCCATCAGTCAGGAAGAGGAGACATAATGACTTTCATGAAGGAGTTGCGGACTAAGAATTGTTTTGAATAATTGATATATTTCTGACAATTGCAATCCATTCACAATTTGCAAACAGGAAAAAAGAGTTAAAATTCATTTAATAAATGATTAACTATAAAGTATTAGCTAAGCTGCAATAAAGACACAATTTCAAGAACCCTTCTCATGTTCTGGATTTTCTTTACCGGGCCTGTGCTGCAGGAGAAAATATTAATCGCATGATGTTGGTTGGCAGGAACCAAGTAAGTGTTCCAGATAGTATAAATATAAGTCAGCTGACTATGGAAAAAATATCTACCACCATTCATGTCATTCAGATTCAGCCATCCTATTCCTGCCTTTAGGTTCCCTCCTACCTAATCAGAAAGAAAATAGAACTTGCTGATAGAACTGCAGGGCCACTTCCCCAAGTGGGGGGAAAAAACAATGTTGTTCCCAGCCTCGAAGGCAATTCCCCAAGCCATTCTCTAGCTCTGGCATTTAAAAGCAAGCAGGTGATTTTTAACATAGCAGAGGTGGGCAGGAAATGGCTGTTGGGGCTTATTCCTTCACCCTCTCACTTCCCTGGTCCTTTTCGCATGAACAGAGAGCAACAATACCCAAAGTCCAAAGGTGCAAACAATTTGACGTTTATTGAGGTGAACTTCCAGCAAGCATGATTCCACTTTCCTTCCTTAGTGTCTCCCTTCCCAGCTCTGACACCACAGAGCCTTACCTGTGTCCCTGTTCCCATTCCCATTTTCCCCCCTTAGCAAAACATGATCCCAAATCCCCCACCCTCAATCCCTGTTCCCATTCCTCCCTTACTTCCTGATTTGACTGCAGGCTATATAGTAAAACTTGAGTTCTGCTTAGTTATACCTTAACCAATCATTTTACTGAACTTTAACTATTTTTTTTCTCCTGCTGATAATGGCCCTCAAGATTTGGAAGTATCCTGTCCCCTGATTGGTCCTTTGGTCAGATGACAGCCAGGCTCACTGATCTTGTTAACCCTTTACAGGCAAAAGAGATATGAAGTACTTCTGTTCTATTAACTCTTATTTATCTGTTTATGACATGCCCCCCTCAAATCGCTGACAGCGTGGGACCACACTGGCAGTGATTTCTCCCTAGAACTCTAGAATAAACAGATCAATAAACACATGCACCCTTACATATGCTACTATGTATGTACAACTACAAGATTCTTCACTTTGTAAGGACAATTTTTAACCAGTTGATTTTGGGAAACTTTCATGGGAGAGTGCATCAGCTCCTTGGTTTGTTGCTGCTGCAGACGTTCCTGGGTTGTGGAGAGGGTCACCTTTCGCATGCCACAGTCACTTTTTCCTTCATCGTAGACACCGTCAGGCCACTCAGCGTCATCTCCTCTCTGGGCTGTCAGCTGACAAACCTGTAAGTCTCTGGAATAAAAGGGTTTGAGAGAATTAACGTAGTACACTTTGGGCTTTAGGGAGGAATTGGGAAATGCTGTGAGGTAGTTAACAGCTCCCAGGCGCTCTTGGACTGTGAATGACCCTTCCCATGATGCTTCCATCTTATGGGCCTTTTGTGCCTTCAAGACCATAACCTGGTCTCCTACCTTGAAGGAACACTCTCTGGTATGTCTATCATACCAGGCCTATTGCTCTTTTTGAGCATCCTTTAGGTTTTCTTTAGTGAGGGCTAAAGAGTGTCGGAGGGTGTTTTGTAGGTTGCTTGCAAAGTCCAGAATGTTAGTTCCTGGAGAGGGTGTAAACCCCTCTCATTGCTGCTTCACCAACTGTAATGGCCCTTTAACCTCGTGGCCATACACAAGCTCAAACGGTGAAAACCCTAAACTGGGATGTGGTACAGCCCTGTAAGCAAAGATCAACTGCTGCAACACTAGGTCCCAGTCATTGGAGTGTTCATTCATGAATTTACATATCATGGCCCCCAAAGTTCCATTAAACCTTTCCACCAGGCCATTGGTTTGATGGTGGTACGGGGTGGCAACCAAGTGATTCACCCCATGAGTCTCCCACAGTTCTTTCATGGTCTCTGCCAGGAAATTAGTCTCTGAATCCGTAAGGATGTCGGAGGGCCAACCTACCCTGGCAAAAATGTCCATTAGGGCCTGGCACACAGTTTTAGCCCTAGTGTTGCCTAGAGCTACTGCTTCCGGCCATCGGGTAGCAAAGTCCACGAAAGTCAATATGGACTGCTTTCCTCTGGGGGTCTTTTTTGGGAAAGGACCCAGAATATCCACAGCTACTCGCTGAAATGGGACCTCTATTATGGGAAGTGGTTGGAGAGGGGCCTTGACCTGGTCTTGGGGCTTTCCCACTTTTTGGCACACCTCACAAGACCGGGCATACTTGGCAACATCCTTGCCCATCCCCTTCCAGTGGAAGGACTTCTCCAACCTGTCTTTGGTTCTGTTCACCTCAGCATGGCCACTGGGATGATCATGGGCTAAGCTTAAGAGCTTCCCCTGGTATTTAGTTGGAACCACCAACTGTTTTTGTGGATGCCAGTCTTCCCGGTGCCCACCAGAAAGAGTCTCTTTATATAAAAGCCCTTGTATAACAAACTGGGATCGGTTAGAAGAGCTGAGAGGCGGTGGGGTGCTCCGTGCCATCGCCCAAGCTTTTTGAAGGCTGTTATCTGCTTCCTGCTCAGTCTGGAACTGTTTCCTGGAGGCTGTAGACACCAGTTCTTCCTTAGACTGTGGACTTGGGCTTGGTCCTTTGGGAAGCGACGTAGGTGATATGGTTGTTTTCGTGGCTGGTGAACCGCTCTCGACTGGTGCACCAGGTGGTGTTTCTGGCCCTGGCTGAGCCTCTTGGGTCTGGTTGTCTGCTGCTTCTGCCAGTTCAGGCTCACTGGTGCCCTCTGGCGTTGGGGTTGAAGATGTATTTGCAAGCGCTGGCGTCTGTGCTGGCAATGGTTCTGGTGCTGGTTGCGTCTCCAGGTCCAGGTCTGGGACTGGAAGTACTGTGGCTGTTGCAGTCATTGGCAGGGGATCCGGGTCCACTACCTCTGTCTGGGTCTCTGCTAACACAGACGGGGCCCCTGTGGACTGCTCAGGAACAGGGATGGGTCTGGAAGCTTGCCTGGCTTGGCTGCATGTAACCATTCCCACCCTCTTGGCCCACTTTACCTGGTTGGCCAAGTCTTCCCACAGTAGCATGGGGATGTGATAATTGTCATAGACTGCAAATGTCCTCATTCCTGACCAGCTTTTGTACTGGACAGGCAGTTTACCTGTAGGCAAGTTTACAGCTTGTGCCATGAAGGGCTAAATTGTCACTTGGGCCTTTGGGTTGATGAATTTGGGGTCCACCAAGGATTGGTGGATAGCTGACACTTGTGCCCCGGTGTCTCTCCACGCGATAACCTTCTTTCCGCCTACTCTCAAAGTTTCCCTTTGCTCCGAGGGTATTTGAGAGGCATCTGGGCCTGGGGATCTTTGGAGTGATGGAGATATAAAGAACTGCACTCGGTTGGGGTTCTTGGGGCAGTTGGCCTTTATATGTCCCAGTTCATTACACTTGAAGCTGACTGGTCACTGGGCTGAGGTGGGTTACTGGAGATTGGTGAGGTGAGAGAATAGGGCGTCGGCGGCTTTCCTTGGGTTGTAGGTGGGGTCTTGGGTTGCCCTTGGGTATAGGGTTTATTGTCGGTGTGACCCCTGTGATATTCGCTCCCCTTGATAGCAGCTTTTTTCTTTTCTGCCACTTCCACCCATCTGGCTCCAATCTCCCCCACCTCAGTTACAGTTTTGGGCTTTCCATCTAGGATGTACCTTTCTATTTCCTCTGCAACACCCTCTAAGAACTGCTCCAATTGTATTAGGAGGTGCATGTCATTCAGAGATTTAACATTGGCTTCTGATATCCAGGCATTATAATTCTTTCCAATGTGGTAGGCTTGTCGGGTGAATGACCTTAGGGCTCTGAACCTCCGACGGGCATGCTCAGGTGTTAGCCCCATTCTGATTCTGGCCTTGGTTTGAAAAAGTTTATAATCATTCATGTTCTCCTTAGGCACTTCAGCCGCCACCTCTGCTAGGGGTCCACTGAGCAGTGGCCTCAGCTCTATCATGTACTGGTCTTCAGAAATGCTGTACCCATGGCAGGTTCTTTCAAAAATTTCTAGGAAGGTCTCAGTGTCATCACCTGCCTTGTAGGTGGGAAATTTCTTGGGATGTGGAACAATAACTGGAGAATGGTTGTTAGGGTTGGCTGGAGCATGCTGCCTAGCCTGCGCTAATTCCAGTTCATGCTTTCTCTCTCTTCCCCTCTCCTTTTCTTTTATCTCCAGCTTTCTCCTGTGGGCAGCCTCTCTTTCTCTCTCTCTCTCAGTTCCATCTCTTTTTGTTTTATTTCTAGTTCTTGTAGTTTCTTTTCCATGTCTCTCTTGTGGTCTGTGTCTTGATTTGTTCCTCTGCCTCCAATTTTGCCCGTTCCTGTTTCAGGGTGTCCTTGGTAGTCATGGTTTCTGCTTTCTTGTGTTGGGGCACCCTCTGGTGTTTACTGCTTGAAATTCTGCTTTTCTGTTGCCTTCTTTGGGTTGCTTAGCAACGGAGTCTTTTAGCTCCTTCTACCTAGCTATTCCCAACAGAGTTAGAAAGTAAAACACCCATTCATTTGCAAATGTGTTTTGCTGGTGTATGGTGACTCACAGCTGGAGTCCCTTTGTTTAACAAAGATCCTTGTTAAACCCTAATGCCTTTGCCTTCAGAGTACTCAGAAGAGAGAGACCAAAAAAACCTTGCAGACCTTTGCTTTTAAAACAATCTCCTCTAGCCTGCTTTACACACAGCTAGCAGCAAAAGAGAAAGGAAAAAGTCCTACTGGCTTTTGCTTCTAAACCCAAACCTCAGTCTGCCTGCAGATAGCTAGCAGGGAGAGAAATAAAAACCTCACTGGCTTTTTGACTTCTGTCTGTCTATCTACCCCATACGCTGCACACCATGTCATGGTATAATTCCCCACTCTGAACCTTAGCGTCCAAAAAATGAGGTACCAGCATGAATTCCTCTAAGCTCAATTACCAGCTTAGTACTTGTAGCTCTGCCACCAACCAGGAATTTCAGTGCCTGGGACACTCCGGTCCCCCCCTCCCCCAAACCTTGCCCGGGGACCCCCAAGACCCAGTCCCTCTGGATCTTAACACAAGGAAAGTAAACCCTTTCCCTCACCGTTGCCTCTCCCAGGTTTCCCCTCCCTGGGTTACACTGGAAGATCACTGTGATTCAAATGCCTTGAATCTTAAAACAGAGGAAAATTCACCTTCCTCCCTCCTTCTCTCTCCCCCTCCAAGACTCTCCCTGAGAGAGAAAGTAATCCTAACACAGAGAGAAATTAACTTCTCTCTCCCCCTTCCCTCCTTTCTCCCCACCAATTCCCTGGTGAATTCAGACCCCGTCCCCTGGGATCTCACACCAGAATAAAACAGGTTCTTAAACAAGAAAAGCTTTTAATTAAAGGAAGAAAATACAGTAAAAATTATCTTTGTAAATTTAAAATGGAATAGGTACAGGGTCTTTTAGCTATAGACACTGGGAATACCCTCCTAGCCTAAGTATACAAGTACAAATTAAAATCCTTTCAGCAAAATACAAAATTGAACTCCTCCCAGCCAAATACACATTTGCAAATAAAGAAAAACAAACATAAGCCTAACTCGCCTTATCACCTAGTACCTACTATTTTGAATCTATAAGAACCTGTATCAGGGAGATTGGAGAGAAACCTGGTTGCGCGTCTGGTCACTCTCACAACCCAGAGAGAACAACAACCAAAATCTAACAGCACACACAAAAACTTCCCTCCCTCAAGATTTGAAAGTATCCTGTCCCCTGATTGGTCCTCTGGTCAGGTGACAGCCAGGCTCACTGATCTTGTTAATCCTTTACAGGCAAAAGAGATATGAAGTACTTCTGTTCTATTAACTCTTACTTATCTGTTTGACAAGCTCACCTTAATTGATTACTCTCATTACAGTTAGTATGGCAACACCCATTTTTTCCATGTTGTGTATATATATCTTTCTACTGTATTTTCCACTGCATACATCCAATGAAGTGGGGTTTAGCCTATTAAAGTTTATGCTCAAATAAATTTGTCTCTAAGTTGCCACAAGTATTCTTCATCCTTTTTGCTGATACCGACTAACATGGCTACCACTCTAAAACCTTAGACAAGTTAGATATCTTCAGATCACCAGGGCCTGATGAAATGCATCCTAGAAGACTCAGAGAGCTGACTAAGGAGATTTGAGCCATTAGCAATTATCTTTTAAAAGCCATAGAAGACAAGAGACATTCCAAAAGACTGGAAAAGGGCAAATATAGTGCCCATCTACAAAAAGAGAAATAAGGACAACCCAGGAAATTACAGACCTGTCAGCTTACCTTCTGTACCAGAAAAGATAATGGAGAAAAGAATTAAGCAATCAATTTGCAAACACCTAGAAGATAATAAGGTGATAAATAACAGTCAGCATGCATTTGTCAAGAACAAATCATGTCAAACCAGCCTGATAGCTTTCTTTGACAGGGTAACAAGCTTGTGGATAGGGGCGAAGTGGTAGATGTGATATATCTTGACTTTAGTAAGCCTTTTGTTACTGTCTCACATGACCTTCTCATAAACAAACTAGGGAAATACAACCTAGATGGAGCTACTATAAGGTGGGTGCATAGCTTGTTGGAAAACTGTTCCAGGAGAGTAGTTATCAGTGGTTCAAAGTTAAGCTGAAAGGGCATATCAAGTGGAGTCCTGCAGGGATCAGTTCTGGGTCCAGTTCTGTTCAGTATCTTCATCAGTGATTTAGATGGACAGAAAGCTGAATGGATAGAAAGCTGGCTAGATCATCGGGCTCAATGGGTAGTGATCAAAGGCTCGATGTCTTGTTGGCAGCCAGTATCAAGCGGAGTGCCAACCAGTATCAAACAGTCCTGGGTCTAGTTTTGTTCAACATCTTCATTAACAATCTGGATGATGGGATGGATTCCACCCTCAGCAAGTTTACAGATGACACTAAGCTGAAGGGAGAGTTAGATAGCTTCCAGAGTGACCTAGACAAATTGATTGATGGCTAAAAGAAATCTGATGAAGTTCAACAAGGACAAGTGCAGAGTCCTGCACTTAGGATGGAATAACCCTATACACTGCTATAGGCTGTGAGCCAACTGGCTAAGTGGCAGTTCTGCAGAAGGCTAACGGCATATTGGGCTGCATTAGTAGGAGCATTGTCAGCAGATTGAGGGAAGTGATTATTCCCTTCTATTCAGCACTGGTATGGCCACATCTGGAGTAT
The DNA here is from genome assembly GCF_007399415.2 of Gopherus evgoodei. NCBI lineage: Eukaryota > Metazoa > Chordata > Testudines > Testudinidae > Gopherus > Gopherus evgoodei. Next base: position 128,353,739 of record NC_044323.1, read on the forward strand.
TGCATCCAGTCTTGGACTTCCCATTACAGAAGTGAGACACTAAGGAAGGAAACTGGAATCATACTTGCTGGAAGTTCACCCCAATAAACATCAAATTGTTTGCACCTGAATTGAAAATATTTATTTTTAGAAGATGCTGCTTTACATCTTTTTTTAATAGAAGGTAATATTGCTGTTCCATCCACAGCATCACAATGGGAAATGAGGAGCTCTCAGAATCATTAATGTTAATTTTTAACAAATCTTGGAAAACTGGGGAAATTTCATAGGACTGGCACTGGCAAATGTAGTTCCAATATTTAGAAAGGATAAAGAGGATTACTCCAGGAATTATAGACTGGTTAGCCTGATGTTGGTCCAGGGTAAAATAGTGGATAGGTTAATTCAGGACTATATTTGCAAAGAATTAGAGTCTAAAAATATAATTAAATGCCAGTCAGCTTGATTCAATGAAAGATAGGTCTTATCAACCAATCCTGTTGTTCTTTGTAGATTACAAGATTACCGGTCCAGTTAATAAAGGCAACTGTGTTGATATAAGAACAGAAGTACTTGTGGCACCTTAGAGATTAACAAATTTATCTGAGCATAAGCTTTCATGGGCTACAGTCCACTTCATTGGATCTGAATAAGTGGGCTGTAGCCCATGAAGGCTTATGCTCAAATAAATTTGTTAGTCTTTAAGGTGCCACAAGTACTCCTGTTATTTTTGCAGATACAGACTAACATGGCTGCTACTCTGAAACCTGTGTTGATATAGTATAATTGGGTTTCTCCAAGTCATTTGATTTAGTATCACAAGACATTTTAAATTAAAAACTTGCATTACATGCAGGGGCGGCTCTAGGTATTTTGCCGCCTCAAACACGACAGGCAGGCTGCCTTCGGCGGCTTGCCTGCGGGAGGTCCCCGGTCCCGCATATTCGGCGGCACGCCTGTGGGAGGTCCGCCAAAGCTGCGGGACCAGTGGACCCTCCGCAGGCCTGCTGCCGAAGGCAACCTGCCTGCCGCCTTGCGGTGACCTTCAGAGTGCCCCCCGTGGCTTGCTGCCCCAGGCACGCGCTTAGCGTGCTGGTGCCTGGAGCCACCCCTGATTACATGGAAATAACAGGGCATAGATTAGATGGATTAAAAATTGTCTCACTGTCAGGATCTCAAAATGTAGGTATTAAGGGGGAGAAATCAATGTGCAGGGCTGTTTCCATCAGGGTCCCTGTCAGGGTTCCCTCCCCACTCTGAACTCTGGGGTACAGATGTGGGGACCCACATGGAAGACCCGCTGAGCTTATTTCTACCAGTTTAGATTAAAAAGTTCCCCAAGGCACAAATCCTTCCTTGTCCTTGGAGGAGTACTGCTGCCACCACCAAGTGAGTTAGACAAAGATTCAGGAAAAGAACCACTTAGAATTCCTGTTTCCCCAAAATATCCCCCCATGCCCCTTCACCCTCTTTCCTGGGAAGGCTGGAGGGTGACCAAGGTGAGCAGAGACCAGACCCTTAAAAATTCTTTAAAAAACAGAACTTTATTATAAAAACAAAATAAAAGAAGCACCTCTGTAAAATCTAGATGGAAGGTAATTTTACAGGGTAATCACAACACAGAGGATTTCCCCTCTGGGCAAAACTTTAAAGTTACAAAACCAGGGATAAACCTCCCTCTTAGCCCTGGGAAAATTCACAAACTTAAACATACAATAATCTAATGCATTTCTTTGCTATTACTTATTATTTCTGTAAAATTGGATGCTTAATTCAGATATGGCTTAGGGAGATGTATTTTCCCTGCCCTGGTTCCTCGCTGACCCGGAGAGAAGAAAGGAACCCAAAACAAAAACCTTCCCTCACAGATTTGAAAGTATCTTCTCCCCGTATTGGTCCTTTACAGGTAAAGGGGGGGGATTAACCCTTTACAGGGTAAGGAGGGATTTTATGCTACCCTTAGCTGTATGTTTATGACAGCCCGCCAGGGTTCTTAAGTAAACTCTATTCAATATTTTTATCAGCATTCTAGAGGGTGCTATAAAATCTTTGCTTGTGGAGTTTGAGGATGACACAATGATTGGTGCACAGTAAAAAAGTAGGACAGATTACTGTTACAGGGTGCTCTGATTTACCTGCAGATAACGTCACAATGTGTTTTAATACAGCCAAATGTAAGTACCTATAAGTTGGGAGACTATCTTGAAAAGCAGTAATGCAGAGAAGGACTTAGGGGTCATCACTGATGATTGCTTCAACATGAGCTCTCAGTGCAATGCTGTGACAAAAAAAAGCTAATCTGATCCTTGGATGTATAAAAAAAAGGGAATATCACATGGAAATGACACCATTAGTAAGATCTTTACTGGAACACTATGTCCAGCTCTGGTATCCACACTTCAAGAAGGATATGGAAATACTGGAGAGAGTTGAAAGGAGGGTCAAATAATGATCCAGGGAGTGGGAAATAAGCCTTATGATGTGAGGATTAAGGAGCTCAACTTAACCTTCTCTTTTGAGAAGCAGAATAAGAGTTGTCTTGAACACTGTGTATAGGTACTTACACCTTGAAAATATATCTGATAGTGGTGCTGGTGAGGGGTGCTTTTCAGCCTGACACAGGCATAATAAGATCCAATTGCTGGAAGCTGAAGCTAGATCATTTCAGCTTTCAAATAAAATGCAATTACCTAGCAGTAAGAGTAATTAACAAGACTGCTCTACAGCCAAAATGCTTCTGAAATAAATGTAGTCCAACTTCACTAATTCTGGGTCACTGAGAACAAAAATGATGCTTAAAATTGTTGATAGGCTCTAGTTTTCAAGATATGCTATTGGGTCAGTATATACGACCCTGGACTTGGGAATGGCAGAGGATAAGTGAGTTATAAAGGGAAGGGATCTCAATTTAAACCAGAAATGACTAAAATACATCTTTGACTGGAACTATGAATAAATCTATGACTGGGTTTGGACAGTACTTGCTTTTTAGGCAAAACAATGAATGATGCAATCTGAAGCTGGTATTGCATCATACATGATATGAATTGCATCATGTTATTCCTCAAAGACATGGATGATACAGTCATAACGAAGCTTACATCACTCTGCTGAACAAATTGCCCTATATCAGCACTAGAAATCATACAGTGTCGTGCTCTTATTTGTCAGTGTTTGATTTCACAAAGGGACACATTTCTGTTTAGCCAAAGTGAGCAGAGATGCCTTGTACTTGTGTGAACAGTGCAGATAACTACTGCTATGGTTGTGATGAAGTGACTTTTGCATCACAAAAGCGCAGTATAACCACTTATAGGTTAAGAAAGCCTATCCCCTTTATTTTGGCTGCAAAATTGGAGATCAGGACAGAGGTGGGTCCCACACATATGCTGCAACACTTGTGCAAGAAATCTTCGCCAGTGGTTGAAGAGGAAAAGGAAATCTATGCCTTTTGCAGTGCCAATGATTTGGAGAGAGCTAACAGATCATACCAGCAATTGTTACTTCTGCATGGTGCCTCCAGTTGGGAAAGGTGTGTCAAAGAAGAAAAAGCGGACTGTGCATTATCCAAACATTCCATCAGCTATACGCCCAGTACCCCACGGAGAAGGACTGCTGGTTCCTGATGCACTAGAATCATTCTCACTTGAGTCAGATGAGGAAGAGGATGAAACTTCTGGTCCTGAACCATCAATGTCACAGGACCCACATTTTCTCCCATTCTCCTCCTCTGAACCACACCTCATAACACAAGGTGAACTGAATGACCTTGTCAGGGATTTGGAACTACCCAAGAGTAAGGCAGAGCTGTTGGGCTCCAGACTACAGCAGTGGAATCTCCTGGCAGGCTATCAGGGCAAATGGAGCCCATCAAATGGAGCCCATGCATGCAGACTATTGCTGGACAGTGACAAGAGATGCTCCATTTAATGAATACAAGAGACAAGCCAAGAAGCGCCGAGTAGACACTGAATAGGACTAAACTATCTACATAAGTTTTTTGCCTTTTGTTTCATAATAAATTTTATTTATATAACCCTTTTGCTGATTTTTAAAGTGTTACATAAACAGGACAGGTGAAATATTATCATGTAAAGCAACCATAAACACATGAAAAGATCTAGGTTTACAATTGATGATTAAAACTCTACTATCTACACAATATACATAGACATAAAATGTAAAAACTTAAATATCTTAGAAACAGTAGCCGATCAGTTGTTTTAATTGTCATATTTTAATTCAGCACATCAAAATACATAATAAATATCACATTTTATCTCTGAAGCAGACGACTTCTCAAATTGTAGACCAGTGTAATAGTTTATAAAAGTGTGCCATGCTCTTAAACATTTTTGTTCTACAAGCAATATGACTTCTACTTACCAGTAAATATGAGGAGAGATTAATAAAATTGTGTCTTTTTAGCTTGGAAGAGAGATGGGGATATGATAGACATCTATAAAATCATTACTGATGTGGAGAAAGTAAATAAGGAAGTGTTATTTACACCTTCTCATAACACAAGAACTAGGGTTCATCAGCTGAAATTAATAGGCAGCAGGTTTAAAACAAACAAAAGGAAGTATTTCTTCAAACAATTCATAGTCATCCTGTGGAACTCTTTGCTATAGGATGTTGTGAAAGCCAACTCTATAACAGGCTTCAAAAAAAAAAAAAAAAAACCCTAGATATCCTCTATGAATTTAGGTCCATCACTGGCTATTAGCCAGGATGGGCAGGAATGATGTCCCTTCTCTGTTTGCCAGAAGCTGAGAATGGGCAACAGTGGGTGGTTCACTTAATGATTAGCTGTTCTGTTCATTCCCTCTGGGGCACCTGGCATTGGCCACTGTTGGAAGACAGGATACTGAGCTAGATGGGCCTTTGATCTGACCCAGTATGGCTGGTCTTATATTCTTATGTTCCATTCTCTTTTCTCAGCATGATTTTTGCATAGCTTCTTGGGAATCTTGCCTACATGTTAACAATTCTTTCAGCATAACCATGAAGGATGCGTGGAGGTTTAGGCCTATCTGCCACCACATGGTACAGAAATCCTTCCTTTCATCTTTCACTGCATGGGAAAAAAAAAAAATCACATGAGCGAAAAAACTAACCCCTTTTGTATATTCAGGCCAAAGTGTTTGAAGTATTGTTTTGGTGTAGTAATTGTGTGAGAGGATTTTACAGCATTAAGCTGCAAGAGAACAATTTGACTTTGCATAAACCTTAGTCCTACAGCATTTCCTCACTTCCCACTCCACTCCCCTGCAGTGACAGGGAAGAGATAGAGACTGATAATGTGATGATGCTAAGGGGAAGATAAAAAGTCTTTATTTGAAAAGAAATTTTCTGTTGAGGAAAGAAATCTCCTAGAATTTTGATAAATATTCATTCCTACATTGAAGAACACAATTTAAATTTGTTCTTGATTTTTCTTTTTAAGTTACAGCCATTACATCTAAATTTTACTCACTTCCTAAGTAAAGTTATTGACAGCTTACAATGTGTGTCCTTCTTTCAGATCAATTGGAGCACAGGCAATAGAGGGTATGTCTAAACTGCAATTAGACACTCACAGCTGGATTGTGCCAGCTCAATCAGGTATGCAGGGCACAGGTTAAGGAGCTGTTTAATTGCAGTGTAGACATTCAGGCCCGGACTTGAGCCTGAGCTCTGGGATTCACCTCCTAGCAGGCTCATAGAAAGTTAGGGTTGGAAGAGACCTCAGGAGGTCATCTAGTCCAACCCTCTGCTCCAAGCAGGACCAACACCAATTCAATTATCCCAGCCAGTGCTTTGTCAAGCCGGGCCTTAAAAACCTCTAAGGATTGAGATTCTACCACCTCCCTAGGTAACTCATTCCAGTGCTTCACCACCCTCTTCCTGAAATAGTGTTTCCTAATATTCAGTCTAGACCTCCCCCACTGCAACTTGAGACCATTGCTCCTTGTTCTGTCATATGCCACCACTGAGAACAGCCAAGCTCCATCCTGTTTGGAACCCCTCTTCAGGTAGTTGAAGGCTGCTATCAAATCTCCGCTCACTCTTCTCTTCTGCAGACTAAATAAGCCCAGTTCCATCAGCCTCTCCTCGTAAGTCATATGCCCCAGCCCCCTAATCATTTGTGTTGCCCTCTGCTGGACTCTCTCCAATTTGTCCACATCCCTTCTGTAGTAGGGGGACCAAAACTGGACTCAATACTCCAGGTGTGGCCTCACCAGTGCTAAATAGAGGGGAATAATCACTTCCCTCGATCTGCTGGCAATGCTCCTACTAATACAGCTGTAACAGTGTGGACTCACCCTACAGCACCTCCTGCTGGTAACATCCAGGAATTAGCTCTATTCAGCTCTGGAGTGCCCTCTGCAGGCTGGTGATCTGCCTGTCCTCTGGCCCCCCCATGTCCTTCTCTGGACCCTATGCCCTTTTACAGGGGTGCTGCCCTCTGGCAGTAAGACCTTTCTCTCAGGGTCTCCCCTCCCCAGGGAACCCCTACCCTCTGTCCCCACCTTGCCTCAGTATATGCCTACTGCCAGTCATTGTCTAGCCCCACACCCTGAGGCAGACTGCAGTATTAGCCTACTCATCACTGGCAAGGAGGGTTTGGACCTGCTGCCTTGGCCTACCCCTGGGTTGCCCTCTGCAACCCCCAGTACCTGTTAGCCCAGTGCTAGGCCCCAGCCTGGGCCTTTCCAGGCTAGAGCTCCCTAGCTCCTCTGCCTTTCCCCAGCCCTGCTTCATTCAGGTACCATGTCTCTAGCTCCCTGCAGCCAAGCCCATCTCCCTCTACAGCTAGAGAGAGACTATCTTGGCTTCTGACTCACAGCCTCTTATAGGGGCCAGCTTGGCCTGATTGGGGCATGGCCACAGCTGAGCATACTTTCCCAATCAGCCCAGGCTTCTTGCCCTGCCTAAAGGCTGCTTTCTCCAGCCACAGCCCCTTCCAAAGGCTGTTTTCACCCCTTCAGGGCAGGAGCAGGAGCAGGAGCAGGAGCAGGGCAAGCACCCCTGATACCGGGAGCGCTCTGTGTCTGCTTGGGCTGACCTGCTGGCTGGAGTGTTCCCCCTCCTTCCCTGGCTGCCCTGCCAGCTGGAGCCCCTTCTCCCTTCCTGGGCTGCTGCTGTTGCTGCTGCTGGCTGAAGTGCTCCCCTCCTGGACTGCTGCTACTGCTGCTGAGCGAGGGGTGGGGGGGCCCTGTGGGCCAGCCCCCACTCCTCCACCTCCGGAGGGAGAAGCCAGGACCCCACCACCGCCGCCACCACCACCGCTGCTACCACCTGCGTGGGGATCCTTCCTGCCTGGCCACCTAGGTTGTTGGAGGAGGAGCCGCTGCTGCTAGAGCTGTGTCTGCCTGGGGAGCTGCTGGAGCCTGGAGGCGCCTGAGGCCTGAGAGGACCACCGGCTGCTGGGGGAGCGCACAGGTAGACCCTGAAGACCACTGTGGAGGGGGCCCTCAGAAACTGAGTGACTTTTTGACTGTGCTCTAGTGGTGGGGGTGTAGACTGTGTTTGTGGGGGCACAGGGGGTGTGGCGTGGAGCCTGCCCCCTGGTCCATCTGTGTCCCTCCAACCTCCACCACCACCGTTGCCCCCTCCACCACCCCCACGGACTGCTTACCATCTGCCTCGGTCCCCACCTCTGGGACTCAGCTGCTTGCCTGGCCAGCCACGCCCTTTTTCCACCGTTTGGGCCTCCAGCAGCAGCCAGCCACACCTTTAGCCCCTGCACAAGTGCTCGTGGGTGCACGCACCCCCCCAGCCCCCTCTCCAAACTGACCCCTCCCCCTCCGTGTCAGGCCCCCCAGCCTTTCCCCTTGTTGCCTGCCCCATTGCCCCTTGTAGCCTTTTGCCCATCCACTCCCAGCTTCAGTTTGTTTGCCTGCCCCGCCCGTCCCCCTTTGTAGCCTTGTTTGTCCTGCCTCAGCCCCGCAACCGGCCCCTTGGTCCCTCTGCCCCACTCCCAGTCTTGTTGAGCCCCTTCCCTACTGCCCCTTCGCCCTGTTCGGCCCCCCCCTCGTGCGCCTGTACCCTTCTCGTGCGCTTGTGCCCCCCCATTTGAGTTTTCCCCTCTGGCACTGCACCCCCCCAATTGCTTTAGTATCCCTTCCCTCCCCTAGTGCGGCTAGAGGAGCCGGTTTTCCCTCCCCTGTCCGGTGACTGATCCCCGCCCCCGAGTCCTTGCTTGGCCCTTTATCTGCCCCCCCCCCATTTTGGCACCCTCCTCCCCTGCCTGCAGCCTAGCGGGGAGGAGTGGTTGCCCTGCTTCCCCTCCCCTCCCTTTCTCCGGTATTTCCCCTCCCTCCCTACTCGTCATGGCGGGGGATGCAGCGGATGGGACCCCTGGGACGACCCCTGTCCCCCCCGCCCACCCTGCTCCCTCAACGATCCCCCCACTCCCTACTGCTGCCACTGCTGCCGGACCGCCTGCCACCAGTCTCGCTGCGGCGCCGGCAGCGGCGGGTGCAGGGGTGACCTCTGCTGCCGCCACGTCCCTCGCCCCCTCTGCTTCCGGGGGACCCCCTCCGGCTGGCGGGAAGGGCCAGGGCAAGAAGAAGGGAAAGGGCCCCGCTAGGAAGCCTAAGCCCTCCATGGCGGAGCCTGTCACCTCTGCCGCGGCCCCACCACCGGCCGCGGCGCCCCTCCCCGCTGTTCCCTCCACCAGCTCTGCGGGTGCCCCTCCCCCGGCCCCCAGGGCATACGCCCAGGTGGCGGCGGCCCCCCCGCCCGCCGCTTCGTCATCTCCCCAGGCCGCCGCCTCCGCTACCATCTATAGCGGCCGGGGCCCCTTCCCCACCTTGACCAGGAAGCACGGCGTCCGTTGCCTCCTGGTGCCCGCCTCGCCCCACGTGGAGACCTACGTGCGGGCGTTGGCGAGGGTGGTGGGGCCCACGGCCATCGTGGCGGCCTCCAAAATGTATGGCAAGGTCGTCTTCTTCCTTGCCTCGGAGGCCGCCGCCCAGGAGGCGGTGGAGAAGGGCCTGGCGGTGGGGGGTGTGTTCGTCCCCCTGGAGCCGCTGGAGGACCTGGGGGTCCGTATCACCCTGACCTCTGTCCCCCCCTTCCTCCCCAATGCCGCCCTATTGCCTGTCCTCTCTACCCTGGGGAAGCCCATTTCTGTGGTGAGCCCTCTCCCCTTGGGCTGCAAGGACCCCGCCCTCCGTCACGTCCTCTCGTTCCGCCGGCAGGTGCAGCTTCAACTGCCGCCGGCGGCACGTGGCGGAGAGGCGCTCGAGGGGTCCTTCCTGGTCCCTTATCAGGGGGCCCATTACCGGGTGCACTATTCCGCGGGGGAGGCCCGGTGCTACCTCTGCCGGGCGACGGGGCACGTCCGGAGGGACTGCCCCTTGGCTCGGCTGGGAGGAGCGCCCGGGAGCCCCGGCAGGGTGCCGGCCCCGTCATCGCCGGCACCCCTGACCGCCCGGTACCCAGGGCCGCCCCTCCTCCTCCTCCATCCGTCACTGCTCCCGCTCGGGCTGCAGGGGTACCTCCCTCGGCATGCCCAGACGAGCGGGTGGGCCCTGCCTCCGCTGCCTGCACTCTGGCGGGGCCTGTGGAGGAGGGTGTGGCAGGGGTATTGCCGGGCGTGGGAGAGGGCACTCCCCAGGGGGTATCTTCCCTTCCTCCTGCTGTTCCACCAGTGCCCCTCCAGGTCCACGACCCACCAACCCTGCCCTCTGACCCGACCCCTGACACCCAGCCCGTGAGCGACGCCATGGAGGGCTGGACCCAGGTCCAGGGTAGGCGAGGCAAGCGGAAGGCTCGAGCTCCGCTCTTACCACCTGATGCGGGAGCCCCCTGTAAGACCAGAAAGGGGGCCACGGATGCCGAGCCTTCCGCCGTGCCCTCGGGGTCGGCCCGTCTGCCAGTTCCGGCCAGGGAAGTCGTGGCGGCACCAGAGGGTTCCACCGTCCCTCCTCTGCGACCCCCCCTCTGTGGCGGCCTCGGATTTGGTCCCCCCTGCTCCATTACCGCCTGCGCCCCCTGCACCAGTCGGGGCGCTTATTGCCTCCGGCTCCAGCGGGGAGGACCCCGGGGTGGTGGGAGGTGAGCACTCCTCCATATTTGAGGATATCGAGGCCCTGGGTCTGACCCCGGTTACCCAGGGGGAGGATGACCCTCCGCCAGCGGGCCTCGACCCAGCCGTCCTCACCCCAGCTCCCCTCTCCCCGTGTTCCCTCCTCCTGGCCGCTGCATCCGCTCCCGCCTCCGGGGGACCCCTGGACTCCCCGCCCTGCCTGGCCGTGGTTGGCGCCCCGCTGACGGCCGCCGAGCCCGTTGAGGCGACGGCCGGTGCCCCACGGCCGGGAGACGGGCTCACGGGGATATCCCTCGGTGGTGCGGAGCGCCCACATCCCTTCCCGGGCGGGGGCCCCACCGACGGTGTTCCATCTTCCGCTGCCGTGGCTAGCGCGCCTACCACCGAGCCTGAGCCCGGCATCGCTGGGGACCCCCTCCCTGCCCCTCTGATCTCCGCGCCTGGCCGTGCGGAGCATGCTCCTGATGGTTCAGCTCCTGCGGTCCCGGATCCCACCTCTGTCCCTATCCCTGACCTCGGCCCCGCCCTTGGCCTTGACCCCGTCCCTGTCCCCTCCACTGCCCCTGTTGTTGTTACCGCCCCTGGGGCTGTCCCCTTCCCTTTTCCGGAGGGTGACCCCCAGAGGGCGGGCTTTACTTTTTGCTGTCCCAACCCCCTCGGGGCTGCACTCTTCCCTCCGCCGCCCCCCGTCGAGCCGGGCTCTGTGGCGGACCCTGTGGCGCCGGCCCATCGGGCGCCACGTCGGGGGTCCGCCCCTTGCCTTCCCGTCCCCATGGGCCACGAGGTTGTGCCAGAAGCCCCACTAGCGGGTCACCAGGGGCCAGGGGCCCCACCCCCCCACGCGCTGCGAGAGGAGCTGCGGGAGTTCCTGGAAGACGTCAGGGGCTCCCGCAACAAGGTGGCGCTTGCTCTCCAGCGCTGGGGGGATTTCCATCAGATCCTCCGGGCTGCGAGGGCCCTCATGGGGGAGGGCAAGAGGACCGGGAAGCAGGGTGCCGCGACTTACCAGCGGGTCCGCGGCTTCCGTGACTCCTTGCTCACCTACGGGGTGGGTCACGGTTTGCTGCGCGGCCCGCTGGGGGCCATGGGGGTCCCTGCCGGCGAGGATCCCCCCCAGCCCTCCTCATGGCGCCCATCATCTTTGCCTCATTGAACACCCGGAGCTGTAGGGTGGGTTTCCGCAGGAGCCAGGTGCTCTCCTTCCTTCGGGAGGGGGGGTACTCTGTGATTTTCCTGCAGGAGACCCACACGGATCCGGCCGCCGAAGCCAGCTGGCGGCTGGAGTGGGGGGACGGGGTCTACTTCAGCCACCTTTCCACCCGTAGTGCTGGAGTGGTTACCCTGTTCTCCCCCGACCTACGGCCGGAGGTGCTGGGGGTTGCCGAGGCTGTGCCGGGCCGCCTGCTGCACCTCCGGGTCCGCTTGGAGGGGCTCGTGGTGAACCTAGTGAACGTCTATGCCCCGACATCGGCCCCGGAGCGGTTGCCGTTCTATCAGCAGGCGTCCGCCTTCCTCGGCTCCCTGGATCCTCGTGAGTGCCTGGTCCTGGGTGGGGACTTCAACATCATCCTGGAGGAGCGGGACCGCTCGGGGACCGAGCAGAGCCCGGCCGCCGCGGACGTCCTCCGGGAGATCGTCAACCATCACTCCCTGGTGGACGTCTGGCGCGACCACCACCCGGACGATGTCACCACGTTCACCTATGTCCGGGTAGGAGCCCATCGGTCGTGCCACTCCCGGTTGGACCGCATCTACATGTCACGCTTCCACCTTTCACGGGCCCTGTCCTCCAGCGTCCGGCCGGCCCCTTTTTCTGACCACCACCTCGTCACCGTGACGGCCTCTCTCAGTGCGGAGAGGCCGGGGCCGGCCTACTGGCACTTCAACAACAGCTTGCTGGAGGATGCGGGCTTCGTGGCGTCCTTCCGGGAGTTCTGGCTGGCCTGGCGAGGGCAGCGGCGTGCCTTTCCCTCGGCACGGCGCTGGTGGGATGTGGGGAAGGTGCGCGCCCGGCTCTTCTGCCGCGACTACACCCGGGGCGTCAGCCGACGGAGGGATGCGGCGATAGAGCAGTTGGAACGGGAGGTCTTAGAGCTGGAGAGGCGTCTGGCCGCCAGCCCCGAGGATCCATCCCTGTGCGGAGCGTGCCAGGAGAAGCGGGAGGAGCTCCGGGTCCTCGAGGACCATCGGGCTCGGGGCGCCTTTGTTCGCTCCCGCATCCGCCTCCTTCGGGAGATGGATCGCGGCTCCCGCTTCTTCTACGCCCTGGAGAAACGGAGGGGGGCCCGGAAGCACGTCACCTGCCTCCTGGCGGAGGACGGCACCCCCCTCACGGATCCGGCGGAGATGTGCCAGAGGGCCCGGACCTTCTACGCGCGCCTTTTCTCCCCGGATCCGACCGATCCCGCCGCTCGCAGAGTGCTTTGGGACGAGCTCCCTACGCTCAGCGCGGGCGCCCGGGACCGGCTGGAGCTGCCTCTCTCTCTGGCCGAGTTCTCGGACGCCCTCCGTCGCATGCCCACCAACAAGTCTCCGGGCATGGACGGGCTGACCGTGGAGTTCTACCGCGTGTTCTGGGACGTCCTCGGCCCAGACCTGGCCAGCGTCTGGGCCGAGTCCTTGCAGGGCGGGGTCCTCCCTCTCTCGTGCAGGCGAGCTGTGCTCGCCTTATTGCCGAAGAAGGGGGACCTCCGCGATTTACGGAATTGGCGTCCCGTCTCACTCCTCAGCACGGACTACAAGATCATCGCCAAGGCCATCTCGCTGCGGCTGGGGTCCGTGCTGGCGGACGTGATCCACCCGGACCAGACCTGCACCGTCCCGGGCCGTAGCATCTTCGATAACCTCTATTTGGTCCGGGATCTCTTAGAGCTTGGGTGCAGGGATGGTCTGTCGTTCGCCCTCCTGTCCCTGGATCAGGAGAAGGCGTTCGACAGGGTGGACCACGGGTACCTCCTGGGCACTCTGCGAGCGTTGGGCTTCGGGTCCCAGTTTGTGGGTTTTCTCCAGGTGCTGTACGCTTCCGCAGAGTGTCTGGTCAGGCTCAACTGGACCCTGACCGAACCGGTCAGCTTCGGGCGGGGAGTGCGGCAGGGGTGCCCCCTCTCGGGCCAGCTGTACGCTCTGGCCATCGAGCCCTTCCTCTGTCTCCTCCGTAGGAGGTTGACGGGGTTGGTGCTTCAGGAGCCGGAGCTGCGGCTGGTCCTGTCGGCGTACGCCGACGATGTGCTCCTCGTGGTCCAGGACCCGGGCGACTTGGCGCGGGTGGAGGCCTGCCAGGCGGTGTACTCGGCGGCCTCCTCCGCCCGGGTCAACTGGGTCAAGAGCTCTGGCCTGGTGGTCGGGGACGGGTGGCAGGCAGGCTCCCTCCCACCCGCGCTCCAGGCCATCCGGTGGAGCGCGGGTCCGCTGCTCTATCTCGGCGTTTACCTTTCCGCCACGCACCCGTCTCCGCCGGAGAACTGGCTGGGTTTGCAGGACAGGGTGACGGAGCGGCTCCGGAAGTGGACAGGACTCCTCCGGTGCCTTTCCCTTCGAGGGAGGGCACTGGTGCTCAACCAACTGGTCCTGTCCATGCTCTGGTACCGCCTCAACACCCTGGTCCCGGCCCCGGGTTTCCTGGCCAACCTCCGGACTGTGATTCTGGAGTTCTTTTGGCCAGGACTGCACTGGGTCCCTGCAGGGGTCCTCCACCTGCCCCTGGAGGAGGGGGGGCAGGGCCTGAAGTGCCTGCGCACTCAGGTCCACGTCTTCCGCCTCCAGGCCCTGCAGAGGCTCCTGTTTGGTGCGGGTAGTCCGGCGTGGAGCGTATTGGCGCACGCCTTCCTCCGCCGCTTTCGAGGGCTCCGATACGACCGGCAGCTCTTTTACCTCCATCCGAGAGGTCTTCCGCGAGACCTCTCCGGGCTGCCGGTCTTCTACCAGGACCTCCTCCGGACCTGGAAGCTGTTCTCTGCGACCAGGTCCGTGGCGGCCACCGTGGGGGCCGACCTCCTCGCGGAGCCCCTGCTACACAATCCCCAGCTTCGTGTGCAGGTGGCGGAGTCCCCCGCGGTGCGCCGGAGGCTGGTCCTGGCGGGAGCCACCAGGGTCGGAGACCTCCTGGACTACGACCGGGGAGGCTGGCTGGATCCCCTGACGCTCGCTCACCACATGGGGCTCTCCAGACCTCGCACTCCCCGGCGCGTACTCCAGGAGGTGGAGGCCGCATTGCCGCCCGCTGCTCGGGCCTATCTCGACCGGGTCCTGCGGGAGGGCACGCCCCGCCCACCCCCCACCCCAAGCCCTCCGGACCTTTTCATCGGGCCCCTGCCCCGTAGGCCCGACCGCCCCCCCCGTCCCTTCTCCGCAAGCCGGCTGCACGACCTGCAGCCGGTACGTTTCCAAACCGCGCCGAGGAAACAGCTCTACACGCTCGTGCTCCACACCCTTCACCTCCTCACCCTCGTGTCCCGCCCTGATACGAAGTGGCGGGACCTCCTGCCACCTCTGGAGGGTGAGGAGCCCCGGTGGGCCAGCCTCTACTCCACCCTGGTCCCACGGCCCACTGGGGATATCAGTTGGCGGCTCCTCCATGGGGCCGTGAGCACGGGCGTGTACTTGGCGCGGTTTACCCCTGTCCCGGACACCTGCCCCTTCTGCGGCGTGAGGGAGACCCTGGCGCACGTGTACTTAGAGTGCGCCAGGTTGCAGCCCCTACACCGGCTCCTCACAGCCATCCTCTTGCGTTTTTGGTTACACTTTTCCCCTCACCTCCTTCTGTATGCACTCCCTATCCGTGGCCCCACGAAGTCCCGGGACCTCCTGGTCAACCTCCTCCTCGCCCTGGCGAAAAAGGCCATCCACGCGACCAGGGAGGGGAGGTTGGCCGACGGAGACTCCGGTGACTGTGGGGCTTGCTTCCGCTCCATGGTCCGATCACGCATCCGGGCGGAGTTCCTCTGGGCGGCGTCCACTGGCTCCCTTGACGCCTTCGAGGAGCAGTGGGCGCTGTCCGGGGTTCTCTGCTCGGTGTCCCCGTTAGGTTCCCTCCTTCTGACCCTTTGACCTCACTCCTGTCCCTGTTCTTTTATTAGTTGTCCCCCGCACTCAGTGGGTTCTGTGGCCCTGTGGTTCCTCCCCTTAGGCTGGGGGAGGATCCTTTAGCAGTGGGCGGGCTTCGCCCACCCACTTCCCAGACACCCAATAGATGGCTGGAGCTCCTCCTCCCTTCCCGGGCTGCTGCTGCTGGTGCTGCTACCTGGAGTGCTCCCCTCCTGGACTGCTGCTACTGCTGCTGAGCGAGGGGTGGGGGGGCCCTGTGGGCCAGCCCCCACTCCTCCACCTCCAGAGGGAGAAGCCAGGACCCCACCACCGCCACCACCACCGCTGCTACCACCTGCGTGGGGTCCTTCCTGCCTGGCCACCTAGGTTGTTGGAGGAGGAGCCGCTGCTGCTGGAGCTGTGTCTGCCTGGGGAGCTGCTGGAGCCTGGAGGCGCCTGAGGCCTGAGAGGACCACCGGCTGCTGGGGGAGCGCACAGGTAGACCCTGAAGACCACTGTGGAGGGGGCCCTCAGAAACTGAGTGACTGTTTGACTGTGCTCTAGTGGTGGGGGTGTAGACTGTGTTTGTGGGGGCACAGGGGGTGTGGCGTGGAGCCTGCCCCCTGGTCCATCTGTGTCCCTCCAACCCCCACCACCACCGTTGCCCCCTCCACCACCCCCACGGACTGCTTACCATCTGCCTCGGTCCCCACCTCTGGGACTCAGCTGCTTGCCTGGCCAGCCACGCCCTTTTTCCACCGTTTGGGCCTCCAGCAGCAGCCAGCCAAACCTTTAGCCCTTGCACAAGTGCTCGTGGGTGCACGCACCCCCCCAGCCCCCTCCCCAAACTGACCCCTCCCCCTCCGTGACAAGACCCCCCAGCCTTTTCCCCTTGTTGCCTGCCCCATTGCCCCTTGTAGCCTTTTGCCCATCCACTCCCAGCTTCAGTTTGTTTGCCTGCCCCGCCCGTTCCCCTTTGTAGCCTTGTTTGTCCTGCCTCAGCCCCGCAACCGGCCCCTTGGTCCCTCAGCCCCACTCCCAACCTTGTTGAGCCCCTTCCCTACTGCCCCTTCGCCCTGTCCGCCCCCCCCCCCTCGTGCGCCTGTACCCTTCTCGTGCGCTTGTGCCCCCCATTTGAGTTTTTCCCTCCGGCACTGCACCCCCCAATTGCTTTTGTATCCCTTCCCTCCCCTAGTGCGGCTAGAGGAGCCGGTTTTCCCTCCCCTGTCCGGTGACTGATCCCCGCCCCCGAGTCCTTGCTTGGCCCTTTCTCTGCCCCCCCCCCATTTTGGCACCCTCCTCCCCTGCCTGCAGCCTAGCGGGAAGGAGTGGTTGCTCTTCTTTCCCCTCCCCTCCCTTTCTCTGGTGTTTCCCCTCCCTCCCCACTTGCCATGGCGGGGGACGCAGCGGATGGGACCCCTGGGACGACCCCTGTCCCCCCCGCCCACCCTGCTCCCTCAACGACCCCCCCACTCTCTACCGCTGCCACTGCTGCCGGACCGCCTGCCACCACTCTCGCTGCGGCGCCGGCAGCAGCGGGTGCAGGGGTGACCTCTGCTGCCGCCACGTCCCTCGCCCCCTCTGCTTCCGGGGGACCCCCTCCGGCTGGCGGGAAGGGCCAGGGCAAGAAGAAGGGAAAGGGCCCCGCTAGGAAACCTAAGCCCTCCATGGCGGAGCCTGTCACCTCTGCCGCGGCCCCACCACCGGCCGCGGCGCCCCTCCCCGCTGTTCCCTCCACCAGCTCTGCGGGTGCCCCTCCCCCGGCCCCCAGGGCATACGCCCAGGTGGCGGCGGCCCCCCCGCCTGCCGCTTCGTCATCTCCCCAGGCTGCCGCCTCCGCTACCATCTATAGCGGCCGGGGCCCCTTCCCCACCTTGACCAGGAAGCACGGCGTCCGTTGCCTCCTGGTGCCCGCCTCGCCCCACGTGGAGACCTACGTGCGGGCGTTGGCGAGGGTGGTGGGGCCCACGGCCATCGTGGCGGCCTCCAAGATGTATGGCAAGGTCGTCTTCTTCCTTGCCTCGGAGGCCGCCGCCCAGGAGGCGGTGGAGAAGGGCCTGGCGGTGGGGGGGGTGTTCGTCCCCCTGGAGCCGCTGGAGGACCTGGGGGTCCGTATCACCCTGACCTCTGTCCCCCCCTTCCTCCCCAATGCCGCCCTATTGCCTGTCCTCTCTACCCTGGGGAAGCCCATTTCAGTGGTGAGCCCTCTCCCCTTGGGCTGCAAGGACCCCGCCCTCCGTCACGTCCTCTCGTTCCGCCGGCAGGTGCAGCTTCAACTGCCGCCGGCGGCACGTGGCGGAGAGGCGCTCGAGGGGTCCTTCCTGGTCCCCTATCAGGGGGCCCATTACCGGGTGCACTACTCCACGGGGGAGGCCCGGTGCTACCTCTGCCGGGCGACGGGGCACGTCCGGAGGGACTGCCCCTTGGCTCGGCTCGGAGGAGCGCCCGGGACCCCCGAGCCCCGGCAGGGTGCCGGCCCCGTCATCACCGGCACCCCTGACCGCCCGGTGCCCAGGGCCGCCCCTCCTCCTCCTCCATCCATCACTGCTCCCGCTCGGGCTGCAGGGGTACCTCCCTCGGCATGCCCGGACGAGCGGGTGGGCCCTGCCTCCGCTGCCTGCACTCTGGCGGGGCCTGTGGAGGAGGGTGTGGCGGGGGTATTGCCGGGCGTGGGAGAGAGCCCTCCCCAAGGGGTATCTTCCCTTCCTCCCGCTGTCCCACCGGTGCCCCTCCAGGTCCACGACCCACCAACCCTGCCCTCTGACCCGACCCCTGACGCCCAGTCCGTGAGCGACGCCATGGAGGGCTGGACCCGGGTCCAGGGTAGGCGAGGCAAGCGGAAGGCTCGAGCTCCGCTCTTACCACCTGATGCGGGAGCCCCCTGTAAGACCAGAAAGGGGGCCACGGATGCCGAGCCTTCCGCCGTGCCCTCGGGGTCGGCCCGTCTGCCAGTTCCGGCCAGGGAAGCCGTGGCCGCACCAGAGGGTTCCACCGTCCCTCCTCTGCAACCCCCCTCTGTGGCGGCCTCGGATTTGGTCCCCCCTGCTCCATTGCCGCCTGCGCCCCCTGCACCAGTCGGGGCGCTTATTGCCTCCGGCTCCAGCGGGGAGGACCCTGGGGTGGTGGGAGGTGAGCACCCCTCCATATTTGAGGATATCGAGGCCCTGGGTCTGACCCCGGTTACCCAGGGGGAGGATGACCCTCCGCCAGCGGGCCTCGACCTAGCCGTCCTCACCCCAGCTCCCCTCTCCCCGTGTTCCCTCCTCCTGGCCGCTGCATCCGCTCCCGCCTCCGGGGGACCCCTGGACTCCCCGCCCTGCCTGGCCGTGGTTGGCGCCCCGCTGATGGCCGCCGAGCCCGTTGAGGCGACGGCCGGTGCCCCACGGCCGGGAGACGGGCTCACGGGGATATCCCTCGGTGGTGCGGAGCACCCACATCCCTTCCCGGGCGGGGGCCCCACCGACGGTGTTCCATCTCCCGATGCCGTGGCTAGCGCGCCTACCACCGAGCCTGAGCCCGGCATCGCTGGGGACCCCCTCCCTGCCCCTCTGATCTCCGCGCCTGGCCGTGAGGAGCACGCTCAAAACGGTTCAGCTCCTGCGGTCCCGGATCCCACCTCTGTCCCTATCCCTGACCTCGGCCCCGCCCTTGCCCTTGACCCCGTCCCTGTCCCCTCCACTGCCCCTGCTGTTGTTGCCGCCCCTGGGGCTGTCGCCTTCCCTTTTCCGGGGGGTGACCCCCAGAGGGCGGGCTTTACGTTTCACTGTCCCGATCCCCTAGGGGCTGCACTCTTCCCTCCGCCGCCCCCCGTCGAGCCGGGCTCTGTGGCGGACCTTGTGGCGCCGGCCCATCGGGCGCCACGTCGGGGGTCCGCCCCTTGCCTTCCCGTCCCCATGGGCCACGAGGTTGTCCCAGAAGCCCCACTAGTGGGTCACCAGGGGCCAGGGGCCCCACCCCCCCACGCGCTGCGAGAGGAGCTGCGGGAGTTCCTGGAAGACGTCAGGGGCTCCCGCAACAAGGTGGCGCTTGCTCTCCAGCGCTGGGGGGATTTCCATCAGATCCTCCGGGCCGCGAGGGCCCTCATGGGGGAGGGCAAGAGGACCGGGAAGCAGGGTGCCGCGACTTACCAGCGGGTCCGCGGCTTCCGTGACTCCTTGCTCACCTACGGGGTGGGTCACGGTTTGCTGCGCGGCCCACTGGGGGCCGTGGGCGTCCCTGCCGGCGAGGATCCCCCCCAGCCCTCCTCATGGCGCCCATCATCTTTGCCTCATTGAACACCCGGAGCTGTAGGGTGGGTTTCCGCAGGAGCCAGGTGCTCTCCTTCCTTCGGGAGGGGGGGTACTCTGTGATTTTCCTGCAGGAGACCCACACGGATCCGGCCGCCGAAGCCAGCTGGCGGCTGGAGTGGGGGGACGGGGTCTACTTCAGCCACCTTTCCACCCGTAGTGCTGGAGTGGCTACCCTGTTCTCCCCCGACCTACGGCCGGAGGTGCTGGGGGTTGCCGAGGCTGTGCCGGGCCGCCTGCTGCACCTCCGGGTCCGCTTGGAGGGGCTCGTGGTGAACCTCGTGAACGTCTATGCCCCGACATCGGCCCCGGAGCGGTTGCCGTTCTATCAGCAGGCGTCCGCCTTCCTCGGCTCCCTGGATCCTCGTGAGTGCCTGGTCCTGGGTGGGGACTTCAACATCATCCTGGAGGAGCGGGACCGCTCGGGGACCGAGCAGAGCCCGGCCGCCGCGGACGTCCTCCGGGAGATCGTCAACCATCACTCCCTGGTGGACGTCTGGCGCGACCACCACCCGGACGATGTCACCACGTTCACCTATGTCCGGGTAGGAGCCCATCGGTCGTGCCACTCCCGGTTGGACCGCATCTACATGTCACGCTTCCACCTTTCACGGGCCCTGTCCTCCAGCGTCCGGCCGGCCCCTTTTTCCTGACCACCACCTCGTCACCGTGACGGCCTCTCTCAGTGCGGAGAGGCCGGGGCCGGCCTACTGGCACTTCAACAACAGCTTGCTGGAGGATGCGGCTGCGTTGC